>NC_133759.1:0-300000 GCF_036562045.2 Rhinolophus sinicus
AGGCCTCGCTCAGACCCCCACTTGGGTCCCTGCAGCACCGCGTGTTAGGCCCTACTGTTTTATCTTCTGCCTTGAATGTAGATGTGAGGGCTGGCAGTGCAGCAATCATTTTGTGATCATGAGTCTACAAGCTAACACCTACGTCTAGAGGAGTGGAAAGAGAAGCAGCTTCCGTCTTTTATGGACTCATGGGGCCACAGCATCATGGCTGAAATGTCTACCTTCAGAATCTTGATATAGTAGATAACGAAATGTCTGCATTGCTTAAGCCATTGTTACTTGCAGCTCAAAGCATTCTTACCTGTGACAGCCTTTTCAAAGAACTTGAAATCAAAATTATTGTCTAAATCAAAAATCATTCCTAAACAAGAAGTTTATTTTTAAAATGTGCTGTATGCATTATTTATTCTTTTTGTTTTTGTTTTTTTGCATCCTCACTTGACCAGACTCTTGCTTCACTCACCAACCACCATCCTTTCAAGTAAGACGTGAGGGTTTCTACTGCACTTTCTCCTGCTCCTCACCTTAATGACGTGGGAAAAGAAAGCTCTTACAAGTGTCTTTCAGCCTACATTTCACAGCCACTCTACCGTAAAATTGCTCATGATTTTAAAAGTTTGTTTTTAAAAAATGTATCTTATTTATGTATTTATTTAAAATTTAAATTTGCATTATTTATTTATTTTACATTTAAATACCTTATTTACAGGTATTTCTAATGATCATTTTTGCTGATCTAATTGGCTTTTGTATTAATGTTTATATTTTATTATTATAGTGTATTGTGCTGGGAAAGCAGATAAGCATTGTGGTCTGAGTTGAAGCCTATGACGTGCAGTGACTGGTTTAAGAATAAGCTTTGGGCTCAGGACGTGGCTGGAGGGCCTGGGCCCTCTGCCCCGCCTGCCTTTTGGCAAAGGGCTCTTAGTCTGCCTGGAGCTGGTGACGTCTGTGCCGCTGTCAGTGCAGAAACCTGCCTGGCAATGAACCCAGAGGGAAAAGGGACCACAGTTAGAGAGGCGCTTCCTAATGGTGCTGGAGCCACTGGGACCCAGCCATGTTCAAATCTGTGGACTTTCCCATTTAATGAGGGAACAAATTTCCTTGTTGTTTTTAAAGCTACATGGAGTTGAATTTCTATTTCTGTCAATTGCAACCACAGGAGTTTTGTTGAAAACGTAGCAGTCTCTGCTGTTCTGATTTACAATTGTGTCCACCCCCGTCTGTGGCGTGAGTCACACACTGCCCTATCTTGCCGGTGACTCCTAACTCCACTGAATTAGCATCCTGCCCCTTCCTAGCAACGGGCACTCGATAACCAGGCCAAATTCCTTACCTTCTCAGAACCTCAGGGTCCGTGTTTTTCAAGTGGGAATAAGACTCCTTCCTGAAAGGCATGTTGGGGAAGAGGCAATACCAGGAAGGCGTGAACAGGGCTCCGTAATAAAAGTTCCAAAGTGAGTTACTTTTATCTCTTCTTATTAGTAAACGGCAGGTTGATGGCAGGCAGCAGTCTTCCTCACTTATTGTTGCATCTTCCACGCTGCCTCACATACAGTTAGAGGTAGAAAAGCTAGAGAAGTGTCAAAGGCCTCTGTGCTGGTTTCTAGGAATAAAAAGATAAATGAGACAGCTTGTGCCCGCCTGCTCTTCAAGGCGAGAGCCATCGCCTGATTGAAAGTCAGCCAAGAACAGAGAGAACACCCCTGAGATAACATGGGGCCGGCTTGCGAATGCATCACATACTTACTGAGCACCAATCCCATCCTGTGTGACCCGGCAGCAGGGGAAAAGGACGGGCAAGCCAGTCGGTGTGGGGCGGGGAGGGCAGGCCCAACAGCCTGCCCAGGCAGCTGTAGAAACAGTGAGGAGGTATAATACGTGTCAATGCAGCCAGTCCTGTGCGTGAAGGTCACTTGTCCGGAAAGGATCCAAACTTTACGGCATATTGAATGGACGGCACCAACGAAAAGCTTTCAGAAAGAACAGGGTGGGTCACATGGCCTCTTCGTACAAATAGCTGCTGCTTTTAAATTCAAACAAAAGAAACTGGCATTGAAATTGTCATTATTTAAAAATAATTCATGATGCATGATTTTGTAAACAACAAATTAGTACAGAGAAAAATAACGTCTATCTTGCCACTACTTCTAGAGCTTGCCTACAAATGTAAATGTCCCCCAGCCTCTATTTTTTTACACAATGAAAATCTGGAAGAAGCCAATTTTACGCCACTTCAGAATTGCAGACATGTAAAATCTTTATGAGAAACTTTTGACCTGACTTGTTTTACTAATTAACAAAGAGCCCTCCTCTGAATGGCATGTTTCACCCGACAGCACATTTTTAATCAAGGCATAAATTGCAGCAACCAAAATTTGAAGGAAAACCATGAAACGCCACCTCAACCGGAAGGATGCGAGTGTGTCACAGCAATAACACAGTGGGAACCTGGAGGAAAGGAGGGGAGTTAATTTGTGAGAGGAATGAATAGTCTGAAAGAAGTAACAGCTTCCTGACCTGTCTGAAAACTGACAAATGCCACAAAGTGATAGCAATGGGATGTCTCATGTAGCAGTGCAAGGTGAGGCTGCTTGTCATCAAAGGCTGATGGCATCCAATGGTATAAGGAGCAATTAAAGCAGAAGTAGTTTGAAGGAAAAAGAGTCAAGAAGCATATTTCCACGTGAGAAGTCACGTTTGGCCAAAATAGCCTGCCTCCTTCAAGGCTGAACAGTTACCAGTGTGAAGGTCATAGGGAAATGAAGTGCTGGGGAGAAGTGAGGTCTGCTGGGGGAATAGCCAAAGCGTGCTCGTGCTCGCTGACAATGGACTGTGCCCCGCTGCAGGGTAAGCCGGTGAGGAGCCCCAGAGATGTGGAAAGGAGAGGCTATTCCCCTGGTCATGGAGAGAGAGGGAGAGAAAAGGGAAGGTCGGGGAGCGGGAGTGGGGTGGGGAGAGAGATGGGCTGTGGGGCTGTTTATATTAGGGGCATTGCTGTGTTTCGTTTCCAACCCTAACAAGTTAGCCTTTGATAGTTCCTGTTCGTGCAGGGTGTGGAAATACCCTTTTCACATCTTCTTTATGGCTTTACCAATGAAAAGGAATCGCCAACCAAAAGCACAAGCAATTAAATAAATTGAACTTCAATAAAACTAAAAAATTTGTGCTTCAGAGAACACCACCAGGAAATCAAAAGAAAAATTCACAGAATGGGAGAAAATATTTGCGAATCATATATCTGATGAGCGACTAATATCCAGATTATAAAGAACCTTTAAAATGCAACAATAAAAAGACAACCCAATTAATAAATTTGGAAAAGATTTGACCTGACATTTCTCTAAAAGACACATAAATGGCCAATAAGCACATGAAAGAGGTTTCACAAACTGCAACCACAGGAGTTACCACTTCACACCCACGAGGACAGCTAGGATAAAAAAGACGAACCCTAATAACTTGGTGAGAATGTGCAGGACTAGGAACTCTCACACACTGTTGGTGGGAATGTGCAGTGGTCATACCCATTGGGAAGCCTGTCCAATGCTCACACAGTCACAGTGAGTTCCCACACAACCCTGGAATTCCACTGCTACGCATGAAACCAAGAGTATTGGAAACATCTACGCACGGAAGTTTGGCCATGACTGTCAGAGCAGCACAGCTCATGACGGCTGGAGCAAGTGCCCGTCAGTTGATGGACAGGTCAACAGCATGTGGTCCATCCACACAGTGGAATATTATTCAGCCATGAAGAGGAATGAAGTACTGGTACACTCTACAACATGTGTGCATCTTAAAAGCATGATAAGTGAAAGAAGCCAGACACAAAATGATTCCATTTACGTGCACTGTCCAGAACAGACATGTCCCTAGAGGCACTGGCGGAGGAGGGTGGGAGGTGTAATTGCGTTGTCACCTGGACCTTTATCAGCTGAGCCGTGGAGAAGGTCTCAGATGGAAGAAACCATTTCTAAGTGGGCTGACAGTGACAGCTGTCACCTCTTAGCTCGCTTGGCTGTGATGACTCCGGCTTCAAGACGACTCTGCTACATGTTGGCAAATTGTGACATGGAATGAGGCCACGCTTGTTTTCTTCTGTGGCTTCAGTGAGCTTTGAACTCAGGTCTCTAGAGATGAAAAATTACTTCTTTAGCGCCCTGCATTGGGAGCCCTCCCGTAATCTAATTGCGGGTGGCCTGATGCGAGCTGGCCACACTGGACAGCCAACGACTATTAATCAAAATGCCCGCAAATGGAGGGAGAGCTACTGAAAAGACAGCTGGCTCAGCTGCGGCGTGTCAATAAGCCATGTGATCAATGAAGGAACGGCCCTAACGCATCCTTTTGAAACCTTGGATGGGACATTTATGGGAGTGAAATGGGTGCTGGGTATCGAAGCGTCAGTCACTGCAGCCACTAAAATAAGGGTTTAGGGATGGATGATGGCTCTTCAGTTATTTCCCCCCAGTTGCTGAGGGATGAAATTTGGCACATGACCTTTCCTGTTGTTAAAACTCACAGGTAAAATGGCTATAAATTCTGTCTTCTCCCACCAAGAGGAAAGATAAAGAAAGGGGCTTCCTTACTCAAGCAAAGACTTGAAGAATTATGGATGGGCAGTATTTACTGGGAAGTTGTTGTGTTCTACATTCTTTGCAGGTACATTCACTGAGTGCACAGTGACCCCGAGATAGATGCTACAGACGAGGACACTGAGGCACATAGAGCTTAAGTGACTTACCCAAGGTCACACAGGTAATGGGAGGAGCCAGGATGCAAACTGGGACTGCACTTACTCTGCCTACTGACTGAGTGACGTGCTGAATGAATCCCACTTAAATAGGTTTTGGTACTTCAGAACTTTTAATATGGTAACAACATTATACATCTTTAATATCTGGATATAGGTTTCGGCACTTTTCAAATTAATTACACAAAGTCAGTAAGTTTATAATTTTGCAAAATATTGGAATTGAAACCCAAACAGTCTGGTTCCGGGGTCCAAATGTTTATTAACCATTCTGTCACACTGCCTTTCGATGTGGCCTACTTTCCTGAAACTGTTTTTCTCTAGAATGATCAAACCGGTAATTTGGGTTCCTAAATCGATTTTGGAAGCTAACCACCACTGTGGAGTAGCTGGAAACGACCTGTTTGTCTTGGCAGAGGACACCTGTCACTTTTGCCTAGCTAGCGTCCATCACCCGCTCGTTTTACTGTACTCCACTTTTCCTTTGGGGTCCCTCACTCTCTCATTACATGCAATCGGGATGGCCTGCCACTGCCTGTGAGGTGATGAGTACAGGATCCAAGCCAAGTGAAGCAGACTCCAACAGGAGTTTGAACCTTTTCCACTTGAGCCCAAGGACTCAAGTGGAGGGAGTGTCATCTCCCTCCCAGGGGGGGCCCAGTTGGCGTTAGGGCATAAGAGCCTGTCTGGACCTATCTGATTGTATCTCTTCTGCCTGTGGCTGTTGCGTCTGCTACAAGCAGCCACAAAGCCTTCAGTGGAAATCCACAGTGAGCTTTGGTTGTGTGTGTGTTTGGGGTCAGCTGGTGTTTGGCTCTGCTGATTTGCCTGGGTTACAGGCATGATGGGAATGGCTGGCTGTTGGCAGACCTGGAATGGCCTCGGCTGGGGGACCAGCTTGCTGGACATTTCTTATCTTCCAGCAGCCTAATCCTGGCCTGTTTTGTGGCGGTGGCCCAGGCACAAGAGAGAAAGCCCCATTTTTAAAAAAGTGAAATTCCAAATTCTTCCCTTTCAAACATTGTTTTGAGATGACTATCGACATACACTATAAAGCGAGAAATATTGAAGGATCCTGTGTGCCCTTCGTCAGTTTCCTCCCAGGAGATGTCTCGCAAAAGTACACGCAGTGTCACAGCTGGGGACCCACAGCACAACAGCCGCTACGCAGGCCGTCCCGTTCACTTGTACTTGTGTGTGTGTGTGGTTTTATCACAAGCGTAGGTTTGTGCATCTGCCACACCACAGGCAAGATGCAGTACAGTTCCCTCCACACAAATGTTCTTTTTATAACCGTACCCACCTTTCTCGACACCCCGCCCCCCACCCTGGTCCTTAACCCCTGGAACAGATCATCTTTTCTCCAGTTCTGTAATTTTGTCATTTGAGGGATGTTCTACAAATGTAATTACACAGTCTGTAATCTCCTGGGATTGGCTTTCTCACAGCACAGTTCTCTGAACGTTCCTCTCAATTGTAGACCATATCAATCGTTCGTTCCTTTTTATTTCTGAGTAGTGTTCCCTGGCCTGGATGTACCACTGCTCGTTTAACCATTCACTGACTTAAAAATATCTGGGTTGTTTCTCATTTTGGGCCATTACAAATAAAGATGCTATGAACAGCTGCTTTTTGTCAAGTATAGGTTTTGATGTGAATATGAATTTGCTATTTCTCAGGGGAAAATGCCCAAGAGTGTACTTGCTGGGACATATGGCAGTAGCATGTTTAGTTGTAGAAGAAACTGCCAAATCCCAGTCCTAAGGAAACAGCTGGTCAGTCTGTGGGGGGTTGGGGGGGTGAACTAGTCCCCCAGTGAGTGGCTGTGGCCTTGGTGTCTGGGGAAGGCAATTCAGCGAGATGTGTAGAGCAGTGCTGGTGGGCGGGTGCAAAGTCAACATGATGTCGCTTTGACCTTTGTCACCGTAGGCCTCTTGCTTGGGGTCTCCAAGCCCAAACTTGGAGCCAGATGCCCCATGCAGCCATGTTTCGATGGCCAGGCAGTCGTGTGGTTCAGAGTTATGGTGTCATCTCTACTGTGTCACATGGCTGAGGGAGCTGCCAGTAACCCCTGCACTTCCGGTTAAGACCCCCAAGCCCCAGAGCGGAGAGGTCCGGAGGGAACTTGTGAGTCTGAGAAGCTGGCTGCTGCTCCTGAGTTCTCCAGTTCTCTGGGGCATTGGACCCAGGCCAGAGACGCTTATGAGACTCTCTGACTTCCCAGCGCCCTGCACTTGGACTGCACAGCTCTCCAGGAGATTGCACAGAAGGAACACCGAGCAGAACGGCGTCACAGCTTCCTGGGACACAGGGGGCTGTGCCTGTGCAAAGGGAGTTTAGCTGGGGATGTTTTGCCATGTTGTTGGCCAGGCACCTAGAAGCACCGTATGTGTGGTCTTCTTTTACTATTGTTTTATTCTGTGCATTTCAAACATTCACAGTAATGGAGGTGATACTGATATCAGTAATAATAGCAACTAGCATTTATTCATTCATTCATAGTAGGACCTGTATAAACTTAGGCTCTAGTAACCACCCTAAGATGTAGGCTCTATGACTATTCCCATTTTATGGGTGGGTAAACTGAGGCACAAAGACAGGATTTCTGTAACTTGAATTCTTTCTCATAGTTACTGAGGAATAGAGCCCAAAAATGCTCTCCCAGTTTCCTGCAGCTCCACATAACCCCAGGCTTTGGGCAGGAGGCTATAACAGGCAACTGAATTCTCAAAGAAATGATGGCTTATTTTGGCACTGGTGTCACACGCTGATCCTATACTCAGCACTTTGTCTGACTAGCAGTTTTGCTACATCAGAGCCTGGCCTCTGATTCATCTGAGATGCAGTCAAATGCCAATTTATAACTGCATATTCATTTCCTCATGTGTGCTTTTATCACAGGGCTTCTGCCACAGACTCTCACAGCACAACCTGTCCCCTACAGGTCACTGTCAGCCCCCTGTCCCTTCAATAAGCTCTACACTCAGTCCTGATAGTGAGTGGAGGGAGTCACAGGGCAGCTGCACGGTCACTGCTGGGAGTGCTGGGGAAAGTAACTGAGAATCAAGTATTTGCCCACTCCACATGGATTTGTCACTATTAGAGGCAAAATTATTTGTCCTATGGATCAAGTCGGAGATTCTTGGGGTTTGATGATTGTGATGTGTGAGTCCATCGAGCTATAGAAGAGCCTCGCTGGATTTTGGTTGTTTCAACAGGTCTTCCAATGGGGCTGCTGGTAGATGTTCAGAGCACTTGACTGCTTGCTACACGGGGCTGGTTCAAGGGCGGTGCATCGGGAGCCCACAGAGCACAGCCTAGATTACCCTGGAAAATCCCACGGGAGGTCCGTCTGGAAACCAAGTTTCCATCACTCAGTAAATCAAACATATTGTATTTTGCTGTGTATAATGCCCATTTTTTAGCCCACATTTGTGAGGAGAAAATAAGGATATACATTATACATGGGTAGTACTAATTCTGTGTCTATATAAATGTTTTTAATTCTTTAATTTATACTTATGAGTTAAAAGTGTAACTCTAGAAATGAATAACGATTTCCATAGGAAAAATAATACCCTGAAATACGATCATTGGTTTTGTTGAACTTGAGACAAACTTGTAACGACAAAGACTGCTTGGCCTTCTAGGATGTGTAAGTATTATAAGTTTGTTACCGGTACATAAAATTTCTTGTACCTTGTATCTGTTCTTGTGTTTTGTAATTATTTGTTACATAGTATTTCTTGTACTATAATATGTTAAAAAATAAATGCTAAAATTCCTTTATAATACAAAACAAGTACCTAAATGTAAACAAATAAACATTTGCATTAAAAATTAAAACAAAAGTTTTTTCCCTGAAAATTTGGGCCACAAATATGTGGGTGCGCATTATACACGAGAGTGCATTATACATGACAAAATACAGTAGTCAGCTTTGCACCTGAGCTGGACCTTGGTGGTTTCCTCAGCTGAGCACCAGATGTGAGCACCACTGTGGGGACAGCTGAGCCCCATTTCCAACCTCAGTTTTCTGTAGGACACGTGCTCATCCGGTGGATGGACGGCAAAGTCATTTCCACTATCACCATTATTTTCCTTTCCATACTCCTTTTTTTTTTTTTTTTTTTTTCTGCCAGTGAAGTATGATGCAGCCAGGCTCAAGTGAGATACAAAAAAGCTGTCGCTTTTCTAAGTTAGGAAGCACTCTGGTGGCAGTTCTGGAAAATTTCATTCTCTAAACCATGATGACAGCTGAAATTGATTAAGTTTCCTAAATGATTCAAATTAAACCCAGGCTGAACCAGGTGATCTAAGCAGATGTGGGGGTTAACATGTAACATTTGTCTTTGGTGAGGCTCTTACAGGCCAACTTTTAGGACATTCTTTTTAAGCTATGAAAAGTTGTATAGTTGTGTGCCCATCCACAGTTTTGCTTTCCACAGTTTTAGTTACTTGCAGTCAACAGAACAGAGATCTAAAAAAATTAATACTCAGTGGAAAATTCCAGAAATAAACAATTCGTAAGTTTTATATTTTGCTCCATTCTGAGTCGTGTGATGAAATCTCGTCGCGTCCTGCTGTGTCCCCCACCACACCGGACGTGGATCGCCCCTCTGTCCAGTCTCCATGCTGAACATGTTCCCTAAGCATTCGTCACTTAGTAGCTGTCTCGGTTATCAGATCAAGTGTCATGGTGTCACAGTGATTGTGTTCTAGTCACCTTATCTTATGTAATAACGGCCCCAAAGCAGAAGAGTGGTGATGCTGGCGATTCAGACACGCCACAGAGAAGCTGCAAAGTGCTTCCTTTCAGTGAGAAGGTGAGTGCAGTTCAATGACCTATTTTGAGAGAGAGAGAGGAGAGCATATTCTCGTAACTTCGGTTACAGCGTATTGTTATAATTGTCCTAATTTATTATTAGTTATTGCTGTTAATCTCTTACTGTGCTTAATTTTTAAGTTACACTTTACAAGGTGTGTAGGCACAGAAAAAACATGGACATATAAGGTTCAGTACTGTCTAGGTTCAGGCATCCGCTAGGGGTCTGGGAACATGTGCCCCGCGTATGCACAACCACTGTATTGTTTTCAGGCTTTTTCAGTGATAAGGGGGTTTCCTCTTGCTGCCATCTGGACATAAAGATGCCCAAAGCGAATGGTTGACAGGTGAGGATGGGCAGCTCCAAGGTGTCATAGGCTTTTGGAGAGTAGAGAGGGCTTATTTGACTCCAGGAAAGTGGATTATGTACACAGTGGTCTGCACACCTGATCACAGGCTGGCCTGAGCGGCATTAGTCTCCTGATTAACTGCTCCCAGGCAGCCCTCACCTGCCTGTAGATTCTCGAGGCCTCCGCCAGCCCAGTCACCTGAAACAGCCACTTGTCTCCCCAGGGGACAACTGGGTAGCCACTTTGCATTCAGGTGGGAGAAAGGGCACTGCCTGCAGCTGCCCCCAAATGCCCTGACCCACAGTGGGCCACTGTTATGTCACCTCCCTCCTGACCTTTTCTGTTTTCTGCTTTAATGACCAGTACTGCCTTTGAGGTCAGCTATTTCCTATGGCCGCCTGTAATTAATTGAGGCTCAAATAGTAAAATATACATAACTGGCCACTTAACTAGACCATCAGTTATGAATATAGCTCGATAATTTGTGTAGTCAGAGGTGGGGGGGGCAATAAAAAGTGATTGACTAAAAACAATTAAAACAGTAAAAGTAAATTGTTTGTGTCCATTAAAACCTGCTGAGGCCGTCAGTTGAAAATTGTGGACTTCAATGTGAAAATTAAAACTATTGATTTTCCCCGTGTGTATGTGAATATCAGAATTCTAATCTGTTTTGTTTTTACTGGCGGAAAGCCCCTGAGGTCAAGATGAAGGTAGGCGTTCAATGAGCTTTTTGGGGGGAGTTAATAAAGATTTGGAAAGACAAATATGAAAAAAAATGGCCGTGATGTGTCAGGGAGAATTGTACGACTGACCGGTACCCAGGTCTCAGGGCTGGCACTTTGTAATTTATTGCTTTTCGGGGCTGAAAATGCAAAATCAACTGAAAAATATATGATATTCATAGGTTGACTTTTTAGGGCTTTGCCTTAATTTATGTGACTGAGATAGATTTTTTTTTATTGTCATTTTATTTTTTTATGCGCCACACTAAATCTTGTATTCCACGAACTATTATTTTTTAGTGTTCAATTAAAACACCGACATAAAATGAATTTCACATGGACGGGTCTTTACTTGGGAGAAGAAAACTTGGGGGAAAACCCCTGTGGGTCAGTTGGGGAGGTCTCAGTCATGAGAGATGATGGCGGAATTGCGGAGGCCTTAGAACCAGTGCAACACTTGGATTCCAAGTCGTAGGCTGTCTGTCACGGTGTCAGGTCGGGCACGAGTTCATATTATGCTAACTTTCTTTTTTTAAGACTAAAAAATTCATTACAGTTTATTGGGATGACTGATTAGTAAAGTTACATAAGTTTCAAATGTACAATTCTGTGGTACGTCATGTATGTCTCACATTGTGTGTTCACCACAGTTCTTCTATCACCATATATTTGACAGGTTAACTTTCTTAACAAATCACACTGAGAATGCAAACTGTTACACTTGGTAATCAAGTGAATGGTCAATAACAAGTCAGACTTTCTTTTAATCTTCAATATGTCAGGTCAAAGAAGGCTTTGCAAAGTTAGAGCCTAGGGCAGCCCTTTGAATAGGCCATTTAAAAAGCGATCGCAATTATGGTGTTATCTGAACTTGACTCCCAGACACTGAGTTTTCAGAGGCACGTTTCAAACACACAGCTTGGTTTTCCTTCTTGGGAAATTTCTGTTTCATTCTTCACCTCAGTCCCACCACAAAGAGTTCTCTAGAGAGATGATAAATTCTTCATCTGTAGGTAATGTTGTGGTTTCTTCTTTTTTTCTTTAATCTTATTTTTCCAGCATTATTGAGGTATATTTGACACATCAGATTGTGATGTCTGCGGTGTATTTGCCATCTGTGCACACTATGACACGCTCAGCACAAGCAGACTCATACACACCCATCACCTCCCTGTCGCCGTTTTGTGTGTGTGGCACTAGCACTTACACTCTGCCCAGCAAAGCTCAAGTCCACACTCAGTGTCATTAGCTTCGGTCACCACGCTGTCCATCACGTCCCCAGAACTCACTCATCTGAGGACAGGCCTTGGTGTCCCTGGGCAGCAGCCCCCAGTGCCCTGCCCTCAGCCCCTGGCGGCCACCGTGCCACCCTCTGCTGCCATGAGCTGCGCTCCTTTCAGATTCCAGATCTAAACAAGGTCATACTGTGTGTATCCTTCTGTGTCTGGCTTACTTCACTTAGCACAATGCTCAGAGAGGCGTCAGGTGGCTTCAGGTGGTAGAACGTCTTCTTTTCAT
Source organism: Rhinolophus sinicus (assembly GCF_036562045.2). Taxonomy (NCBI): domain Eukaryota; kingdom Metazoa; phylum Chordata; class Mammalia; order Chiroptera; family Rhinolophidae; genus Rhinolophus; species Rhinolophus sinicus. The sequence goes on from NC_133759.1 coordinate 12,172, forward strand.
TAGCACTACGCTCCAACCAACTGAGCTAACTGGCCGCCCCTACGAACCTCTTCTTTTTAAAGAATGAATAATATTCCGCGGTGCGTACATACCACGTTGGTGTCAGCACTCGGGCTGCTCATTGCAGCGGGGACGTGGGGACGCCTGACACTGCTCACATCAGTAACAGGTGAGCGGGTGGGACCCATGTTCCTTTCACAGGTGGGTCCCTGGGCACTGCCTGCAGATGTTCTGATGCAAGAGGTGAGCAGTCTGCAGGAATATGCTCCTTAAACAAGGTGCTCCAGGTGTGGGAGCCTCAGGAACGGACACCGCAGACATGCACCAGACGTCTTTGGGGGTCAGGAATCATCGAGAACCTTCTCAGAACAATATACATACATTCTGTTGGTTTGTTTGCTGGAAAATGTCTGGATTCTATGGTCTTAGATTAGGAATTCCTGCTACAATTTTATCAAATGGGGGTGGGAAGCAGCCCCACCTGCGAGAGGACTTAAACAGAGAAATACCCAGGTTCCCCCGCGAGGCCTTCTCCTGCCTCCTGCGTTCATGCGGCCTGTGAACGGAGGGTTTCTGTGATTTGGTGGCTTCTGGCTGGTGTCTGGATGCGACAGATGCCAGGTAAGTGCCGCCAAGGGTGCAGGCTGCTGTGTTCTTTCACTCCGCCCCCCAGATGGCCATCATTCTGAAGTAATTTGGGAAAACTGTTTAAGCTGCTGAATGGGGCTTGGGATGGAGAGGCTTAACCCCTGACCAACGTGGAGACATCACACGACCGAGCCAGCTTTTCATGGTGCCAAGGGGGACAAACTGGAGTGCTGGGCGGGTACTTTGCAATATTTAGTCTTAAAAAAAAAAGTAAAAGTGAATTTAATGCCTTAGGCGGCACAATTCCGTGGCTCACAACTTTATAGCACAGGAGAGTGTAAAGGGAAAGCCCTCTTCCGTCACAGGCCCCCAGCTTGTTGTGCAAATCAAGAGAGTGTATGCAATTGAAAGCAGATATATATGTGTAAGTACTTATCCACCCTGTATTTGCATGGTACCTTATGAAACAGATTGCCTTTTATACGTTTGAGAATCTATGGAGCGGGTCTACAAAGGGACCGTGACAGTGCCTGTGTGCTTTTGATCGCTCCTTTCGCGCACCTAAACCTGTGAACTCACGAGCCGCCGTGGGGGGCAGACAGGTCTTTGCGCGAGGCTGATTTCTGATTTGGGCCGTGCTCGGGCACTGGCTTGTCCGCGCTACATTTGAAGTGTCCACCAGGGACTCAGTAGGGGGCTGTACAGAGAAAAATAGAGGGGTGTCTGGCTCATGATTGGATAAAAGTCCCCTCAAACTGGGCCTTCTTTCCGGGTTCCCAGGAAGTCCCAGGGGCAGAGGTGGCGTCCCCAGGAGTCAGGGCTGGGGGCCTGTCACTCTGTTTTTCTCATTAAGGTAAAATATTTCTGGTTCTGGAACCTGATGGCCAGCAGAGCCACACTGCTGAAGCCGTCCCAGGGCCTGGCTCTTGCAGGTCCCGCCTCAGCCCTGCATGGGGTCTTGGGAGGTGCAAGCCCCCAGGTGGTCTGTTGCTGTGTCCTGGGTCGGACGTGTCCTAAAGCCTTGCCAGCTCTAAGTGGGGACGGGTCCATCAGTGTCTCGGTGGGTGTGTCCTGCCCAGCCCGCCGCAGGCTGCAGGTAGATTGGACTCTACCCACTTTCAGGCTGGATCCACAACAATGAGTCATCTGACGAAACAAGTCCCTGAGCCGTGAGGCAGAGCCCCAGAATCCCCTGTCACCTGCAGCAGCTGCGGCTCTGACATCCTTCTGGCCTCACTGAGGACAGGTCTGGTCCAAACGAGCTGCTCTGTAGGCAGCCCCTACCTGGGAACCCATGGGTCCCCCGCTCCTGGGTCTGCAAGTTAACATATGCGTGTGCGCGTGTGTTTAGGCGCTGACACGGCTTCCTTCTTGTCCGGCTGCGTCCCAGAAGTCCCAGTGTCCACCCCACACACTGGGACAAGCACATCCGGCCTAAGCACCCCTTCCCTTTGATTTCACAGTGTGATGGTGAAACCGTGTGGTGTTTACTGCAGTGTGTTTGGGGCTGTGTGTCAGATTCAGTGTGGACCTTGTTACAACTTGCAGACTCCTGGGCCTTCCTGCAGTCCATCGAATCAGAGTGTCTGGTGGCAATGGGGTCAGAATTTCAACATGTCCCCCACAGCGGTCATCACAGCGCTGAGGCCAGCATGTCACTGCTGCCTGCACACACGCCCGGTCCTGTTTCACCGTGATTGGCCGTGAATGGAAGCTGGTTTGAAGGTCACATTTCTGATGATTTTAATCGAGGACTCCTTCCAAACCAGACAACAGTCATTTCTAACTTTGGAACTGGTTGGAAGATTTCCTTTGGCCACCCTTCTAGCACAATTCTTCCTCAAATGTCACTGTGCTGCGTCCCCTGGGGCGTCGTTCACATGCAGACCCTGACTCAGGAGGGCGGTCTGAGTAGCTGTTGGCAGCAGATGTCACCCGACTAGGGTGCCTGGCCTCCCTCCTGGCTGAAGGTGTGTTACTTGAAGTAGCCTGTCAGCTGCAGCTGCCTGCCCAAGGCTGAGGGTCCTGCAGGCACACCTCGTTTCACTGGCTTCACAGCTGTTTTGTTTTGGGGTTTGTTTATTTTTTGCTTTTACAATTGAAGGCAAGGCCCTCTCCTCCACCAGCAAGAGTATGACTCACTTCATGGCGGTGGTCTGAACCAGTGTCTCCCAGGTCTGCCTGTCCTGACTCTGTCCCTCTGGCTTTATTCTTTCATGGGTGAGGGAAGCCTGAGACCCCCGGGAGGGAGGCCCAGCTGCGTCCTCAGCCACCGGCCGAGGCTGGCTGACCTGGACGTGGGTGGGAATCGCCCGTCCCCCATTCCAGGGTTCCAGGGGGAGCCTCAGGGGAGCAGCCCTTCTCTGCTTCAGTGTATTGTGCAATTAAGGCGAAGAGTCCAGCCTGGAACATAACTTGACGGCCTAGCCTTTAAATTTACATCACTGAGCAGCTAGGAAGGAAGCTGTTGGTTCTCACGTCAGTTCCATTTCTCAGTGGCTTTATGCAAATACCGTCAAGCTTGCAGGGACCAGCCCCAGCCTGTCATCAATAGGACAAGCTTCCACAGCTGTGCGTTCAGGTGACTGTAGAACCCCTCCTGCTCGGTTTTCTCAGCCTGGGACAGAGAAGTGACATCAGTTATTCCAGAGGCCACTTTGAGGGGACTGGACTAGAAGTTCTCATCCGTGTGAAGACTGCCACAGGTGTGTGGCATGTGCGTGTGTGTGTATGTACGTGTGCACTTTGTTTGAGGAGACTGTCCTGTAAACTTGGCTGGTGCCTCTGGGCTTATTGGGGCATCCTGCCTCCATAAGGACATCAGCACTGCTGGTGACCACCCCCCCAGACCCTCAGACAGCCTCAGAGGAGAGAATCCAGGCCACTGGCCTGTGCCCTCAGGGTCCCTGCACGTCACCGAGGCTCAGGGAGGGGTCTTGGGTCCCTTGTCTACACGCCTTCCTGTTTCCAGAGCACTTTGCGATACGCAGGTAATGTGTTCTCTGCGGATAGAGGTTTGGAGGTTGGGATCTGTGGTTATGTTTGGTCTCATTTTAGTTGAATTAACTCCAAGTTAGCGGACACTGCGTGAGCTGTCAGCTGTCAGCTGCCTGTTCTTGCAGCTCTCACTAAGCTTGGCTCCTAATCCCCAGCCTTCCAACAGTCCAGGGACTTACTCCCTCTTCCCTGGAGATCTCAGACGTCTCAGACCCCCCACTCACTGCCACTCTCTATCCTACAGTCCCATTTCCCAAGCTGCTGCTTTGGTTTCTGTGTGAGTTTATTTAGTCTCTTCATGAGATCGCAAGGAGTTTCAGATCAGGAACGATGGCTGCTTCTGGGATTTGCTCAGTGCTCAGGCCAGTGTGGGATGTGTGGTCCCCCAGAGCTGGCCTGATCCACAGCGGGGGAGGTGCTCAGGGCACGTGACGTCTATCGCCGCTGTGGAGTGGGAACGTGGAGAGGCTGCCCCAGTCAGCACCCCCTCCCACTGGCCGCGGGTTTGGCCCCGACACCCCCTGGGCTGCAGTTCCCGCAGGAGGACATGCCAGCCTCAAGGTCGGTGCTGCTTTGCTCCCTCGTCTTCTGTCCTCTCTGTGTCATCGTGCCTAATAAAATCGAGTGGTTGTTTTACTATTTAATGCTTTCTAAGAGCAAAGGAAGTTAAGTAATCATTTCTGTTCTTATTAATTAGTCTTTTCTTTCTCAAATTAGTTTTCCATTTATAGTCACAACATATAAATGTAATGTCATTTACTGCTCTCCAAAACTGCCATTTAAAGTCTTACTGGATTTAGCTTTTAATTTATTCTTGAGTTATAAATAGGAAAAAAGGAGAATGTTAAGTTAGAACAGATATGTTTAAAAAGACATAAAAATTGCTTTTTCCCTTTGAGTCTCATCTTCCTTAACGAAGCATGAGTTACAGGTAGATACCCACGAATCGTGCGTTATTTTGCTCAAATGTACCTGCTGTAGTTTGTAGTTGGTGGGGGCATCCTGGCCACGTAGTGACGTAATGAAACCTACTGATTTTCTATCTTTATAGCAGATGTTCTAATTCTCTCTCTCTCTCTCTCTCTCTCTGTCTCTTGTTCTACTAAATAGTAATTTATTCCAGGACTTCTTGGCAGCCTTAAACTTAGGAATTTTGCAGGTTCCCATGGTCACAGGAGGCTCCTACCCCCTTGTCACCCAGGCTCTGTGGGGGTTCACTTAAGGGTCACCCTTAGCAATTCCAGGTCTGCAGGGAGCCATGGAGGGAGGGACACCATCATAGCAGAGACTCTGAGTTAATGTGTGAGTACAGTGACATTCCTGAATAGGATGACAGGCAGTGCCATTTGGGCACTTTCATCAAAGTGGGAACAAATGTTATCTCTGGTTTAGGAAGAAAGATGCTTTGCTTCCCCATACACTAGCCTGGCAGGCAGGCCCGTCTATCAAAGGAAGGTGGTTTGCATGGCTTTCTAATCCTGTTGGGTTACTTGCTAATTAGAAATTTAAAAACCTGGGACTGAAGTCTTTGGAAATGAATAAATAAACCTCTTAGGTCAGGTGGAAAAGTTGATACGCTACACGTGACATGAAAGCCTCTGGGCTGTTGGCGTTAGATGTTTCTGTAGTTGAAACAACACCTGAACAAAACTGAGAACATTCACTGATATCAACATGCAAATGTCTGTAGCAAAACAGCAACAGACTGTATCTTAAAGGACTTGAAAGGGTGCTTGGCTGGTGCTAAAGGCTGAGAGCCAGCGGGAACCCCCTACTCTGAGACACCACCTCCTCTTGGAAAACGCTCACAGAAAAGGTGGCCATCCTCATTTTCCCTTTGATTTTTTTAACTGCAGTTCTGATTAATGACAAACCATTGATGTTTGGCTCTGAGGTGTGGGTGCCCCCCTGCCCTTTCGCAGTGAAGTCTGGACCAAGGTGGCAAACAAAATCTAATTAGACCTTTTGAAGTCCCCCCCAAACCCCATTTCTTTCTAAGCCCCTCCCTGCATTAGTCTAATATTAAGTGTGTGGTCTCTTCTGGTATGTGGAAGTTTTTTCATTATTTATGTATTCAAAGGCAGCTTGCATGCTATGCATGTGGAAACATTTAGGGGGAAGTATACTCATGTCTAATTTACTTTGGAATATATAAAAAATAAGATGGATTGATGAATAGATCAGGGGATAGACACATGACAAAGCAAGAGCAGCAAAATGCTAAGTGTAGAATCTACATAGCAGGCATGCAGAGAATCACTAGAAATTCAACTCTTATATGTGTATGAAAGTTTTTACGATAAAATATTGAGGGGGGCGGGGGAAGAGCAGCTTTCTATCGTGTACGTTTCTCATTGTGATGAAAACCAAGCTCCTGATGCTATGAAAGTCCTGATTCACCACAGCCAAACTCAAGGTTCAATTGCCTCTGAAATTTGGAAACTCTCAGTAAACATGAATTTTTCCCCTTGGTTTTTCATGTAGATATTTATCAATTTTAAAAACCCTGCTTTTTCTTAAAGTTTAAGAAGTACAGATAATGCATGACTTTAAAAAGGAAACTTCCGCCAGTACCTCTTTCTCCTAGTATCGCTTCTAACTGCTTGTGAGCATATCCTCCAGATGTGAAGAGTCTGCAGGAGCCGACTCGTCACCTTGTTCTCAGGGGGATCATGCTGCACCGGGTTCGAAACGTGTCCTCAGCACACAGTACAGTCGGGGCGCCTTTCAGGGGACCCCACCCCCACTTCTTAAAGCCCCACTGCACTGCAGCTGCACGGCTGTGCTGGGATGCATGTAATCGATTTTCGATTGGCAGGTGCCTGTGTCTTTGGCTTTCTTAGGTAAGACTCTGTCCCATTTCCTGCACTATGCCTACTTTGGGGGCTTTTTACATTACACATTTGTGCCAGACGAATCTAAGCAACAGTGGGTTTAGGGTACACATCGCTGGTGTGGGGAGGCCGTGTCGTGTGCTGGTTAAGAGTACAGCCTGCCCCACTCTGCCTGGGTGCACGTCCTGGGTCCCCCTCTGAGTATCTGTGTGACGTGGGGACACAGCATCCTCATGTGACAGGATGCACTGAGCAAGTTGGAGGGGGGTGAGGGCCAGCTCCAGTTCCATCATCTCTGTACAGCAGCTACTGAATAGCAAAAGAGCCTCAGACAAAATTCCACATACAGACGCACTTGTTCAGCACACGGTAAGAAGTGAACAGCAAATGTGCAGACCCACTTCTTGGTAAGTGCAAGGCACTCTCAGCTCTGCTGTCTCAGCTGTTGTGGCCTCTTTCACGCATGCTGGGCTCAGGCCCCTACAGGCGGCATCAAGCAGATCCTCCTAAAACAGTGGCCCCAGGTGGGCTCATTTGGGAACTGAAACCTGGGCGCCATTCCCAGGGTGCAGGCCACACCCCTCACTAGCGGCTTCTCCCTTGCTGAAGAGAGGCGGCTATCCCGACAGTGTTTCAGCCAGTGTACTTCAGTGTGGTCTGCCAAGAGTCCTGGAACATTCACTGTGCCATTGAGCAAGCCCTCGGTTATATCAGTAGGTCAGTTCCTGACATTCTTCGTGCTAATTAGCGCAGCCTTGAGAACACAGCAGCTTTGCAGTGGCCCTTCTGATATGACCCTGCTCGCTGCTCTGGAGTGTAGGTTTTATCAGAGCAACCAACTGGCCCAAGTGTTAAAGGTCACACAGTGTCCACACACTTAGCAGCATCTTAGAGAACATTGCAGACCTTGTGCTCTGATGTTTACACAAGTCCTACCTGTAAAGTGCTCAGAACACCTCCAGCCCCCGTGTCGTGTTTGACAGCTTCCTCACGGTCGTTACTGGTGTTGTACATGCTCAACCCACGTTACCAGTTTCAGATTCTATCGTGGTCATACGTCTTCCTTTTCCCACCAATTACCTGGGCTGTCATGTGGCATACCACAAGAAAGAACAGTCCGCGTTATCCATGGATCTGTGTTTGCAAATTTGCTGACTCACTGCAAGGTGCTTGTCCATTTCTGTGACCCCAGCTGTCACTCACCGTGCTTTCGGTCATTTGTGGGCATGAGTCCCCCAAGTGCGTGTCCCAGCTGAGGTGGAACAAAGTGCCATCCCTCCTTCTTATTTCAGCCTCACACGCTTAGCCGGTGTCCTTCTCATGGTCTATTTGGAGTCATGCTTTTTGCATATTTGAATTTTTTGTTCTTGGTGATTTTACTGTTTACAATATCCCCCAACAATAGTGCTAAAGTGTTGTTGAGGGTTCCTAGGTGCCCAAAGCTGTGGTGTGACTTACGGAGAAAATTCGTGTGTCAGATAAGCTTCATTCAGGCATGAGGTATGTGCAGGGCTCTTGGCTGTGAGTGCAATGTTAATGAATTAACAGTATGTTTTAAATAAGGTGTCTTTAAACAGAAGCACACACGAGACACTGCTCAGTTCACCAGAACCCACAGGACGTTAACCTTCATTTCTCCCAGAGCAATGGCTCAGTAGTCAGTGGTTCAGTGTTCGCAGCCACTTTAGAGGACAGAACCACCACAGATGGCAAGGACTCACTGCGCCTCCTTCCTGAGACCCCTTTGCAACAACGTGCCTCTGCAGGCATCCCTGACCCTCGTGGGCAGGCCCAGCTGCATGACTGTGGGGCCGTCCGCAGAGAAAACGCAGGACACCTGGTTCAGAGTTGAAGAATTTCAAGACGAGTATTAAGCCAAACATATGGGGATGGGGCCCTCTGTGACCACACGTGTCACCTGCCCGCAAAGATGGCTGTGCTCAAAGATTCATTTGATTGGAAAGACTGCTCCTCAGACTAGGCTGGGAGAGCAGGGGAGGGGCTCGTGAGCTCACCGTGGCTGTTGCTTCTGATGTCCAGTAGTGTCATGGTTTGAGGTGAAGGCTACGCAGTTCTGTGGGCAGCGCTTGTCCACTGCGGTATGATGTCCGTCTGTTCCAGGCCCCACGCCCGCTGGCTGCCGTGCTCCTGTTCCTAGAGGTCCCAGCACATGATCATTTAAGATCGCCAAAGCACCAGCACCTTGGGAGGGTGACCAGCTCTTGGTAGAGGGTGGGACCCAGCTCAGACTTCTCCCGCCTTTCCACAGCTCCCTTTGAGGATTACTTGGCAGAACTCACTCACCCATCCTCGCCCACCCTGATGGGTTTCTACAACTTCTGATTTGGGGGGAGTAGAAGTCCCTAATATTTTCATCCAGAAAGTTCCTCCAGCTTGGTGCTGATTTGACTTTTGTCATTCCAGAGGTCTACATAGCAAGGGGGACGGACGGCTTTGCTAACTGAAAGGACCAACAGGCTCTTCTAAGTGTGAAAGCCTAGCAACCTCAGCTGCCTGGGCTTCCATCCCCTCACCTGCCTGGTCCCTGTGACCAGGGCTGCGGGGCCTGCTCTGAAACCACCGGTGCCCAGGTGGTGCCAGCTGTTACATAGTTTCAGTGTCACCCTTGCCTGGGGTCTTCTGAGTTGCTAACCCTGCTCTGGGGAGAAGCAGCTGTCAGCTTCTTGCTAAGAAACAAATGTAGATTCTGAGTTCAGGGTCACTCTGTGCACAGGTTAATCTGTTTGGTCGTCAGTATTCTCTACTATTTCACAGGTTGGGAGCAGAGCTTCTACACGGAATCCGAGAGGAATTCCGAAAGTCTGGTCCTGTCTGTGCTGATGGTGTGAACCCCCTAGGAAACCAAGCTGCAGGCAGGCTGAGCCCCTCCCAGGGGACAGTCCACCCTGAAGAAATGAGGACTTTGCGGCGGAAGCCCTGCCGTCAGGCACTACCCTGATTCCTCCGTGTGTCCAGCTGCTCTAGAGAGCAGAGCAGCAGGCAAAAGGGGACACTGCTTCTCTATACACACACAGCTGTCCCTGTAAGAGAGCAGAACGTAAAGGGGACAGCACCTTTGACACCATGAGCACACCTGTGCTTTCTTGTTAGGGCTCTGGGAGCAGATGTTTGCCACCCCCACCCCATGTGAGGGTTCAGGGTCCTCACGAATCCCCCTCCACCCTCCAGTCCCTTAACTTGTTACAAACAGACCCAAGGAGCCGAGTGGGTTCGATGTCCCTGAGTTCACAGGATAGGTCATATGATAGCCTTGAGCCTACCTGCTTTAAGAAATGATGACACAAATGAAAACTTTGGTCCAAGACTTGCCTTTGTTACACCTGCAGTGGTGAGTGTGGGGGAGAAGCCGCATAGCCCCCTGGCCTCTAATTGTTGGCTGTGGCCGACACTGGCTCCCCGAAATCTGGCACCGTGGACTGGCCAGGTGGGCACAGGTCACTTTGCCCCAGGAGCTGTGTCTCCCTCTGAACACAGGCCTGGGGTTCACATGACTGGGTTTGCATATGTAGTTGCATGCTGAAACCTGAGACGTTGCCGGCCCTGGTCATTTGCTCTGGAAGGAGCACGTGTACCAGCCAGCATCGTGCTTTGGCAGAGCAGGCGGCTCTTGCAGCCCCTGTTCAGTGCAGGGGCCCTGCCCCAGGCCGAGTATCCCCGTGGGTGTCGCTAGCCCCTGGCCAACTGCATTCACTCCTCCTCCCCCAGGCCAGGAGCTGAGGCCAGGAGCTGGAGGGTTGGGGCTCACCTGCTGCTGCCCCCTTCCAGGGACCAGGGCGAAGGCTGCCGTGCAGGTAGGAGGAGAGACCCTCAGAAGGAGGGACCCAGAAGCAGAGGCGTTGGGAGGCCCTGCGGGAGCAGTGTGGACACAGCCCCTGACGTCAGGTCACTGCTGTGGACTGTTGGGCTCAAGACCTACTCATCTCCCATCCCAGCAAGTCAGCACCTCTGGGCAAGGCCCCCCACCCCCTGACACCCCTGCGCCCTGTCCCCACCCCCCCAACTGATGGGCTCCGTGAACTCGCTGCTTGTCCGTCTTTGATCTTTGACTTCTTCAGACTGGACGCAAGACGTCCTGCAAGTGTTTCCCTTCTGCATTGGGCTGGTTTCCCTGAGCCTGACGTCCTCCAGGTTCAAAGATGGGCAAAGGTCCTTTAAATGAAAACTGCCTTATGAACTTCCAGAGTTGATTTAACGTTTTTATTATGTTTCCGAAATTCTTGGAATTAGACAACTGGGGTATGCTGGGCCTCTCCTGTTTGCCCTCTGACTGCGTCCCTACGTGCTTTCCGTCTGTGCCCTGGGAGGCAACATACCCCGGTGCATCAGTGGGCTCCCTTGCCGTTGGCATCTATTTGGGTTCGGCCACGGGCGCCCTGGCATGGTGTCGGGGCATTCACTTCTCACTTCCATCGCCTGCAGCTCTCAGCTCCCGACAGATGCCCTCTGTACGGGGTTTGTGCCACCTCCCCCCTTCCTCCCCCCTCCCTTTTCCTTCTCTTTCCTTCCCTCCCTCCCTCTTTCCCTTTGGTAATGGTCTCTCCCCACAGCCTCTTCACATCTTTATAAACAGTCTGTACATTAGCCTCTCCTGAAATTACCCAATGTGACTGAATCCTCCCTTTCTTGCCTGGACCCTCACCTATACTCCAGGGCAGCAGTTCTCAGCTGGGGACAGTTTTGTCCTTCGGGGATATTTGGGACATTCTGGAGACATTCTTGGCTGTCATAAGTTGGGGTGGTGCTACTGGCATCTGGTGGGTGGCGCCACAGATGCCACCTAGAGCCTGAAGTGCCCGGATGGCCTTGCTTATCGGCAAAGACGTCAGCTCTGCTGAGGTTGGGAATCCTGTCAAGGTGTGATGGCTCCCTGCTGCTCTAGACTGTAAAGTCAGCACAGATTCACAAAACACACCCAGATGAAACTACACAGCCAATGAGGTTAAAAGCAGCAGAGTAATGCTGGGGTGCAGGGGTTTGGCTGAGATGTAACCCCATCACGAGTGGTGCTGGCGTGGCTGCTGCTCCTGTGGGTTGGGTGGGTCAGAATCCCAAGCCCAAAACCCCATTCTCTCCACTCAGGCTGCCAGGGAAACTTTGTACCCAGGGTATCCGGCGGGGTCTCATTGGCTTTCATTTGGCACCAATGTAGCTTTCACCTAAACTCTGTTGTTACTGTTTCTCTTGTTCACCTGTATCAAGTGAAGTGACACTCACTGGTGCCAATTTGTTCACGAACATGGTTGGAAGGGACAACCTGATGGTAACACTGAGTCCCTCAGATATTTTAAAGATCCCGTAGAAAGGAAAGAGCAGACTGGCTACCAAAGTGTTTATGGAGAACTTGTGGGACCCACGGCCTCCGCCTGGGAGTCCTGTGACAGAAACACTCTCTCGTGTTTGATGGAAATGGGCCGCAGGGCCTGCTTCCTCCTCAAGGCTCTGATGGAAACGCAGGAAGTCCACTGTGGGCAGAAGAGTTTGGAACGCACACACACAGCTCTCTTCTCGGCTCCTCGTAATGCCTCAGAGGTAAAGAAAGGCCTTTCTGATGAAACCTCATCCCTAGGCAGCAGCATTCTGCTTCCTCAGACGTGGCTTTTCCAAGGCAACTCCCTCGTCACAGCAGGCTAGCATGTGATGATTTTCTCTTCAGGAAACAGGTTTGCTGGACCCCCTCTCTCCCTGGCTGGGCACGTACGTGAGCTTCTTCCGGGCTGTCGTGTGTGCCCTGCACAGATCTGTTTTGCAAAGGGCTTGTAGCCTAAAGTCCCCCCACAGTGGGGACCTCATTCCCCCACATCCTAACATCTGCTGACCACACCAGGTGCCAAACCTCCTTGATCTTTATAGAAATTTGCATCTCTTGCAAAACCTAAAACAATTATGAAACCATTTGAAAACAATAAGGCTTAAATGCAAATACTTAAATGTTATTAAACTGTTAGCATCTTGCTGAATTATTTCCTCATGGTTAATTACTTCCCTTCTTTATAGCTAGCTGGCACTCACTGGCCAATGGAGTTGTTTCTACCATGTAAGGAGTTATAATTCCATGCTTCAAACTGTCAAGCCCACCACCACTTTCAAAACTGTCTCAAACCTTTTTAGTTATTTATTTTCGGCCGGGGGAATTCTTCATTTTAATTTAGCTTTTATTTTAAATAAATGGTTAGCCACAGAATTTCATGAAAAGCCCTTTGGTGGCTTAATGAAGGATTTTTATGGGTCTATAACATCAGTGTCTTAATTACTATGAATGGATAATAAACCCTTTCTCATGTATGAGAATGGGAAACACAGTGAGAGCCATTAGCAACAATTGGATTTTCACTGATAATTCAGTGGGAAAAAAAGTAAATACTGCAAATAAGAGCCCCAGGGGTCGTGTCTGCAGCTCCACCAGAAACCACACAGCGTAACTAATTTTTACGGGGATTTTCACAGTGTTTTTTGGGCTGCAACAAAAGCACACTACAAATCTAAGCAGGAGATGGAATAGTTGTTCATTTGGTCGATGCTAATTAATTTCTCTGTTTGCCGGAGATGTTCAGTTCCTCAGATTAAAGGCCCTAGAATTGGGAAGACACCAGAGAGGAGTAGGTGGCTGCAGGCAGGTGGCTGCACCAGGAGAGCTGTGGGCTGGGCTAGAGCATGCGTGTGTGTGCGAGTGCACATGTGTGTGCATATGTGGGTATGTGCACAGGCGAGTGCGGCTGTAAGAGACAGGGTTTTAGAAACTCACTCATTGGTGCTGCACACTGGCCTGGGTTAGCAAAAGGCCAATCAGAAAGCCATCTCAGACGTCATGGTTTCAAATTTTGAAACTGAACGAGCCGCTGGACGCTCTCCCCCTTGGTAATTTCCGACACTCACGTGTGTGTAAGAACTGCCTGGAAAACCAGGGACACACACGTGGACTCTTGTCCAAGATGCTGACTCAGGCTTGGGGTGAGTCCAGGGGTCTTTTACTAATAAGGACACACGATGCCCTGTTTGGAAAACATTGGTTTCTTTGGGAAGTTGAAACGTCCCCTTGAAATTAGTCTTTCTTCTTTTTTGTTGTTATTGCTACATAGTAATACAAGTATGTGATTTTTCTCTCTGCCTAATGAAAGGGGCCTAAATTTCAAGTTGAAAATCTCACAGCCTGCTTATACAAAAGGTCTAGTTTCCTCCTCCTCGGCCATCCAGAGTGCCTATGACCTTTACATCACAGCTGCCCAGAGATCACCCAAGAAAAGGGCAGTTATTCGGGAGGAGTGGCTCATAAATGGAGTAAAGACTGCATTTCTACCTTTTCTCACAGCTCGGGTTAAGATTAAGCTAGGGGTCTAGGGAATCCACATTCTAGCCCTGAAGAAAGAGGGTGCCCCTAGCTCCAATACCTAATTAATAGGCTTCTTAGAGTTAAGACTTTGGCTGGACCTGTTTCTGTGATGATACTTGATTGCAGATTTGTCCCTTTAACTGGGATTTAGCATTTAAATCCTTTGGCCTACACTTTATTCTGCTTTGTGTCCTGCCCTCATTACTAGATTCTCAGCGTTCCCTAATGTCTTACTCATTTTCACATGAAATGGCTACAAAACCACAACATTTTCTAATTCAATTCCAGGCTCTATGAAATTGCTTCTTAGAGAGATTGTCTTTCCTGGAGAACGAGAAGTACAGCAAGTGTGTCCCACGTGTCCCCAGGGTGAGACACAGCACTTACTCAAGTGACGGCACCGTGCGTCTGACATCAGCAAGTCCACAGGACGTCTGCAGAAGACACCAAGGAACATTTTAGCAGTTTTATTTTATTTTTTGGAGGGGGGAGGGCTGGGAAACAAGTGAGAGTGGGTTGTAGGAGGTAGGAGACTGTGGCGTTCCGTCTTATGTGCGAGATGAAGCGGGACTAGTGCAGAAGATTCCCAGAGCCCTGAGTCATGTGAGCCTGTGGAAGTAAGAACATCCAAACCTGTGACAATTTTTGTGAGTTTATTTCAGTCAAACTGATGATGTGCCGGGAGCAAGATGTCAAATGCTCTAGGGAAGAGCAGTTTTGCAGCTTCTTTTATGCATTTGGATTTAAGGAGGGAATTGGAGGCGGGGAAGCAACGTGGGGATGGATTACTGGACATTTAAGGAGATTCTGTGCCTTCTTGGGGGTGGGCGTGAACCAAGCTGCACAGACACAATGGACAGGGCTGCCTACGGCAACTATAAGGCTTTTACTAAAAAGTCGTATCCCTGCGTTGCGGCTGCCCACCGTGACCTCTGAGTTAGGGATTTATGATCAGGTCACCCCTCAGGTGACTTCCCACAGACGCCTTTTTGGTCCACAAGCCACAGTCATTGTACATCACACACTTTGTGTGTGAGGGTTTGTTTGCTGGTCCTGGGATCAGACCTGGGGGAGGAGCACTGGGCCCTGCAGGCTGCACCTCTCAGGTTCTGGATCAGCTGCGAGGCAGGCAGAGGGATGCGGGTGGAGGTCGGAGGCAGAGGTGGGGCGAGCCAGGGCCTCCCCTCCCCCCCCACAGCTCAGTGTAGGCCTGGGCTGCTCTGTGGCCTCAGGCGTGCGCTGGGCTGCTTTCTATCCGTGGTCCCAGCCGCCCGGGACCTCCAGCCCTTCTGTGTTTAGAAGCACGTAAGGCAGATGCCAGGCTCGTTCCTCGTGTACGTCCTGCCTTGTTCTCCTCCCTTGGTGCGGCAAGGACCAGACCTAGTTTGCTGTCGATGGCATCGCTGCTGATCACACCACCATGGGACAGGAGTTTTGATTTCACACTTACAAAGTGAATTGATTGGATGGACTTGGGGGCTTCGTGGGTTGGCTGAATGCTGGAGCCCCACGTTGGGATTAGGTAGGAAGCCCAGCGCATGCCCCCCTGCCCCCGTCATAAAAATGCTCCTGCTGCCACCTGCATGGCTCCCCTCTGACCTGACCTTTCCTCCTGCTGTCGCCCAAGCTGTGTCCCCGTCTGCACCGAGCATGTGGGAAAGGGAGGAGGGTGCTCCAGGCTTCAGGCTCCATGACAGGAGTGGGTTTCTGCAGTAACCGCCCCATGGAGACCACACAGGACAGAGAAGGGGTGAGTCCCCAGGAGGAGCTGGGCTGCTGTGGCCGCCACAGGGACAAATGTCTACATGTGCTCAGTGAACGATGGCTCTTGTTGGTCACTGTTCCTCTTCCATCCTCTTGGGGGGAGGGCCTGATACTGTTTGTGACAGTCACCTAAGTGCATCCTCTCACTTAGGTCGTGGCAGGTGAGGAAACGGTGGCTTGAGACACTGAAGCCGAAGGGAACACAGCTAGAAGCACAGCACAGCCTGGCTTCGGCTCAGCTGTGTGTGACCCCGAGGCAGGAAGCCTCCTGCCATAGGAGCTGGTGTCATCACCATCCACCATCCTCAGTGGCCGCTTTACACCAGGGTGACTCGGCTCTGACAGCGTCACCTTCTCAAGGGCAGACAGGCAGTAGTGATGAGGGCCATGTCCCCGACTTTCGTGGTTCAGAGACTATCTTTTATTCTCTCATTCCCCAAGGAATTTTCCTGAGAAACCTAGTGAGGCATTCTGCAGAAAAGATGAGAAAACATTGTGTAGTTACATCCACCTGGAAAAAAATCTGTGCCAGATGCTCCCCCTTCGGGAACTTATGGGGTACAGTGTCTTGGGGGCTCTGAAAAGCCCTAAAATGATAAACCCTGTAGGACTTGGTTTAACTGAAAATTTACTAACTTATTTGACCAGTAACACCTGCGTTGGTTGTGCTCTCCAGAGAAAAGAACCAGCGAAGCTGTAGGCGCCGGAGAACCAGTGCTGTGACTCCAGTCCCGGGGCAAAGCGTCCCAGTCCAGGGTCAGGAGGGAGAAGGGGCGAGTTCCCTTCCTCACCTTTTCTTTTTTTCAGGCCCTCGAGGGTTTGCTCATCCCCCCACCCCCACCCCCGGGCTTTACTGAGTCAGACCCAAGTCTCCTCGGCAAACAGCCTGCAAACACTCCCAGGAATCCTGTCTAAATCCAGGCGCCCAGTCAGGCTGACGTGACATTCACCACCACACGTCTTCTGATGAGCGTCACTTAGGAAAATCCTTCTGCATCACGTTTTCCCAACCAGGCCACCTGCCCAGGGTGCTCACAGCTGCTCTGCTTTGCGGGGGTGGGAGGGAGATCCCGGTGACTTGGGTGGACGGCGTCCTGCAGCTTCAGTCCGTCGTCCCGACGTTCTGGGCCTTCTTCAGACCCGTCCAGATCGCAAGACGTGGCTTGTTTGTGTGAGTGCCTCCTTTTTCTTCTCCTCCAGACACGCAGACATAACACCTGCCTAGGTCACCTCAGAAAAATGTGAAAATGGATTTACACAGATTTGGGCACTGTTAACACACCAGCGTTGGTACTAGAGGACGCCTGGGCATTTCCAAGCTACGTTTGATGTCAGCACTGGTTCCGGTGTTTAGCTGGCGGATTGTTGGGTCCTGGCCTTAGGCACAAACTCCCGGTGCTGTCCACCTCGTCCAGACTAAGGCATGCAGGAAAGCACGCTCCATAATGTGATCTCGTTTTAGAAATGAACGTCGCAGCCGTCTTTCCAGGCGGCGTGTGTGGATGGGTGTGTTGATGGTGGTGCAGCAGTGGGTCCTCCCTGGAACCCTCATTGGAGAATTAAAGAATAAAATCTCTGCAGAATTGCAGTGATTGTATTTGAACCGTCAGCCATGTTCCCATGATACATTGCAGCTTGCCTCTATTGGCTGTAAAACTGCAATGCTATAAATCTGGAAAGAGGAAAATTACAAATTAGGCATATTGTGCTATTAGCTGCAGATTTCATGATAAATTTTGCACATCACAATTTCCCTGCAATGGTTCTATCTATGAGAATTTATACATACTCCATATATAGCTTTCAAAGTGAAGACCGATGAATAATGCTTGGGCCAAGCAATAAATACATAATGAAGCATCACCTTTGATCTTTCTTGCTTTCTATGAGGTCAAAGTTGGGATGGGTTATAAATCATGATTTATGCTTTTAAGTCTCTTGGTGCTTTTTATTTTTTCAAGCAGGCTTTTTCCCCCCATTGGTTTGATATGGAGATGTTTCATTATTCATCAACCTACAGTACGTTTACTTCTTCAATATTAGGCATATTTGTTTAATTTGGGTACAATTTTATTTTCAAGATATGGCTTTGATTTTCCACCTCAGTGCATTGTCTTTGTTTTCAGTCTATTGCATTACAATAACATTAATTTGTAGACTTAATTGCAGTAAATAAAAACCTAAAATCATCCACAATTGAAATAGTAGATTTTTACATAGAATTTCCAGGCATTTTCTTCATCTGCTGCATCCTTTTCTGTTTTTCTTCAAAACTCAAACATCTAAATGCTCATGGGACCTGTGGGGGCTCAAAAAGAGGAGACGTTTTACACACCGTTATAATGAATTTTAAATCACTACTTGACTTGATGGTGCAGGCATTTGATGAGAACAATTTTTTAGATGGTGTTTCTTCCTAAGGTAATTGATGACTAGTAAGAGAAACCTGAACTGGTTTTGTGTCCCTAGGGGTAACACATTCTTGTGAAACTAGAGAGACGGCTTGCAAATTCCTTTTTACCTTAGTGATTGGTTTTAAATTTTAGGGTTGATGGATGGACAAGACTGTAACAATCTAACCCCTAAACTCTGCACTATTGGATGTTAAAATGTATCAGTCAACCTTTTAGCATAACTTGATGCTATAATTGGATACTGGCAAGAACCTATTTCACATGTTACTTCTGTTAATTTGTTTCTATGCGCCCGGTTACTTTTTGCTGGTACCTCCTGGAGAAGAGACAGTTGGCAACATACTGTGAACACCCTGGAGCGCCTCCCAGACAGGGCGAAACACCCCTTTTCTCCACGTACTGTCCTCATACCTTGAGAGTTCTCTTAACAATGAGGTTGTTGAAATGGCACAGAATATTCTAGTGAAACCAGCATCACCTCGTTAAGCATCCTTAGCAAGGGTCACGCTGGTGAATATCGTCCCAGCACTAAAAAACATTGATCGACACCATTAAAAACAGAACTTTTAAAATGAGTTTGAAAAAAAGCCGTTACCTCCTTCACTACGAAATAAACTCAGCGGTCTGTGTAGATTATGATGAAGTGTCTCAGGTGTTTCCATCTCATCCCTTTGTTCCCTGCGCTGCATGTCATCCTGCTGACAGTGGGGGGACTTCTCCCCTGCAGGTCCCCTCACTCCCCACTCACAATGGAGGCCCTCGCTCACTTAGGGTTTTGTTTATTTGCTTTATGCTCCTGTTCTCAGCTTGGACTACACTTGTTTATTCCTTACTTTCTTTTTGGAGTGTGTGCATGCGTGTACGTCCATGTGTAAAGTCCAAGGTATAGAAACTTTAAATAAAATGTTGTTGCTTTTGGGGGTAGGAACGGGCTGTTATAGCAAGTGTGACTTTTAGATTTCTGTTGGAGTTTTTGCAAACACCATTGTTCACTGGTTGGTCTAGATGATAGTGTACTTAGGAAAGCTTAAACAAATTGACTTAGGTCATCAGGAACAGAGAAATGCCCAGTTTGTCCACCATCAAACTGACCAAAGTCTACAAATGTAGTTTCTGGAAAGCTCCGTGAGCCCTCAGAGGACATGCTCAGTGGTTTTTCACTCCGAGAGGGCAGATCACAAGCTTTTTCTTCTCCCAGGTTCCCCTGCTTGCTTTGCAGCATGTTCTCAGTGTGCTGTGCTCCGTGTTCAAATGCAAAGACAGGGTGGGTGGGGGCAAACATTTGGAGGGTCTCAGTGTTGAGCCAGTCAGCCATTTCCTTGGTCTTATTCCTGACATTCCCTGTGATACACAAAGTGCTTTGGGCAAGAGTGAGCAGAGTCTCCCTCTCAGCCATAGTCTGAAAATTCATTCCAGATCACTGCTACCATTTCATGACGGTGGTTTCCTGAAATTACAAACCCAGGTATTCCAATGAAAAGGGCCTTAGAAAACACAGGCAGACGCTCCAACATCACATCACAATATGTGAACGTGAACTGGTATTTTGAGCGGATAATCTCTCCAGGAGGGCTGAGGCCCAGACCTGTCTCCACACGTTTCCCTGCCAGGCCATTGCCTCTGGCGGGGCAAGCAGCCCAGGACAGGGAGGTGGCTCCAACCCTCTCCCTCCCTCCTTTCTAGATGTATTCTTGCTTCTCCCCCAATTCCCATTTCACTTTTCTCACCTGGGAAGTCTGGATAAGGCCAGGGTTTTGACACCAAACAAAATAGTATATGTGACAACGTGTAGCAAGATAAATTTGTTAGGACTGCTGTTTGGCTTGATTTGTGGCAGGACCAGTGTCATGGGTGTGTGACCAACATGCACAGAAGGGCCCTGGGCTTGGTTCCTGCTCTGCTGTTGCCATCTCGGAATCTGTAGCGATTTCTGAATAATTTCACTTGCTCTTGGTCCCCAGTCGTGGAGCCAGCCTAGTGGTTTGTACAGATAAATGCTCACTCAGCCTGTATTCCCGGGCCTGCCCTGGGCAGGCGGGACTGTGGGCCACCAGCCTCCAGCTCCCACAGTTAGAGTCCCGGGGGGCAGAGGGGGGTCCCGCCCCCGCTGCTCCTCTGCAAGGCAGAGGCAGATGACAGGGCAGCTGCCTGCACTGCACCCCAGGCCCCCACAAGGCTTGGGAAGGGGCTCTAGGAATTTTGAAAGTACGTTTATGCAGAATCGTGTTGTCTTCTGCACCTCTGGGGCCCTCGTACTGATCGTCGCAGGAGAGCCTGAAATGTATGGGGGTGTTTATGGTGCAGACGGCAGTGCTGGTCCTCGGGGGTCGGGGGGGCTGCCATACTTCCTGAAATGCATGGAAGGTCCCACATGTTCCAGAATTTTCTTGCATGCCACATGACAGCACACATGACATTCAAATGGCGTAACCCTACACTCTTGTTAGTGAACACTGGTTTCTGTTCAGGGAACGCAGGGATTAACGCTGTCCTCCATTAGGTACAGTCTGTTTTTGCCTGGTTTTAATATGTGCTGAGTCACCCAGGAGTGACCTGCAGTGAAATAGAGGGGATGGTGTGATGTGATTCAGGCAGAACTGTCCCTGAGGGCACTACTGCTGGTGGCACTGAGCCCCTGAGGGAGCGCAGTCGTATGAATCAGCAGCACCTGTGGCAGGGCGTCTGATGCATAGACACACACACAGTAGTCTCACCTGGTGTCTGTATCTCAGGTCCAGACCTACCTGTGAAAGTGGGTCCTGGCATCTGACGTGTTTAAGATCCAGTCAGCGTGGGGATCAGGAAATGACAGCCCGTGTGCCGATCCGTCCCCTGGCTTGGCTTTGGTGCAGCCCACAGGCAGACATTGGTCCTTCCATTTTTAAAGGGTTGTGTATTTTCAAACAGGGAATGTGCCACAGAGACTCTGTGGTCACAAAGCCTGAGATGTTTACCGGATGCTCATCACAGGAGAGCTTGCTGGTTCCTGGCCCACTGTAAAATGCAGGCGCTTAATACCACATGCCGTTCACGTTCATGATTTCCTTTTGTGTTCCTCACTCGTGTTACACTTAGGGCACCATACTGACTTGCCAATCTGTCTGTTGGTTGGATACTCACTGCTTTTTCCCAGAAAAGTGGAAGGACATTGACCGTTTGTTATGTTGAGGCTGATGCATTGAGAAGCACGGGTCAGGGTAGAGCCCTTCCCTCCAGGACCCTCCTCCTGTGACAGACCCCCTCTGTCCCCTGCCATTCCCTGTAGCTCGTGACATCCTGGAGCACACAGCAACACCCCGTGCCTCCTCTCTGTCACCCCAAGGCTCGTGGCCAACAGCCTAAGGCTGGCGAGGGAGGGGGCTGTGGACAGAGTCCTGTCACGCCCAGGGACACTGGCCTCATGGTCCGGAGACTGTCTCTGGCCCACGGCCTCCCCTTCACCCCGTGCCCACTCTGTCTCCTCTCTTACCCGCCTGTGGCTTCACTTGTTCTCCACTTGCCTCAGCTTCCCAAAGGTGCTATATTCGGGCTCCCCTTTGGTCGGTGCATGTTCTCCTTCCTCCCTTCTTCTCCCACCTCCCAGCGTGGCCTCCGTGCACTGAACCTTGTTTCCTGGGTGCTGCCTCCCGAAGGGCCTGAGCGGCCTGAGAGCGGTCGTCCGCGGGCACGTGTCCCCGGGGCCGGCACCAGCCTGGTACGTAAACGAGGCTGGGTCACTCTTTGTACTCAGTGAGCTCACCCTTCAGAATCTGAAATTTTCTCCCATGTGAAGTACATGTGAAAAAGGAGAAATTAGGCATGACGCTACCACGTTTCTGTTACTATGAAAAGCTCCTGAGTGAACTTGGTCACAAGAGTGGCGACTCCAGCCATTCCACTTGGGGAGGTGAGGGCCGTGGTCAGGACTCTCTGGGAAGTGGCATTAGGGCCGGGACACAGGCCCCCGCCCCCCGAGGAAGGGGGCAGGTCTGTGCAGCTGCCCTCCCCGCACCCCGTTCCTCATTTCTCCTCTTCAGGGGAAGGGGCCACGTGCTCTGACATTGGGGGAGGGACCAGGCACGTGCAGCTCAGCGGCCCCTCTTCTTCAGTGGAAGTGCCTTCAGGGTTCTCCAGGCAGGGCTGCTCGCTGGGGAGCTCACTAGGGCTGAACTGCCATCAGAGGCAATTCTTGGGTGAACGTAGCTCTGGAATTGTGGCTTTAAGTCGAACCCCAGTCTCTGGTCATAAAGCTGATACTGTTTGTCGCTGTCATTCTGATCCTGTGGTGATCGCTCGATTCAGACTTGTATGTAGGAGCAAGAGTGGTATTTAAACACCAACTCAAAACCCCGTCTGCGGCCACAGCTTGTGGCTTTCACCTACCCGCTTAGCAATCCCAAAAGGAAAGTTTCCTTTCTGTGTCCTGTGTTCACAGAGGTCTCTGTGTGTCCTGCATTGGGCAGGTGGGGTCACACGCTTGTCCTTGAAATAGGCTGTTACGGGACTGGCTGCGCCTGCCGAGGTCGGCCCCGCTGGAGCTACAGACACTGTTTTAAGACAACGCTTCTCAAAATGTACAAATTACCGGGGATCTTTCTAAATGAAATTCTGAGTCCGTGGGCTCCTGGGTGGGGCCTGAGACTGTGCATTTGTAACGAGCTCCTGGTGATGGGGCTGGTCTGTGCACCACAGATGGAGTAACGGGATCTTCAGGGACATGTCAGTGTGTTTCCCGTGAGGAGTAGTGACGTGGGCAGGGAAAGAAAACCACAAGGCCACCACGCTCCCTTTCTGTCAGCCTCTTCTGCTCCGTGAACACAAGTCCTGATTTCCATGAAACCTTCCTCAGCCACAACCCACAGATCCGTCACTGAACACCTTCATACTGATTGCATGAAATCAATCCAGTTGCTTACAATGGTGGGACATACCGGCCTGGAAAAATCCTTGCTGCAAAACACATCCTCACAAACCAAGAACAGGAAACGTAGCTTCCCAGGTGGGAGAACCATCTGGAGAGCTTTTACTGTGGGCGCCCATTCTCCAGGAGGGGAGACTGAGCTTCAGCAGGTAACTAGCTCCGTTCACATCCCAAACTGGTAAGTTAGAGAACCAGTCACCTGGAACAAAAACCGCTCGGTCAAACAAGTCTTTGCTTGGGGCTACACAAGAAATGTACTTGTTGTTTGACGTAATACGTGCCAACGTGGTAACAGTGGTTTTCCAGTTTAACCACTGTTCGTGGTAACAGTTTGTGAGGCTGTTCCAGTTGGCTAATGCTGTATAACAAGCCTCCCCAAAACTGAGTGGCTTTAAAACAACCATTTCTTTGACTCACGAGCACGCAGTCTGGCAGGGTTTGATGGGACAGCTCACGTCTGCTCTATGAGGTGTCGGGTGGGGAGGATAAATAGCTGGACTGGCTGGAGTCACCTGCAGGCTTGGTCGTCTGCTTCCTGAGCTGGGGACTCAAATGGCTGGGGCTGGTCAGCTGGCCTCTGGGCTCCTCTGTCTCCGTTTAGTCCCCAGGCGAAATGTGCAGCAGGGAGGTGTCCTTCCTGTCAGTTCAGTGCTCCCACAGGTCGTGCTGAGAGAGAGGGGAGACGGAGGTGGGGGTCGGGGGGGCGAGCTGAAGCCACATCACCTTTCATGACCTGTCCTTGGGTGTCACACAGCAGCTTTTCCACTGAATTCCAACTGATCGACACAGTTTCAAAGGCCCATGTAGTTTCAAGGACACTCAAAGTGAAGTGTCAATATCACTTTGTCAGAAGAACCTGAGGGGGGGAGTGTGTGTGTGTGTGTGTAGCCATCTTTAGAAAATACAAACTGACACAGACACTATGGGTGAAATTTACAGCCTTTACAAAATATATTCCTTTCTGATTTTTTCAAAGAGAATATATTGCTTTAATAACCAGAGAAATGATAATACAGTGACTTTGATAAAAAAAGGCCTCGTACAGGATCCTAGAACCAATGCCTTGGCCAGTGCATAGTGTGTTCCTTTGCTGTAATCTCAGCTGCTCTGATCACCAGTGGAGACTGAGTCAACCCCATTCAAGACAGAACAAGACATTGGTCACTTGGTCAAGTCACAAAAAGCTGATTTGTCCACAGTGCTTCTTGACGTTACAAACCGGCAGCAAGTGAGAAGCCTAGGGTTTTATGATTCTCAGGAGAGGAAAGCTCGCGACAGCCGCAGGCCTCTCTGTTCAGGACAGCTGCGTAATTGCGATGACTAGTGTCGGCTGGAACACCACGTTCTGGCTCCAGGGCATGGAGGCCGGTGGAGCCAGCACCTCATCAGCTCAAACGCCCCTGCAGCCGGGCCACATAATGAGAGAGTAATGACACTCTGGAATGACAACATCCGTCAAGGCTGGCAGATCTGTGACACAGATTTCCTTCACGTTCCCGCTGATGCAGTCCTGTGGGTCCTGCGACCACCACTTCTGTGCCTGTCCCTGGTTAGGCAAGCAGGAAAGCTGCACGGGCTCCTGGGGGCCTGGCGCTGACTGGAGTCTGAGGGAACAGGCAGCTCAGGGCACGCATGGTTTGGACCTGGAGACGGCACAGCGGTGGGCGGTGTGACCAGTGGTCTTGGCCACCAACAGGCTCGCATGGTCCTTGAGGTTGAAGAGCAGAGGCCTCAGAGCCGGGGGGGGGGGGGGGGCAGGACCCCCTCAGTGAGTCTAACATGTTGCTTTTGTCTTTCACCCAGTGTGGTCCTTTGAGGAGAGTGCGCTCTTCTTCCCGGGGTCTGAGGGACAGAGCGACCTGTTTCATGCGGGAGCACAGATGGCTGTTGTTAGGTCAGCTGCGGGCAGGTCAAAGCGGCCAGGAGCCAAAATGCCCCTCTGCCAAGTCAGACCCCTCCTCACATGATAGAAACTGGGGCCCCTGGCATTTCCCAGAAAAGGCAGCAGACCCTGGTGCGATAAACAGCTCCGGATGCAGCCGCTCGCGCCCGATCTGCGCTGGGGGTGCCTGCTCATCTGCCACCTCACTCAGCCAACCCCCACCCCAAAAATCGCATATCTGCTTCCCCCACTCTGCCCTGGGTGCGACTTCACCAGCCCCCGTCTGCGGACCAGTGACCCTCGCCCGGGGGCGCAGAATAAAGCGCTCACTTTGCTCAACCCGCTGACTCTCTCAGTCTCGTTATCTCGCCGCAAGCCTTACAGTTGTGTCACCTGCCCCATGTTCACGCAGCCGTGCAGGTAGCTGGCACCCACTGACTTGGTAACTTTGCGGAGGCTGACTTGCGGACCCCCTTAGATCACCCTGAAAGTTATAAGGCTTGTGTAACCACACCCTGTGATTTGCTAAGAGTTGAACAGAAAGGCTGAGACCTAATCAGTTACCTCCCTTTGGTACCTGTGCCATCCCTGAGCTGACAGCCCCCAGCCCTGTCTTCAGGGCCACACTGAGGATGATTCTCAAACCCCGGGTGCCAGGCTCAAGCCCCTGGGCGTGGCTCTCCGCTGACCTGGTGAACTTTTCTCAATATACTGTTAAAATCTCCTGGGGGTGGGGGAGTGGAGCTTTCCAGCCACTTGTGAACCCAGCTGATGTAGTGTAGGCCTGTTTTCTAACTGAGAGTGAGCTGGAGTGTCCCCACTTGTGCCCGTGGTGACAAAGCCTACCTCGGTGTTTACGCAGCGTTTCCCTGAATAGACGAATCTGGTCCTCGGTTTGGGGACATGCGCTTTGGGGAAGTCACCCTGGCCCCTGGGTGAGTCCCTGCTGCTGGCATCAGTGATTCACGTTCCTTTTCAGTCTCCTGGGAGCTGTCTCCCAGCCGGCCATGGAGGAGCCGGGCCCTGGCCATGGGTAAACGTGAACAAGACACTTGAGCTGCAGCCTTGTGCCTCGGTCCTTTCTGTGTCCCTTCTCACCTGGCCGCACGGCCCCTAGAACATGTGTGACAGGGCATTCCATGGGCCACTCTGGTGACTTCCTGTTTTCCAGTGTGAGTCTCAGGACCTTAGTTGTGGTGGCTCCCTTGCACCCCCGCCACCCAGGGGCTGGCCTCTTTGGCTACGCCAGGACGCCTGGGCATGTGGGCTCTCGTTCTCCCACGTTCTCCACGGCCACCCCTCTGCGAGCTGGCCACCTCCCAGGGCACAGCCAGGGGGCTCGTAACTGTGATTCTTCCCAGCCACCACTCTCTTTCCTAAGCCACCGTGTTCCTGGCTCATGCAGCACTATGGCTGTCATGAGCATGAGCTTCACAAAGCACCGGGGAGCTGGTGACGACACCTGGCTTTGCTTTCTCCCGTAGGAAAAATCCTGAGGCAGGTCCAAAGTGGATGGCTGCCTTCCAGGAGGGGAAACAGGGAGAAACACACCCTTCTCTACCACTGTGTGTGGCGTGGCATGCTGATTCTACAGACGATGAAACCGAGGCCTGGGAGATGGACGGGTTTGGACGAAACCACACTTAGAGGCTGGTCTGGACTGGTTCTGCCAGCTGACGTCTGGCACATCTGATCCGTCTCCATCAGGGAGAAGCAGCTCCGCTCACCAAGGAGATGGTGCTCTCTGCGCAGCTGTGAGTTCTTGCAGCCTCAGCACAGAGCCGTGGAGCGGCTGGGCACCGGGCAGCTGGCTCTCCGGCCTCCATGGTGTGTGCTCGTGGACACAGCTGTCTGTCCACATTCTCCAGTTTTAAAAATCTAGAACACATTGCGGTCCACCTCACAGGACAGTGAGGGTTAGAGAAAATGCGGGAAGCCTGTACTGGCTTATAATCACTGTGGGGTGAAGTGTAGACAAGCATGGTGGCCGGGACCTGCCCTTTACTTGCTTCAGGCCCCATAATCCCGTAAGAGTCAGGACTCCACGCTGTGCACCTTGGCGGTGTTGGTTTGCTCACTTTTGCGTGTGACCTGGAGGCTACCTCTTGCTTCCTGGGAATTTGACTCCCGTTACTAGGTTGACAGTCACTGAACAATAAACCTGTGTCATTGATAGTTTGTTGCCAACGCTTTGCTTTGCTGATGTGTGGCCCTGGGCATGTCAGTGAACCATTGTTCCTCCCAGTCTGGTGTGAAAGGCTTGGGGTGCTGGGCCAGCTCCACTCCAGAGAGTAGGTTCAGTGCTGACAATGGCTCCTCTCAGGTCGGCTCTGCAAACACAGCCTCTCCCTTGCTCCAGGCCTGCAGGGCCTCAGGTGTAACTCTCTGCTGCCATCTGCATAATGGGAACCTTTGTTTAAGTAACTGGCTGCTTCTCTCACTAGATCCAGTTACCAGGGTCAGGGCCCCTTTGTTTTGTATGGCTCACCCACAGCATCTGGCATGATATTTTGCATATTGTAATTACCCAGAACAGCTTGTTGGAACTGACTTGTGCTGATTGGTCTTCTCCAGAAGGAATGGCTGGTAGACAGGCTGTTGGTATTCTTGTGTTTTGCAGGTAAATTGGTGTTTAATTGCAGAGAATGTGTGCACGTGTGCACGCAATGCCAGAGCGAGAGCCCAGGTGGGCAAGTGATGACGTTCACAGGTCCAGACCTCTTACTGCTGCAGCTGCCAAAATGCCTCCGGATTATTTTGGAAATTTGCTTGAACAAAAGCAGGATCAGATTTTAAGAGGCTCGTGAAGCCAGAATCTATATGCTGGGTTTAGGGGGAGTGTTTAAAAACACATTTCCAGGCCCCACCCGTAAGTATCCATTTTCGGGGGTTAGAGGCCAGGCCCAGCGATGTACGTACGTTGTTTAGATGAGGGTGGTTCTCAGAATCAGTTTGAGGAACACTGATATTTTCTCCCAATTCACTGACAAAGAGAGAACTGAACACGAGTTATTAGTGACATTGAGATTCCTGAAGAAATATTGAAAAGTTGCATGACTCAAAATTTCAGCGACGGGTAAAAATATTAGAATTCAACTTGGGCGAAATACACATTTTCCAGATGGAGTTCAAATAGGGAAGGATTCATCCTAAATGTCTATTGCTGTGTAGGAAACTATCCAATTCATGGTATTAAATAATGACTCTATTTGCTTTGGGGGTCAGGGACTTGGGAAGGGCCTGTCAGCAGCTGGCATGTGACAGACCACCTATCAGCTGGGCCTGTGGAGCTGGCTGACCCACTTCTATCACGGCCTTGTCAGTCACGTCTGGTGCCAGCAGTGCTGGTGGCCTCTCTGTCCCCATCCTCTGAGGTCTGGCTTTGCAGAGCATGGTGGCTCAGTGTCATTGCACCTTTTCATGGCAGGTGACTTTCAAGGGACAGGCACTGGAAGTCAGCAGCCAGTTAAGGACTCCATGTATAAGTGGCCCAGTGTCACTCCTGCTGTGTCACCCTGATCCAAGCTTTCCTGGGCCTACCCAGGTTCAAGGGACTATAGAAATAGACTGCACCCCCGGAGGGAGGGGGTCGAAAGGCGTCCCCGTGAGAAGAGATGTGGGGTGGGGGATGTCATCAGAGCCTTCTGTGGAAAATACAACTTGCCACATGTCACTCTTTCAGTACCAGGCAAAGAAGAAGCCTAGAGAACGTATGCTTAGGTAGGGGGTCGTCTTGTACGTATGACTTAGGAACAAGTACACTTACTGGCCACGGAAGTGTTGGTGGGAGAATATTATAGCACACGCGTGAAAATCTCCATGGTTACAGAATGTTTACTCAGTTCCTTGCATATTTCTCGGTGTTTTTGAGGAAAGTGAAGTCCTGTCACATGCACATTCTCACCTCTGTCCCCTGTGCCCTGTTCGGGAGTGGCCCTCCACACAGCCGTGCTGTCTTGCCGTGTCCTGGGGACAGGGGTCGGGTTTGCACCTGAATAGCCTCTGATTCCTTGAGTTTAGAAAATTCATACAGTCGTGTCTTTGCTCCTCAGTATTTCCTCTTCTCCAACAATACTTTAAAATCTAATTTCATTGCTGCGTTATATGTGGTTCTTCCGTTTTGAGTTCTGCTCTTTCACTCTTTTGCAATTGGTGCCATCGTGTCAGTGACACTAACTAGTGGTTTTCTTACACTCAAGTGAAGGAATCGCGTTTGTTCTCCATTTGTAAATGCTGTGTCCACATTCCAGCGGCACATAGATTTCAATGACATGCCCTCAACTCGTTAGCTTATCCACAAATAGCCACTCTCTCTGTTTATGGTAATACTTTGTGCTGAACAACAATTTCACACTTAGAACTGTCCCTGTTGCTTTGTCTGTTTTAAATGTCATCTGCTCATATTTATAAATGTGGAATGAGCTTACTTAAATTGGATTTCTTGGGTCCAAGACACTTCTGATTTTCCTAATGACCAAATAACCAAAAAGCAGAACAGATTAAAAAGAAGAAAAAAATCTCAGGCTTACACAATTTCCAAGCAGTCAGGATTTGTTTTAAAGTTGCTTTGTTCGGCAGGAATGGTTAATAAAAGAAATGTTTCCCAAAAGAATTGTTGTGGTCTTTAGTTACACTGCTTTCCCATAGGTTTGTAACGCAGTGGTGAACACTATTTGGTCACTTTGTCTGCCTGGCTTTCTTCGTCGCCGGCTGGACTTTACTGGACCCCCAGTGCAAAGAGAAGTTCAGGAGCAGAGAGAGGCTGGAGCATCAGATGGGAAGGTAATGGTGTGTGAGCTCGGCTGGCAAGTAGCCTGCACTGCGCCTTAGTGAGAGCCACGCTCAACATGCAGGTGCCGGGCTGGCAGGCTGGGTCCCTGGCTGGTGTTTGCCTGACACAGAGAAAGTGCGGCTACATGAAGACTGGTGACGGTGGACGTGGCCAACCTGGGGCTTCGCCTTGTGCTGTCATGGGCTCTGGGGCAGAGGACACTGAGGCCATTCATTTGCTGGTGGGACTGGGAGCTTGGATTTTCTCCGAGAAAGGAGAGCGACTGGGCAGCCGTTCTCGTCTGTAGTTGGTGAACACTCACAGCTGCCTTTGGAAGCCGTTGCCCTGGGAGGAACCCGGCCGCCAAGCACCGCAGGATTCGTCGGCAGCGTCTGTCTGGCTTTCCTCCTGCCCTTGAGTCGAGCATCGTGACATCAGAGCAGACACAGGCTGTGGTGTGCCTGGCACGTGCACAGCAGGTCATTTTTAAAAGGAAATGGCCACTCCCTTCTTATCTGCCCGTGGGGTGGACCACTCCCCTGTCCCCACCCTTGTCACATCCCAGGACACATGTCATTGGGGGGGAGCTTGGAGGCCTTCTGGGCACTGGGAACAGCCTGTTTCTTCATCTGGATGGTGGTTCCATGTCTGTTCATTTTTGATAATTTATTCAACAGTTCACATGTTTTGCTAACGTTCGTGTATGAATCAAGTTAAAACATGAGCTTGCTAGTAGCTGATCATTTTTCAAATGAAAATGGCAGTTTTGTAAGGGACAATAGAATGTACTTTTTAGAGGAAATCATGAAATAAGGGAGTGTAGACACCACAGATAGGTCAGCAGTAATGGGAAGTGCACCGGCTCAGAGAGGCATTTCTGCACCTAGGTAATAGTGGGGATTGGAGAAGGCGTTCGACCAAATAATGCTCCTCGTGTCCTTTTGCTTCGAGGGAAAATGCATTGTAGTGGCTAATGCATGGTGTCCACAGCTACCCGGCTTGACCACTACCAGCTGGTTGCCCTTGGGGAAGGTTCTGGGCCCCAGTTTTCCCGTCTGAAAGGAGGCTGGTTTAGTATCTGGTGCCTGGGATTTCAGAGCAGATCACATCAGTGCCACCCACCTTGGCAGATGGCAACCCTCACAGCCCCTGGGACTGGGCGCTGCACCCTCCTTTTGATTTTGGGGGTCCCGGGCTCCCTGCTGCCACTGTCTCTGCCACTCTCTCCCCACTCACCAGAATGCTCTTCACCCAGGCTTCTGCCTGTGCGACGCCTCTTCATGCTCCAGGTGTCTGATCATCTCTTGTTTCCTCGGTGGCTCTGCATCTCTGACTGGGTCTTAATTGCTGCCCCTAAACAACCCTGAAGCCCTGTTACTTCTCTTTGTAATGCTGATTGCAGCTGGGATTTCAGAGTAAGAGGGGAGAGTTTCATCCCTCTGTCCTTCAGCTCTGAGCTCCGTCTGCACGGGGAAATAAATGTTTTTCCTCATCACTGCACCTTGCTCATAGTTGGTGCTCAGAAATATTTAACAAACAAAAGGGCTTACATTATAGCAGTTCTTGTATTTTAAGGCTATAGCAGAGTCCCTGTGTTTCTGATAATGAAATGGGAAACCGTGTACATAAGCAGTGTGTAGATGTGTTTGCATAAACCTATCAGCTTTCAGAAATTCACTCTGAGAATTTTGTGCAAATCAGTGGGGAGGCGGGATGTGCAGTGTCAGGTGCGAGAGCAGACGCTTGGTCAGAAGCCTGCGTTCAGGCTCAGCCATCACCTGTTTGCTCTGTGATCTCGGAAAAGTCACTTTTTCTGAAAGTCAATTTCTGCACCTGTAAACAGGACATTAAAAACAGTACCCGAATGTCCTCCAAATCAATATGTCCAAGTCCTAAGGCCCACAATGTGACCTTATTTGGAAAGAGGGTATTTACAGAGGTGATCAAGGTAAACTGAGGTCATTCAGGTGGGCCCCGAGCCAGTGTGACTGGTGTCCTCATGGAAAGGGGAAGTTTGGACTTGGAAATGCACAGAGGAAGGATGGCTTTCCACAGCGGCCAAAGAGACAGGACTGGAGAGCGGCCCCCAGCTCTCAGATGGAACCAGCCCTGCTGACCCTTGATTTGGGACTTCCAGCCTCCAGAACTGTGAGATGATACATTTCTGTCTTTCAACCCCCCGTCTGTGGGATTTTGTTTCAGTATCCCTCGCAAACGAATGCACTGAATTAGTTTAGTGTACACAGTGATGCTGTGTGTTAAACAAACCACAATCTCAGTGACTTACAGAAGAAAACACTTGTTTTTCCTGCTTGTGGGCCTGTGGTTTGTTACAGTTTCCCCAGACTCTGGACCACTGGGCTCCGAGCCCCTCTTTGTGCTATCCCGGCACTGGCAGCTGCCGGGGACACATTCTCCTCCGGGAAGAGATGGAAGACAGGCCCAAGGCAAATAGACAACGGACACTCACTGACAGGCTTCCACGGCACCGTGGCTGGTTCGCTTCCCAAAGCCAGAGCTGGGCCCCTGGCCAGGACGAGTTCAATAGGCAGACGTGTGTGCACTGTTTCCTAGTGAGAGGCACTGCAAGTCACACGGAAAGGCGGCAGAGACACTAATCCAGTCGGCAATACCTACACTCAGGGAACAAGATTCTGCAGGTGAAGTTCTCGGCACAGTCCAGGCAGCTGCTTGCTGCCCCATAAATGGTTATTGCTGTCATCATTTATTTTGTTTTGTTTGTCTGTTTTTAACAAATTCTAGTGTTTATCTTCAATTCCAAGTCGATGTGGACATTTTCTTTCTGAACAAGTAGAATTAGCTGAGTAAATTGCATTAATATTTGGTTAAGTAAAAGTCCCTGCAGGTCGCATTCTCGCAGCTGTGATTAATTCTTCTAAATTCTTTTAAATTGCATGTCTGCTTCAGCGGATCGGAACAGAGATGTGATTTCAAGCTTGTGCTCCTCGTTAGGACATCGATGCCACAATTAAACATCTTTTTTCTCCTTCTTCTTCTTTGAAAAAAATCAAAGCCCCTTAAAATGGATTGTTGTGAAAGGGCCCATAAATACGTTTTAATAGCTATTTGAACTCTCCCAGCACCATCAAGACAGTGTTAAATGTTCTGATTAAATCTGTGATTGCTTAAGCTGGAAATCCATACAGCTGCAAGTCACACAATATTTAATAAATGGCGTGTAGAGTATCTTAATTGTACCCGTTCATCACTTCCCTCTCTTCCTGGATCCATAAAGTTATCAAAATCTGGAAACTCAAACATTTTTATTTCTGCTTCCTTGACTGGGCTTTGTTCTGTTCTTGTATTGGGTCTGGTTTTGACTTAAATATTTCTGACACAGACTTCCTAACTCATTTACATTTAAATAGTAACAGGAAATCTTTTAGCCAAGTAAGCTATTGGAATCAAATTTTACACCAGATCTCTTTAAAAAAGATGTTGTTATTGATTATTTAGTACACCAAAGTACTGTTTTGCTTTCCTTTTCACAAATCTAAGTGTTATAGACAGTGTACAAGTTTCTCATTTTTCATCTTGGGTGCTTCTTGTTGCCTCTGATGGTCATAATGTATACCAGTTGCTGTGATGTTAAAAATCAGAGCTAGGCTTCTGAGATGTTCACGACCTTTGCTACTGAATGTTGTTGAAGGGAGTTCGAAGTACAATACCTGCTCCTGAACTTGCTGTTACATGTTGAATGAGCTCAGCTTTCAGGATCGGGAGGATAGAATTCTAGGGAAGGTGATGAAATCAAATAGATTCCTAAGCAGCAAACTGAGGTGTGATTGACAGACATCAAGATGAGAAGATTAAATGGAACTTGATGCGAGTTGAAGATACCAGGAGCCAGTCTCTGCAGCTGGGAAAACAAGCTTCTCCAATACGGGATCGGAGAGCAGGCTTTCCCACATGGATCTCACCTTCCACTACCTCATATCCCCGGAATGCGTTAAAGAGGTGTTAGAATCACAGGAAGGCTTCCCAGCTTATAAACTGAGGGCAGGGCCGCAGCCTCATGAGATGGTTATTCTAGATTCTGTGGGAGGAAGAACCAAGTAATTGTGTGCTGAGACTCATGCTTCTGCCTGCCTGAATTGCACACAAAACAAAGCCTTGCTTAACAGTAACTTAAAGTTTATTGAGTGCTCACTCTGTACGAAGCACTGAGTCTTACATATGTCGTGCATCTTATTCCTCCCAGAAGCATTCTGGGTGGGCCTGATTACTCCCATTTTCAAAAGATAGACAGGCGTGTGGAGGGTGGGCTGCAGGCCCCGTGGTGGGGCTGGCGGTGGAGCCCCAGCAGCTGCCCAGGTCCCCCGGTCTTCAGAGTAGTGTCTGGCCTGCCCTCAGAAGGCTCCCTCTTTCCCTTGCACGTGCGCATGTAGCCCCCACCTGTGCTCGGCCCTCGGCAGAGTGATGAGGCTGTTTCCAGCAGAAGAGATGCCTTTCTTTAGTTGACAGTCTGCTGGGGAAAACAGGCAACGAACAGGCAAGCCAAGCAATATACATGTAATGCTCAGTGGGAACAGACAAAGCTGGGTAAGGGCTGCAGAGATGGAGGAGAAGTGAAAGCCTGACCTCGAGAGATTTCCAACAAAGAAAGTCAAGATGCTGAGAAATCCATCGACTCACTTGCTGGAAGGCAGGTACGCATGGTCTCCTGAGTGACCAGGCTATGTCCGGGGTCAGTGCCACCTCGTGGGCCTGTCACATACTGGACCACAGGTGCAGGATGACAGGACAGCAGGCAGCATCTAACGGTCTCGGGCACAACCTGGGACTTACTTGCCTCAGCGTGACCGGTGCCTCCAACTGCACCCCCCCCCAAGCTCCCTCCCCTTACCTCCTCTTAAAATCCCGCCTAGAAGAAGCAAATCAACTGTTTTCTCCTTAATGGTAAGGAACTCGCCCTGAAGTTGTTCCCCTATAATGCAGACCTAGTCAGGGCGCGCTGCCATTTCAGAAGATTTGATGGGGACATGGCTGTCCCGTCCCACTTGGGTGACCTAGGGAAGGCACTCACCTTCCTAGCGTGCAGTGTAGGGGCGCAATGCCTCCTTCTTCACGCCTCTCACTTCGGTCC
This sequence comes from Rhinolophus sinicus, assembly GCF_036562045.2. NCBI lineage: Eukaryota > Metazoa > Chordata > Mammalia > Chiroptera > Rhinolophidae > Rhinolophus > Rhinolophus sinicus. The sequence continues at coordinate 46,777 of NC_133759.1, forward strand.
CCAGCGCTGCTATTCTGAGGACTGTTGGGCATGTGTGACACACAGCACCGGTGTAAGTGGGGTGACTGGGTAATAATGTGCCTGCCTGAGGTGCTAGGTGTCTTCGGTTTCTCTTTGTATCCCTTCTACAAACACAAGGGAGCAGTCTCCGTTCAGAGTTCCCGCCTCTAACCCTTGCTCACCTGCCTTGTTAGCTCAGAGAACAGGCCTGAGGCTCAGCATTCTGCCGGGAGCGCCTCCCGCCAGAAATTAGTGATGTCATTTGCTGCATTTCAGAGTTACCTTCCTTAGTGACAAGTGACACTGGTTTCATGCAGAGGGAGAGGGTGCAAAATTTCCCTTCAGTGTTTTGTGTAAATACCAAAAATATATTTAAAGAAAAGTTGGCAAATACGCAGTAGAATATGGTACTGGCACGACGTGAGGCTTGGGTGTTTGCAAAGGGCTGGACGGAGACGGACGGACGAGCAGGCGGCTGCGAGGCCCAGGTTAAAACAGGGCTTTCTGTTCCAGCCACACTGCCTCCTTCCGTCCTGACCTGTACCACTGTCTGGGGCTTTTGTCACACTGTCCCCTACCCCCCTTTCCACTCTCCTTCATCCAGGACTCTTCGTCTTTTTGAACTCTGCTCATTTATCACATTCTCCAAAAAGCCTGCCTTGAGTCCCCGGGAAAGGCACATGCTTTGTTTTTGACTCTCCAACAATGGAGTTCGGCACTGTTCACGCATGTCTGGCCGGTGACGTGCCCAGGGGCGGGTTGTGTGAGGGATGTCTGCCTGCGTGTCCAACTGGAGGCTGCTTGTGGACAGGGCCCATCTGTTTTAGCTCATCCCTCATCCCCAGAACACACCAGAATGTAGGAGCTGTCATATCGGACCTAGTTTTCAAACAGTACATCAGTGTTGACAGTTTGATGCACTTTCCCGGAGGGTGTAAAAGCCGACTTAGAATTCTACTGCACTTCACGCTGGGGTCATCTAATCGGGGACCATACTCCGGGGTGGCTGTCAGATATCGCCATCTGAGTCTGCATGGTCTGGTCTGCTAATTAACATAGGGGATGGTAGAAACGTGCTGTTGGTGAAATGAATGGTGTTCAAGATACCCGATTGGCTAGAAGCTGTGCTGACACAGGGGTTGTTAAAGAAAAGCTGATCTGTGACACTCACTACAGACGGTGAGGCTGTCCCAGGACCGTCCGCGTCTGCACAGGGACCCGAGGGGGGTTTTCCAGTGGGGGATGGACACTGGGCTCAGGGACAAACACAGTGGGGCAGGCGGGAGGCACAGCAGTGGAGCAGGTGGGGCAGGGACAGAATCGCCAAGGAAACCGCGGGCCCTGAGGGCTTCTGGGTAATCGGACCTAACAGGGTTCTTGCTGGAGGCAGGCGGGTGATCAGACCTCATCTGGGGGTGGGGGGGATGAGGGCCCCGATCAACTACTGTGTTTCCCTGAAAATAAAACCCAGCTGGACCATCAGCTCTAATATGTCTTTTGGAGCAAAAATTAATATAAGACCTAGTCTTATTTTACTATAAGACCAGGTCTTTATAATATAATAATATAATATAATAATATATAATATAATATAACATAACATAATATAATACCGGGTCTTATATTAATTTTTGCTCCAAAAGACGCATTGGAGCTGATGGTCCGGCTAGGTCTTCTTTTTGGGGAAACACGGTCTTGGGGTGGGGGTCCGATTAGACTGACTCAGCAGGGCTCATGCTCAAATGGATTTTACTGGGAAGGGCAGAGGGGCCTGTGAGGAGGTTCAGGAGCCGGACTAGAGCTTGGTCCAGCAAAGACTTAGTCAGGTATAAGAACAAGGTTAGTGAAGGTGGGGAGCTAGTCCCCTGCTCAGGGGAGGGCTTTGCCACCTAAGATCATTAAACGGGAGGGGAACCTGCCTTCAGAACACTGTTTAGTCCCTCAGGCTGAGTCTCCCCTGCTTTTTAAAACATCCATGAAGCCTCGGCTTAGGCCTGGGGGGTTCTCGGGACCTGCTTCTCATAGCACTTTTCGTATGGGATTCAGCCTGCGACTTGCTTCAGCTGTGACCTAATGCCCGGGTGGGGACAGGGCCCGAGGAGACCGCTGGCTTCCAGTCACTGGGAAACGTTGCAAGTTCCTGTGTTTACTGCAAGAGCTTGGCAGCCAGTTGGCTTTGGTGTGGAGAGAGAGAACAGCAGATATTTCTGAAGGACCTGAGGACGAGGCGGTGGTGGGCTGGACGTGTCTGGATGGAGTCAGCACAGCTGGTGACTGATTTACGAGGGTGTGTGGGAGGGGCAGGTGGCTGGGGGGGGGGTCCTGGGACCAAGGGAAGGGGTGGTGGAACAGGCTGAGTGTCCCACCTGGAACCAGCTGGTCCTGGCTCTGAGGGCACACAATGCTGGTCTGTGCAAACCGCTCCCCTCTGCTCACTGGCCCCATTGTGAAGCATTTCTTCGCTAAGACGCGGTCTCAGAACACTCACCTGCCCGCTGGGCCCTGACTGCAGGCCGCCCAGTCTGTTTTCCAGACAAGGCACTTTGCAGTCGTCTGTTTACCCGGCCTGTGTTGTGCCGGTTGTGGCCAGAAATCCCACGGGACTCCAGCCTGTGTAAATAAATCTGTTTGTTTTTTTTAAACACTCATTTGATCTCATTTTAGATTTACTGAAAATTTGCAAAAATAATATAGAGATCGTTTATGTCCCTCACGTCACTTGTCCTCGTCACACCAGCCACATAACATTAGGACACTTTCCCTCTGAGGCTCTCTCTGTCCAGGACCCCAGCCAGCTCTCCTGTAATTTCCACTGACTTGTAATTTCTCCTTAGTCCCCTCCAATCGGGGCCGTTCCTCCGTCTTTTCCTGTCTTCATGACCTTGACACTTTGGCAGCGTACTGGTCAGCTGCTGTATGACTAGAACTCAGTTTGGGCGTGTTCAGTGTTTTCTCACGAGTGGCCTGAGCGTGTGCACATGGGGTGTAACCCCAGAACAACGTCGTGTCGTGCTGTTTCCAGTGAGTTACACATGGGGTTTGTGAGGCTCTGCCTCATTGCAGGGGTGTCGTCCTGGACCTCAGGTTGTGCGCTGGTGTGAGCAAAGCCTCTCCTGCGTGGTGTTACAGCTTCCTCTTTCTACTTGAAACCCAACACCCACAACTATGGTTCAAACTTGGTGGCAAGCCAGTGAGGGGGGCACCTTTGGGAGAGGAGTGACTGCCCCTCCCCCAACCTCCATTTCAAAAGGGTCCGTCTGCACGCTGTGGCTTGTCCAGAAAACCTCAGCAGACCGGTTGGGAAAATTACCTTTGTGCTGCTTCGATGGCGATTTTCAAAGGTGAAAACGGTGGTACCGCCGTCAATGTGAAAACCAATCTTTGATCAGCCACTTGCCTGAGTAACAACGCTTGGTGAATTCCAAGACTACAGGCAAATGTGCTCACTTCCCAGCCACCCAGGACGTCCACCTGGGCCTCAGCCCTTCATGTGTCATCACTTGCCCCTCTCTGGGCTCAGCTCCCATGGGCCCGTTTCGCTGTCCGACAGGTAGCTGCTCCCAGGGCCTCTGACGTGTGCCCGCTCTTCTCCAGGCCAGAAGTCCACCTCTCTTCCCACCTCCACCTTGTGACACCCTTGTTATGTGTAGATAACTGTCATTATTGTCACTCTCTCAGTGGCTGGCTGGCAGCTGCAGACCTGCCTTTCTGCTTTGGGGTGCCCCGGCTGGGACCCTGCAGGGCACATCACTGTGTGTGCCAAGTGCTTCCTGTACAGCTCTGCCAGGATGGGGGGCTGGAGGGAACTGGGCGAGCGTCCCCCAGCAGTGGCAGCCCCTGCTCATAGTGGCACCAGCAGAATCAGCCCCAGGCCTGGCGGCCAGCGCCCTCCACTTCGAGGTGTGGGTCCCGGCCTGGGGGACATCGCTAAGCTCGGCCCCCAGCTCTGGCCCAGCAGCACGTCCTGCTCAGAGGCCCGACTTGCAGCTCTGCCAAGAGCCCCTCAACTGTCGGTTCCAAGAACCCCAAGCTTTTCCCTTGGCCCCTGCCGTCCTAGGCGGTAGACCTCCCCCTGCATGGGGCTCGCTGCTCTCTTTCCGCTCTATGCAAAGCTGGTCTCATCCCCAGGTAACACAGGTGTATTAAATTCTCTTTGTCATGAAGAGGCAAACGAAACAGAACCCAGGCAGAGTTTCTGTCTCCTACCTGGACCCTGCATGACCTGGAGCCCCCACAAGTGCAGTTTTGGGGGACAAACCCTGAGATGGGGCAGGCGTTTGCTTCCTGGGCCTGGGGCCCGAGCACACTGCCACGTCTTGCCGGGAAAACGCCATGTGGTAACCCATGGAGACCAGGGCGTCGTGACTAATTGGGTGTGTGAAGCGCCTGTGCTTGGCTGCGGTGGCAGCAGGGTGGAGTATGGGAACGTGGTGTGGCCGGTGTTTTCCTGCCGACAAGCTCGCATCTTGGACAGATGTCCAGAGCGTCTCTGAGAACCTTACGGGACTGCCTTCTGAAGTACTGGGGACGATGGCGGTGGCCGTCCTCGTGGTCTCATCGCTCTGGTCTGAGAGAGGGAGAGACGGGAGCAGCCGGCATGGCTCAGCCAGCAGGAAATGCCACACAGTGGGGGTGGCAGCCAGCATGGGCGCTGCCCCCACAGCAGAGGGCAGTGCCATACACCAGTAGTTGTCCCCCGACTCTGCGTGCAGGCCCTGAGCCTGGCCCGTGGAGGAAGTCTGTGGTCACCGAAGGTTGGGTGGCTCTCTGAGGTCCCTTCCCTGTGGGACCGCTGAGATTCAGGACATGGCTGAGCTACCTGCCCTGGGCACAGACAGACACCCTCTTTCTTCTTCCGCATGGAGTGTGTGTGTGAGTTCAAGACGCCAGGACCAAGGGTGGCTCTGTGCCCTGTCACACCCTGGGGGGTCTTCACCTTGGGCAGCACTGAGGACACTGTCCCCAGGCACCGAAACAGCCTCCGTGCAGGGCTGGGCACAGTGGCTGTGGTGGGGGCATGGTGGGCTCTCCCCGGGTGCCAGCCAGGCCGGCGGGGCACAGATGCACACAGCACGCTGCCAGTGAACGCTTGTCGCGTGGGGCGCAGAGCGGGAGACTCACGCAGCCTCAGCTGAGCTCTCGCCCCTGCTCACCTGAGCTCGGCCTGAACGCGCCTTTGAAACCAGCGTCCTTATTCCTTTTCCTGCCCCCACCCATGGGAAGCTCTTCTCTTCCTGAGACTCTGGCCGGGGAGTGACAAAGAGAACTCTGCAGGTAACCCTTAGGTTGTCACTTCTCTGTGACACGTAAGTGACACCTGTGCAGGGTTTCTAGAAGGTTGAAGCTGCCGGGTAAGGGGCTTCCAGGACTGTCACATCTCCAAGGGCAGGTTGGGGTTTGTCCCTAGCAAGGTTGAAATACTCATGACGTGTGGTCCACCTGTTGCTTTGAGAAGGCAGCACTGTCACAGTGTGAACATTTTGCTGTGGGGGGCTGGGCAGAAATACCTCGTAGGTGGGGGGAGGTGGCAAACGGTGGGGAAGAGCAGATGAATTTCCTGTGAGAGACAGCTAGTTAGGCCTCAGTGAGCTGCTTGCAGATGTAAATTGGAGTATGTGGAAATCCTGCGGCATGATTTCTGAGGCCCTGTACTTACTATTCATGGTCTCATTATAGCCCCTTTTATTCACACACACACATCTAGGGGCAGAGTAGGGAGGGGGCCAGTGCTGGGGTTAGCCTTAAAAAAAGCAAACATAAAAGTCGCCGTATATTTTAGTTATAGGTGCATGCATTTTTTTCCTCCCATCAAATCTTGCTTTTCCATTTTAGCCATATAAATGGTTGTCATAGTGTCACTGGCTGCCAGCGTCTGTGTGCAGCCGAGAACTCAGATAGTACCCAGCGACCATAAATCCCGCCTAACTGTCCCCTGGCGCTGAAACCAGTCAGAAACGTGGTCTGCCCGGAGCGGCCCTGCTACCACAGAACAATTAAAACTAGGTTGAAAGTAGGCTACAAGGGACCCTCTGTCTGAGTTACTCAGAAGGGTAGTGTGCGTTTTTAGGGAAAAGTTGCCAGTTCAGCTTCTTAAAGAGCATTTAGTCAGTGGAAGTCATGATTTCTGTGACCCAGCAGTAAAGAGGGAAGTGTAACTCCTTCTGACAGCCTCTGCACACCTAGGGCCTGGGGAAGACTTTGAAGGTGTGAGATGGCCCAACATTTAAAAAATTTCTTCAAATAGACTCCAAACTGTCCTGTTTTGTAATGTTGTGCTAGTGTTTTATAGAACGTGTCTATAGAGATCGAGCACGGTCTCTAAAGATACTTGCTTAAGGATTATTTTTTTAATGGGAAGATTTAACTATAATCCGAGGCAGTGACTTCCAGGGGATGCTGGCGTGTGGGTGTTGTCTGTGACGTGCAGACTGGGTCTGGCCACCGGGCGTGGAACGTGGCTTCCTGACCCCGGTTGGGATGGGATCCACAGAGCTGTGCATTCCCCCCGAGCCTTACGGGTGGGTTACATGGACTGCCTCCTGCAGCCAGTGTGACACAGGCCAGGCAGCTGTCATCTGTGGCCCAAATATGGGGGGAAAATGGACAAAGATGACCTAGGTTTATAACTGATTTAAGATGCTTTTGGCTGCAAGGTAGAAAACAGCGCGTGACAGTGTCTGTTATTTTGGACTGATTTGTCTTCTCACAACAAGGAGTCGATTTCTGTCTGACAGGCCACAAATCTGGTGCCCCTCCTGGTTTAAACACGGTGGCTGCCGCTCCAAGTTCACGTCCGAAGTCAGAAGAAGTCAGGAGGTGAGCGAGCTCCCCTTGCTCTTTTAGCCCCTTCTTTCTTCTCGAGACCCAGGTACCTCCCACCTCCCAGGGGTCCACTTAGTGCCCTGGGTGGAACTGTCACACGGCCACCGCTCGTGGAAGGACGGCTGGGGACGTTCATGTTCCACATCTGCAGTGTCTGCTGTGGGAGGTGACATCTGCCTGCAGAGCAGGAGGCAGAGCCGTGGTCGCCGTGTTGGCAGCCACATGTCCCCACAGACAGATCTGGAAGACAAAAGACTTACTTTTCCATCCTGTCTTCCTGTGGAGAAACTGGCTCCGGGAGGGACCAGGTGAGCTGCCCCTCAGCTTGGTGTCGGAGCCAAGACCTGCGAGTAGATCTCCTGACTGACAGCATGGGGCTGAGGTGACTGGCATGGGACTGCGTATGGGACAGATGGCACAGTGAGGGCTGTGCTTGGCCTGCGTTAGCACTGGGGCCGCAGGTCTCTGAGCACGGAGGCCACATGTGCTGTGGCTGCTGAGTTCTCGTGCTGGACAACAGCCTCTCCTAATTACAGAGCAAACACAATCTCAGATGGTCCCCATCCTGAGACGTCCTGGGAGCTGCGCCTTGTCTATCAGTGGTGCTGGTCATGTCATCACTTTTGGTGACGATTCCTGGAATGGGTAATAAAATTATAATAATCTCACACCAGAGAGAGGATGCCCGCCGATTTGTAACGTCCATTCAGAACTGAGCGAAGCATCGTCCTCAGATGAGACGCAGTGCATCAGGGACACCGTACCTCAAGCTGCTGTGTCACAGATGTACAGGGGACACGGAGGGAGGGGCCACTGTGCTGCCTGCGAGGGGTGGGTTGTCTCAGCTGCACATTTACATATTGTCACTGGTGGGCTGCAGACAAGGGGTGACACACAGAACACCAGGGTTCCTGCTGTGAGGCTTAATGCCCCCCCATCCGTCCCCAGGGCCACGAAGCCATGCTCGCCAGCCCACATGTGCCAGAAGAAGTGGCATCCGCAGCATTTCACCTCCGTGTTGGGAAGTGACAGCTCCCTTATCACAAGTGCCCAGCACACTGACAGGAGACCCCTTCCTTCTTCACAGATAGAAGTGCTTCCTGGGATTAATGGGGAGTCATTCCGAGAAATCACTGACAGCTCAGGAGCCAATCTCGGAACTGAGGTGTTGTTCAGTGTTTGTCCTTCGCGTCACAACCCCTCAGAGCAGCTGAGTGGAGGTGGCGTAGGTTTGACACAGACGACGCCCTGCACTCACCATTCCTCACTCACAGCCTGGGAAGGGCAGCCCCTCTGGAGAAAGCCGTCCTCCTTTTGGAGATTTCAAACCTGCCTGTGACCTTGGGGCCGACATAACCCCTGCCTTGGAGGACAGATGCCAAACACTGCTTGATATTGTCACTTACAGAATTAAAACAAATTCTGCATGTCTCCACATTTTCATTTTCAACGTCCATGGAAACTTGACTGTCATGTTGGGAGCAGAATGTTCCAGCAGTGGTTTATTTGCAGAAGCACAGGGTTCGTGTCCAATGTGGCCCCTTGGAGTCACCTTGGGACTGTCACTGGTATTTATAGTAATGTGGACACTCTGAGGGAGGGAACTGGACCTTTTGTCAGCACCAGAGCACGTGGCACTTTGTAAGCACCAACCAGCAGCGTGGCCCCAGCCCCCTTCCAGATGGCCCCTTAGGCTTGTCTTTATTCCAAGGGAATCGCAATGGGCTGCCTGCTGCACTGCCTGTGTCTGGCTCTCTGCTGGCTGTCTCGTCACCCAGGCAATGCCACTCTGCCTGTGGGGGGTTGGGGGGCTGCAAGGACAGGTGTCCTTCCGCTTGGCGTGTTGTCTCTCTTTGCTCCGAGAATGAGTGGTGGGGGGTGGCACGCTGTCTGTGACCCCCCCAGACTCTGAATTGCCTGGCGTCCACGCCTCAGCCCCCTTGGTAGGTTCTAAGTTGGGGGCTCTATGTTCTCCTGGCTGGTCCACACTGTACCCGCAGTCCTGAATCAGGCCCCACTCTGGCAGCTCCTGTCTTCTTGCCATTTCTATGGAAATCGATTCATCCCACTCCTCTCCCCAAAGACCCGCCACCGCCTGGAAATTGCCTTGAAAGCAAGTGACAGAATTTGAAGACAACGGAAGGGGGAGAGCCCAGGGAATGAGTTAAATCTGAGAATGAGACGTCACCATTCCCTGCAGTGCCTTGGGTCCCTCACCACAGGGAATCTGCTGCTCCTTCAGCCAACAAACACCACTGAGTGTCCACTGGGCACCGGGCACCAGCCTGAATACGTGGTCACAGAGCAGTGGGTGCCAGACAGACGCCCGTCCCCAGTGAGGGCTGCAGAGGGGGGGCACACACGACATGGTTTTCTCTCCCTTTTTGTTCGTTTTTTGGCAGCCAGGTGCACAGCTGCCCAGGTTTGGGACCCTCACCCTCCTACACCCTCTATGCAAAGAGGTACTTCCTTCCTCAAAGGAAGTGCTCTAGCCCCTCAAACAAAGCACTCACTGCTCTCTGTGGGGCTCCGTTCAAATACAATCATTTCCTCCTGGAAACAGGGTCTGATTTCAAAGGGAGGGTGTGGGCAGTGGGTGTGAGAGCCTGTTTGGATGGCCTCCCAGAGAGAGAATAGAAAGAGAAGCTCCCCAGCAGACATCCAGGGTGATGCAGGCGTGTTTCCTCTCCTGTTGAGGTGTGAGCCGCACCAGGTATTAGTTTAAGGTGCACAACATAACCATTTGGTATGTGTCTCCACCGGGAAATTATTACCACAGTAAATTTAGGGAACATCCGTTACCACGTGCTTTTAATGTATATATTGTCTCTGTAATTCCAGTCTTTCTCATTGCATTATTATAGCTCCCCTCCCAGTCTTCCTTCTCTCTGTCCTGTCTCTCATATTCACCTGATGGTGAACCTGACACCCAGCAGGGGTACCTGTATGTGCCAGCAGACGTTCCTTTACTACTTGTTATGTTCCAGGCACTGCCCTGAGCCCCTCAGGACAAATCAATATGCTCAACAGGGTCCAGGAGAAACGCTCAGCTGGGTGCATGCGACTTGGGTATTTCTCCCAGGGCCCACGGGGGCCAGGCCTGGGCTCAGAAGTTTGACATCTGGCTAGAGTCGTAGAGCTCTGCTTTGTTTTTCTGTTTTGTTTATTTACTTATTTTTATTAGTTTCAGGTGTACACAACAACATACTGATTAGACATTCACACCCCTCACAACGTGATAACCCGCCAAGTCTACTACCCCTCTGACACCGTACGTAGCTGTTACAATACCACTGACCCTATTCCCTATGCTGTTCTTTATAGCCTGTGCATATATCTGTATAGTTGACATTCAGAGTCATTTTGTATTAGTTGCAGGCGTACAGCACAGTGGTCAGGCATTGATGTCACTATGAAGTGATCCCCCGATACGTTCAGCATCCGTCCGGCACTTTACTTAGTCTTCACAACTGTATTGATTGCATTCCCCGCACTCCGTCTCACATCCCGCTGACTGCCAACTGGTGCTTCCCGCTCCCTTCAGCTTCTCGCCCGTTCCCGATGCCCCTCCCATCCACCAACCATTTCTGTTCTCTGTGTCTCTGAGTCTATTTCTGTTTCATTTGCTCGTTTATTCTGTTCTTTGGATTCCACACATAAGTGAGATCATACGGTACTTATCGTGCTCACTCCGACTTATTTCATGCAGCATAATATCCTCTAGGCCTAACCATGTTGCAAATGGTAAGATGTCACATTTTTTACAGCAGAGAAATAATCCACTGTATAAATGTACCACAGTTTCTGTATCCAATTGTCTCTCAATGGGTATTTTGGTTGTTTCCATATCTTGGCTACTGTGACTAGCACTACAGCAAACATAGGGGTGCATATATCTTTTCGAATTAGTGTTTTGGATTTTGTTGGATAAATACCCAGAAGTGGAATTACTGGGTCATAAGACAGTTCTATTTTTAATGTTTTGAGGAACCTCCATACTGTTTTCCATGGTGGCTGCACCAATTTACAATCCCACCAACAGAGCACAAAGGTTCCTTTTTTTCCATGTCCTCGCCAGCACTTGTTGTTTGTTGATTTACTGATGACAGCCATTCTGACAGGTGTGAGGTGGTATCTTATTATGGGTTTTTTACTGTTTTGTTTTTAAAGTCATCTCTGCTTATAGCAACTGACTCAAAGTTTATTTTTGACATAACACGTGAATATACTGGGATCAGGCTGCCTGGATCGCAAACCATGCAACTTCTGGCTGAGTGCAGCTTGGCGTCCTGCTACCATGTGTGAGCAGAGAGCACCGTGGGCAGGCTGCTGTCACACAGTGAGGAGGGGACAGGCGCCTGGTGTGAGCGTTGTGGCCGGGGCCAGTCCCTCTCCCTCTGAACTTTGGCCTCCTGTCCTTCCAAATGACGACAAAAACCAGGCTGCTGGGAAGACTCAATGAGAAAAAGCTTGAGAAAACTTGGCCCAGTGCCTGGCAAGTAGTTGGTGCAGAACCAACGTTTGTTTGTAAGTGGTAGTAGCACCATTGATTGAATTAAGCTGTAACCGTTTATCAAGCGTCAGTGACGCGCTAGCCGGGCTGTGTTGGCTGAGCTCCCGGCAGACAGGACACATTTCACAGACCCCTGGAATCAGATGTGTGACCAGCATGTCTGGGTAGCTGGTTGCTATGGGAGCATTTGACAAGTGGGCAATACATGTCCTGGGCAATGACAAGAAGTGGCTCAAACTGAGTCCCCCAAAATGTGTAGGTGTCAGCGAGGCGAAGAGAGGAAGGAGGCAGTAGCTGAGTGGGCTCAGCTTCCAGTTGGAACCTCATGCTGACCGTCCTGCACGTCCTGCGAGTAGAGAAATTCATGGAACAAGCACAGTTCTCAGCCTTCATAAAGGGTGTCGCCCACCCCAGTCTGCCAGGCATTCCTTTTATAGCGCAGACCCTTCCTCCCGTTTCCTATTCCAGCTGAAGCTGCTCCTTCCCACAGGGCCTGAAGGCAAGCGGGTTCCTGCCCATTTGGACCTCTAGACACAGGCCCCGGGTCCAAGCGCCCTATGTCTCCACCCCCACGGCCCGTTCTGTGCCCCTCCACCCCCTCATGCAGGCACCGCGCTGGCCTTAGCGCAAGAACCTCATTCTGTGATTGCTGCGTTGGTTTCTTTCCCGAGAGTCTCATTTGCTGAGCACAGGAAGACCAGATGAAGTGCTAGGTCTCCCTTTATGTTTTTGGCTCTCCGTTGGAAAGGGGACCCGTGTCACTCTTCACTGCCATGTGCCATGGAAAGAGAGGAACATGTCAGAAGCCAGGCTTGGTTTAGGATGGGAGGGCTCAAAATGCCCTACCTACTGGCTTTTAAAAATCATGAGTCATGGAAAGGTGGGTTGGGAGTGAGGGATGGTTTTACCGGCGTTTTGCTTCTCCCCTCGCATTCCAGGCCAGGCTCTCCTGCTGATGGTGCAGCTTCCATGTCTACTCTTCCCCGCTCTGAAAACAGCTCGTTTGTCTCGTCTCGTCTCGTCTCTGGCTACTTGCTGGGAGCATGAGCTGCACCAAGCTTCTTTCAGTTCTTAAAAATCCTCGTGCCCACTCACCTCCTGGGTCTGCTCAGGAAGTTCCTTCTTCTGAAAATGCTCCTCTGCCTGGCACACTGGCGACCACCCCGGTCCCTGGATGGCTCTTGCTGGTTTCGGCCGACACAACCTCTGCGGAGCTGTCTCTGAAAATGCGAGATGAGGTTGGTGCCCCTTCTCTCCACACGTGCCCATGTGGGACCCCCATTCTCCTGCCAGCACCTGTCGCAGCAAATTAGAGTGCGTCAGCCGGTGACTTGTGAGTTTGCTCCCATCTGCTGAGGCTGGGGCCAAGCCCAGCCTTGCGATGCATCTCGTGTCCACAACATCTCCACCTGGTTGGTGTTCAGTAAATATATAAGTGGATGAATGAAGCCAGTTGTCATATGGGCTTGCTTTTGAAGTCAAGGTCATTAAAAGTCAGTATTTTTCCCAGTCCCTTGACACATTTCTTTTTTCTCACCTAAGACACATGCCTCTTTGATAGGTCGGCCGGTAAAGGAACGCACATGGTCAGGCAAGTTAAAGTTTTTATTGTAAGAGAGAGAAGTATATCGGGCTGAGCAAAAGATGGCTACAACCCGGGCTGCATGTCTAAAGGAGACTTGCAGCCCCGAAGGAGGGGATGAGGAGGGTTTCATAGGGGCTGTGCTGACAGGGTAGCATTGTTTGAACAGAAAATGTTGGCTGCCTGCAAGCCAGTAGCTGTTTTGTGGTGTTTTCCTTTATCGCAAGTTTGGCTCTGTCTGCAGGTGCAGACCAGTGGACATGGCTCTGTCTGTAAGTCAAGGTCTCTGAGACCTCACATTCGGGGACCTAAACTTAAGTCAAGGTCTCTAACATTCAAACCTAACACTCTTAAAGACGTGTGAAAGAGGAAGTGGTAGCTTGGGGGTCAGATCCCCTGCGTAGCTGCAGGTGGTCCTCTTGGGGCCCGGCTGTCTCCCTTTACACCCCAAATGGCCAGTGCAGAGCAGGACAGCCAGAGCGTCACTGCCAGGATGCTCCGAGCGGCAGTTGGTGGCCAGGCAGGGCATGGAGACAGAGTGACACCATCTCAGCGCTGACTTGTTGGCGGCCAAATGACATCTCATCTCTTGAATTCTTGGTCCCTCCCTGTAAAACGGGGGTGTTCACAGGGTTGGTGTGAAGGTTAAAGGCTGCCGATTTGAATGAAGCATAAAAACAACAGACAGAGGTGACTGTGAACTGAGCTGGGTGTGCAGAAGCTCAAAGCTGTGTCACACGGCTGTGACGCAGGGCCAGGCGCTGGAAGAGTGCTCCGTACAGAGCGGCTGCCCTGCCACTTCCTGTCGCTGATAATACCCCCAGTGCGCCCCTGCTCAAGGCACGGAGAAGCAACAGCATGTCCCCGACTTCTGCGAACGATGGCAAGTGGGTCAGCGCGGCCTCATACCCTCCCTGGGAAGTCCTGTCCCGGGAGGTGGCGGCATCTGTCAGACCAACCTCCTTCTGCCCATCGCCCCTTGGCTCTCCCTCGGGGCCACACCAGTGACTAAACCCACCCTGGAAAAGGGAGGATGTGACAGGTGGCCAATGACTGAAGAAAAACTCTTGGCTGGGGGTTGAAGATTAACACATGCGTACACTCTTCCCTAGAGGCACTTGCAGTTTCAGCCACGTGACACTGTTCACATCTGCATGAAATGTTGGTCCTGAAGCCACTTTGAGCTTTGCAGTTAATTTGAGCTTTCTGTTATCTCCTGCGGATTCAAGATACGGGACCACTTGGGGGTGTTGTTGAACCGGGGGTTAGACTCTTCCGTCCCCAAGGCAGTAGCCACAGCCAACCCGAGTGTTCTGGATAATTAAATACTGTGGACATCTCTTTGGAAATCACCTTCAGACTGAATGGCATGGTTTTATACGTCATTTTCAGGGAACTGGGCTCATGTCAGCGTTTGATTCTTCTGTCCAATATGCTCCTCTGCCCGGAATGCCTTCTTGGTCTCTGGATGACAGGGCACCTAGAAATTCTGGGATTTGACCAGAATTGGATTAGCAGCAAATCTGGAGTTTGTGCAGCTTAATGATAAGAATCACAGTGAAGAATATGAGAGGAAGAAGCTGTCTTCACGCGCACGTCTGTGTATGTGTCTGCGTATGAACACGTGTATACTGAGCTATAAATGTGCGTGTGCAGACACATGCATGTGCCCACACGTAGGCAGTTACAATTCAGTGCTTCAAAACAGTTGTCACTTGCCAAGATATATAAATGACATAGAACAACCCTTTCAACTTGTAAATTATGTGTGGCACTGACAGTGATGTGAATGTGATTGGCCGTTTCTCCCTGTCCCATTCAGCCACAATTGATGGGTCAGTGTATCAGGACATCACCAAGGAGACATTCATAGCCTGGCAAATCATTCTATCACTACGCTCCGTGTCATTTTCAGTGGCATGATTTTAAAGTTGAATTATTGGCAGGACTTCCAGGTACGGCTGAGTATGGAGGTCAGCAAATCCTTCCCCCAAAAGCGTCTACGGGCTGGACAACACTGACAAAAGCGATCATTTCAGCATTCTTGAAATTCACCGATGGCAAACAACAATGTGCAAAGCAGCTCAGTGGGAGCCTGTGGGGCTCTGGTCCCAGCTCCGTCGGGTGGACTGTGCAGGAGGAAGGGGCCGTGGCGTTCGGAGCAGAGGCCGGTGCAGTGTTTCTAGTGAAGACCAGCAAGTGGACTGGGACAGTGGCTGTGCCAGCCTGAGCTGTTGGCCAGGTTGGGGGCAAGTGTGTTCCCAGTTGAGGCTGGGCACACATATGCTGAGACGGGAGAGAGCCGGCTATGCAGTCTCTCCTGGCCAACCCCAGACCTTTGTACCTGAGAGGGCCAGGAATGAAGCAGATCTGGGACAGAATTGAGAGTACCTGACCTTTGCTTGTGTCCTTTCACCCTCTGCCATCAGCAGACGACAGTAGGCTCTCTGGTCCAGGCGTCAGCTCTGTCCAGTCACCGCTCACTGTAGAGCCGTGCTGATAGGGGGCTGACCGTAGGAGGCCGGGTGGAACACGAAAACAGGTTTCAAAGGTCAGGCGATGAAAGTTTCTAAATAAACACAACCAACAAAATAGCAACAACTGCCATCAGAGGGGAAAAAATCAGACTCCAGATATGCTACCATATATTATGTAAAATATTCAGTGTTCAACAAAGAATACAAGTCATACAGAGAAACAGAAGGTGTGCCCTAGAATTGGAAGAAACTGCAATTAATAGAACAGTCTCTCAATGTCCCCAGGTGCTGGATTTAGCAAAGAATTCAAAGTAGCTATAATATTATAAATATATTCAAAGAACAAAAGGAAACCATGTTTAAAGAATTCAAAGAAAGTGTATTAATTAGAAACAGAACCAACAGGAATGAATGCATATATATATATACGCTTTACATTTTATTGATGTTTATACTTAATTTATATTTATATTTTATATATGTACATAATTATATGCGCACACACACACACTCACAAATAATAGGAATTGCTTCCCATGACCGTGGAGGCTGAGAGGCCCGTGATTTGCCCCCTGCATGCTGGCCACCCAGGAGTGCTGCTGGCGTAATCCAGTCCCCATTTGAAGGCCCCGAACCAGGAGCCCCACTGTTTGGGGAGCTCCGAGAGCCACGTACCGTTCCGTTCCTCTGCCTTTTTCTGTGTGGACCCTTAAGAGACTGGGTGCTGTTCACCCACATTGGAGGGGGCCCCTTGGTTACTCTCTTCCCCAGTTCAGTGCTGACCTCTTCCAGAAATACTCGTACAGACACACCCAGAAATCATGTCTTATTAGGTTCTTGGGCATCTTTACCCCAGTCAAGCTGATACATAAAATTAAGCATCACTTAAAATTCAGTAATGCAATAATGAGTTAAAAAACAGTCTCAATATGGAATAGCAATCATGAAAAAGAACCATGTGGCAATCCTCAAGTTGAAGACTACAATAACTGAAATTAATAATCCACCAGAGGGACTCAGTAGCAGATTCAAGGTAGCAGAAGGAAGCATTAGTGAACTTGAGGATACATCAATAGAAATTATCCATTCTGAGAAAAAAAAGAATAAAGAAAATATGAACAGAGCCACAGAGAACATGGGACATCAAAAATACCAACGTAAATGCAATGGCAATTCTAAAAGAAAGAGGCCAGAGGAGGTGACAGAAGAGCTATCTGAAGCAGCAATGGCTGAAAACTTGCCAAATTTGATGAAAAACACACATTTACCAAGCTCGACAAACTCTAGGATAAAGCCAGGAGGTTATCATTTAGACACATTACAGCCAAACACTTGAAAGTGAAATGCAGTGCAGCTCTTGAGAGAGGCAAGAGGCTGAGTTACAGCACACAGCAGTGTCAGCGTGACTGATGGCTGATTGCTCAGCGGAAACGACGGAGCCGGCAGGCAGTCGGAGACATAGCCGAGGTACTAAAAGAAAAAGCCCAAACTATAAACTAAGAATTTCATATCCAGAAAAACTATTCTTTCAAATAAAGGCAAAGAAAGACATCCCAAGATAAACAAAGATTGAGAGAATTTGTTGCTTGCAGACCAGACAAGAAACACTAAAGGAATCTTTCAAGCTAAAAGGATGGGACACGACTCATAAGTTGAATCCACAGAAGAAATAAAAAGCCCCAGAAATAATAAATATAGATTAACATAGGAAACTCTGTAAATATATTTCCTCACATCTTTGCTAATCTCTTTGACAGACAGATAAAGCTGAAATCATCACCTGCATTAGTCACACATACATGTAGACAGACACACACAAAGGGGACGCACAGGCCGAGATCGACCAAAGCTTCTACATTGTATCAGGATTGTGTCAGGGAAGTCGTCGAGCGTCCAGGGACTTCGCATCACGGCTCTTTGCTAGGACACCTCCAGGAAGCACAGGTTCCAGAACTGTCCTGATTTCCAGCCCAGTCTTTCCATCCTCCGTGACACTGCTGTCGCTTCCCTGTATCAGCCGTGTCCCCACGACAGGGGTGCTCCTTGCTGCGATTGGAGCGACACCCCTCAGTGCACGTCCTGGTAGTGTCACTTCCCTGCTTTCAGCCACGGAAGCCGATCCATAACCATCAGGATGACACCACTGCACGCAGGAATGTGGACGCAGGCCCAGCTGCCAGCGGCCTCACTGCTCCCGCCCCCACTCCTGCCTTTGTACGTCTGCTTCCCTCTTCTCCAGCCATCTTGGTACGGACCCCACACCCATCCCACTACACACCACACACCATGCACACACACACACACACACACACACACACACACACACCTACAGACACACACTCACATACACACACCACATACACACCACACACACACAGTCACACACACATACACATAGACACATACACACACATGCACTCACATGCACACTCATACAAATGCACATACACACACATACACATGTACACACACACTCCACACTCACACTCACATAAACACGTACACATAACCAGGCACACACATACACACACCTCTTCCTCATTTTCAAGTCTCTGTTGCCGTGGCCGGGACACTCCCTCCCTCCAACTGCTCCCCGATGGTGTGTGCTCCTAAATGCTCCCTTAGCGTTTCCGAAATCCTGTGTTCTAAAACTTGCGACACTTGTGGCAGTGCTCTAATTACCTCCCATTTTCATTCTGTCTTTTCTGCTTGTCAACAGAACCCTGATTTTTCTCGGTGTAACAGTGTTCCCTGTTACAAGTACTTGCCTTCCCAGGTTTACAGGCAGCTGTGTGGTCATGTGACCCGGGTATAGCCAATGAGATGTAGGGGTGTCTCCTGGGCGGTGTCTCCGGATACATTTCCATTGTAATGTGAGGCTGCCTACCTGGGCTGCTTACCTGGGCTGCTTACCTGGGCTGGCTTTCACTCTGCTTCCTGTCTACCTGGAATTAAGATTGGAGCCTTGAGGAGCAGGAAGCATCTTGTGAGAATAGAAATGAGGGAAAATGTGAAGGATGGCAGAGCAAGAACCTGGAAGGTGTCTGGGGCCTTTGTCACTCCAGGGAACTGCCTTGCTTATCTGACAGTGCCCACACTTGGACTTCTGTTTACGTGAAAACATACCTGGTTGAGTCAAATCTTCCTTTGATTAAAGTATTATGTGCAGCTGAACTTGTTCCTAGATAGCACAAGTTTTAATTGGCTATTTATTTAACTGACTTTATTTTTAATGAGTAACTTCCACAGTCGTGTTCTGTTCTGTTTTCCCAGTGACGGCAGTGGTGCTTGGCACTGAGTAGGGCTTAACAAAAGTGTGTTGAATAGATAATTGGCTGAATAAATGAGTCCAGGTGAAAAATGTGTGGATTTTCCCATGATTTGTATTCATCCTCCTGGGTGTATTTCCCATATGAAGCTGGGCGTCGATATTCTGGGAGAAGTTTTGGCGTCCTCTCTAGAGCAGGATTTTGTGGCTGTGACACAACTGACATGTTGGGGGTGGGGCTGGGGCCCATGCATTGTAGGGTGTTTAGCAGCACTCTTGCCTTCTAGCCACTAGATCCTAGTAGCACCCCAACCCCTCCAGTTGTGGTGACCCCAGAAGTCTCCAGACGTTGCTGAATGGCGCCTGCAGGGATGGCCCCGGGCTGGGAACCACTGGTCTGGAGAAGGGATTCTGAAGTGGAGCCATGCGAGCTACTGCACAGAATGTGCCTGTGTGAACTCCTTACAGTAACGTGCAGACTTGTCACCTGTATGTGTGCTGTTTTGGGAGGAGGGCCTACAACTCAGGTCATGAGACAAGTTTAGAACCACGGCTCCAGAATTTTCAAGCTGTTCTAAACTTTTCACCATGTTTTCCTTAACCCCCCAATACACTGTTGAGCTATAGGTGGCTGATAAGGTCCCCACTTAGTGCCTGTGCGAGCTCTAGCCAGCTATTCAAGTCTGAAGCTAGAAGTGGCATTAGGCCAATGAACAAGCTCTTGCAACATGGAGACCCTCTGAGGATGGAAATCAAGAAGTGTGTTCTTGTACCTGTGCCACTGAGGCCAGTCCACTAACAAAGGAGAATCAAATTGCGGTTCTGACGTTCTAAATGCCGCTGTAATTGGATGAAAGTAAGAAGAGGTCTCAGGTGAATATATATCGGCAAGAAAATTTAAATTGTAAAAGAGAAATAAGATGGATGTAAGCACGGTTGAACTGAATTTAATGGTTGATGTTCTCACCTACTTGATCACATAATGACGCTACTTGGGACTCTATTACTGAAGCAAATCATTTGTTGCATCCAAAGGGAGTCATAATAATGCAAAATGTGCCATGAAATACCCAATTAAGTTATTGTAACACGTGGAAGAGTGTGGGCAGCTGCATGTGTCCTCGTCCCTCTGACAGTCTGGAGGGTATGATCTGTATTTAGTACCTGGGTTTATTTCTCCACCCCGGGGTGTGCGTGTCTGTTGTCCAGAGTTTATAGCTCCCATGTGTGAGCCCCCAGATTCTGTAGCACATTCTCTGCTGTATCAGAAGCTGGACTGGTCTGTGTTCTAAAGATGAAACATATTTTATGTTTCAACTGTTGCACCTCAGAGGCATTTAGGCCCATCAGTCACTTAAATAGTGCAGTTTTTTTTGGTAGCGTTGATGGCATTTGTTATCACAACTATTTGCATCCTTGTTTGTTTAACGTGTCTTTCCTTGGAGAGGAGATGAAGGCCTGTGATCTCAGCACCTAGGCCTGGCACACAGTAGCAGCTCCTTAAACATTGGTTGTACAAATACATAGTCAGGAGGTGATGAGGGTCTAAAGCGGGAGGCCTGGGGAGAAGCCCAGCCAGGAGCCTGAGGGCGCCTGCTCATTGGCTGGATGGTGAGCATGGAGGGTGGAGGCGTGAGGCAAGCCCCCAGGACTCTGGCTGGGTCACTCGGTGGATGGCTCTGCAGGGCAGGTGGAGGAGGCTGCACCTGGGTGAGTGTTCAGCCCCCTGGGAGTGGCCCTGACTGCAGCAGGGAGCACACCTGTGCCCTGCGTCCTGGTCAGGTAGGGCAGCTCTGCTGAGAGACATGGGGTGCGGTATGGGTGTCTGCCAGGAGGGAGCCTCTATGCTGTGTGACAGGAGATGAGTGTAGACATTTAACCCCAGAGCCCGGCCTCCCCAGGACTCCATTGCATCATCCCTATCAAGTGCCAAGAGAGCAGCGCACAGTCAGACAGCCTGCGAATGCGGCCACAGAGATGAGAAGCTGTGCCCCACCATTCGCCCAAGGGCTCTTCCATCTTCCTGGGGGGAGGAGTTAGCTGGTGCTGAATGTGAGACCTGGTGCTGAGCTGCAGCGCAGTCCAGGCTCCCTCGGTGACGGTGACGGGCCTGGTGGCAGTGCATCCCAAGCAGAAGCTGCGGGGGGGGGGAAGGGGGGGCCTGGGAGAAGCTCCCCAAAGGCAGCTGTTACCTGACTGCAGGGGGTCTGGAGGCGCCAAAGGGTTCTCATCAGCACCTTGATTTTAGCTGGAGCCAC
The DNA here is from genome assembly GCF_036562045.2 of Rhinolophus sinicus. Taxonomy (NCBI): domain Eukaryota; kingdom Metazoa; phylum Chordata; class Mammalia; order Chiroptera; family Rhinolophidae; genus Rhinolophus; species Rhinolophus sinicus. Next base: position 67,697 of record NC_133759.1, read on the forward strand.
AGGCATTCAGCTCATCCTGGGGAGAACCTAACCCCAGGAATGCCTCTCCTGGTGGGGACCCCCTGCAATTAAGAAACGCAGGTTAGGGGAGTGAGTGGGGGGCTGTGCTTCAGCCGGTTTCAGCCGCTATGTCTGTTTCCAAGCGAGTCTCACCAGGATGTGTGTTTCTCCCCACAGGCTGTGCACTGGGGGCTGGGGCCCTGGTTCCCTGCTTGTCAGGGGGACTTAGCTCTTCCTGCCCTGCAGGTAGCAGGGACACTGGGGGACGCTGGAGGACGCAGCAAGCCCAGCGAGAGATCAGACCTGGGGGAAGGCAGCCCCCACACCACTGCCAGCATTGGCACAACTGAGGACGCTGTGAACCAAAGGCCAGCGCCCTCCCCTGGGGGCTCCATCCCACCTGCGCTCAAGCCATTCGTTCTAGGGTCCCAGACACAGACTCTTCCTGATGGTAGGCAGCATTTGGCAGCCAGGAGGCCACAGTGATCACTCGTCTGTTAATCTGGGCCGACGTCTCCCCGACTGCCCGGCACAGTTTGCTGAAACTTTGGGCGAAACAAGATTATTTTCAGAGGATCGTCCCATGCCTAGAGGGATTTGATCTGTGTTGGGGGCAACCAGCACTTGGAAAGTCTTTTCAATTTTCCTACCTGTGGCCACTTCTTAGAGTACTTGCGTCCTCTTGTCACCATATCTTCCCACTGAGGCCGACTGGCTTTGCCACATGAGTTCTCGTTCTGGGTTTACTAACTCAAGGGAACCCATGCACTTTCTAGAGAGTTACTAGGCAGTTAGTCAGGCAGGAGTGGCCACAAGTCCGTCCTTCAGACTCTCATTCACTGAGGTCCTTCCCTTCGGTGGTGAAACAGCCCATGGGCCATTGTGTGACACACAGCACATCTGACAGAGTAAGAGGTGGTTTAGAGGTGAAGGGATTTATTCGGAATTTCCCCGGTGGAGTCAGGACGTTGAGCTGGAAAAGCAGAGCAGGCTGTTGGAACTTGGGGTTTTTGGTTGGGTGGTATTGTCCCCTGCCCTTTGAATGATGCTCAAGGGTCACTGATTGCACCTCTGCTAAGAAAACAAGTGTCTCCACTCGGTGGAGGAAATAGTGGGCCCCACACTTAGCGAAAGCCAATGACGTGGGAGAATGGCTGCTACTCAAACCTCAGCCCCTCTAGCTGCAGAGGTGGCCACAGTCACAGGTCTTGTGGTCAGAGGTTACGCAGTAAGTGCCAATCACCAGCTTCCCGGTAGATGGGCAGAGTCTCCACGGAGATGTTTTCTGTGGTCATCAAAGGGAATCAAGTGGGAACGCAGCTGCAAAGCTGCCAGGGGCTCTGGGCTCCAGCAAGTTCTGTGGCTGAGGTTCGCTGAGCAGAGACAGAGTGGGGACGAACTGGGAGCAGGTTCCCAACGTGGAACCTCCACCCCACCCACTCATGTACGTGGTCCACTGGTCTGCCTGGCATTTGGCTGTGACCCACTTCAGAGAGACTTCAGCAACGCCTGCAGACCACTTATGTGACGGCCAGAGAGGGAGCGAGAGCCCCAGGTGGGGCAGCTGCGGGTCTGGTCAGAACTGGAGGCAGAGCTTGCTCACCACACCCCCTCCCTCCCTCCCTAAGTTAAACAGAGGGGTTTAGGAACAGGACAGGCCAGCGGGAGGAGGGCAGGGTGGGGCGGGAGGTGTGGGCCCAGAAGGCCCCCTGGGAACCTCGCAGTGATGTGGGGGGATGCACGCTGGCTGCAAGCCATCAGGTCTCGGGTTCGCTGAGTTGTCATTCCTGGGTTCTGTCCCTCTGGGAAGGGGAGAGGCTGCACGCGGTGTCATCCCCTCCATGGTGTTGAGTCTGTGGGGGTGGCAGTGGCTCACGGGGATCCCACACTCCCCCTTTTTATCTAGATTTTCGAGTCTAGTGTAAAGGGCACTGGTTTAGCGACAACTGGCCTCAGAGCTCATCGTGTTTATAAATTGCTTGCGATGTGGGCGAGAGAGGACTGCGGGAGAGTCACCAGCGGGAAGGTGACAGTGACAAGGTGCCATCAGCAAACCTGTCAGGAACTGAGGGGACGCCACTCGCTGGCTTTTGTAAACGTGCTGTCGTACTCTGTCCACACTGTGCTGCCCAGTTATTTCACTCTCGCAACAAGTTCGTAGGCTGTGGGTTCTACTGTCATCTCCAGTTTGCAGGTGAGCCAGCTGGGCTATGGGGTGTAGGGAGGGTGACCAAGGTCACATGAAGGAGAGTGGAAAACCAGCATGGCCCATAGGTTCTCTGGTCTCAGAGCGCAGGTTTTGGCTAGCAGGTTATATTCCGTCCCTACCGGCTGAAGGTTCGTCCTGGGAGGTGGCAAACATCATTTCTTAGAATTTCCAACTGGTTGATGACATAGTTACAGCATTTAAAGTGAACTGTGAGTGGGTCAGAACCACAGTCCATGTGATGTGCTGGGAGTCAGTGGGCCGCTCAGGGCGTCTCAGGCTAGTGGCTGAGGTGAAGCCCCCACCTCACAGGCCCCTGTGCATGGACAGCAGTGCAGCCTGGGCCCCACCAGTCCCTGGGGAGCTGGTCCAGCATTCACCCAGAGCTACTGTGGACCTGCACGTATGCGCCCCAATGGCAAACTGCCATCAAGGCGTCCTTACCTCGCTGTAGGTGGGAAATGGCTCACGGACCAGGGCCAGCTGTGGAACACACTTTAAGAATAAAAACCAAAAATGGGCCTTCAGGACACCCTCTAGCTCTTGCCTCTCCCTGGCTGTGTGGCCCTGGGCAAGTCACTTAACTGCTCTGAATTTAGCTTCTCCATCCGTCCTTGAGTAGGTTTGGAGCAAATACAGAGGCAGGCACTGTGGCCCCTGTTCATTTGGTGGATTTTCTGCATTAGAGGACAGTGGCCAGAGGCATCGGAACAACGTATGTTTGGGAGTGACCGAGAATGGTCTGCTTCTTGGCAAAGCCTGGCACAGGCGACAGGACTGCTGCCTGATAAGGGCTCTTGTGATCGCTAGCCTGTGGAATCGCTCTTTGACAAGTGGATTTCAGGGCACTGGAGTGGCTTGGGCACGCCGAACCCTGCGCACACCTGTCGTGCCAAAGTGAGCTGTGCGGGCCCACTGAGCTCAATTACGGGCATAGTCAGGACAGTGGAAAACACAAGGAGGTCTGTGGAGTGCGATTTCCCCGTGGCTGGGAGTGTGGTCTCTTCCCACACGCGTCAGGAGGCCGGGCCGCAGTGCTGGAGAACCTACCTGAGCAAGTGAAAGTCAGGTGCTCAGTGGTGTCTGTGCCCTGACTGGTGGCTGGCGAACCATGGCCCCCAGGCTGCTCCAGGGGTGGGTTTTGTACATAGTGTGACTGGAGCACAGCCGTGCTCACTGTTCCATGTGCTACGGCTGCATTTGTGATGACAGCAGAGCTCAGCACTGGCCACAGAGATGTCACGGCCGGCGTAGTGAAGGACGTTACTGTCTGGACCTTCACATGAACGTTCACGGACCCCTTTTCTGCAGCAGTGGTTCTCCCAGGGTGCATTTCAGCTCAGCGTCGCCTGTCACCCCAGACCGACTCAATCAGACACTGTGGGGTGACCCCAGTGACGTGTGTGTAACAAGCCCTCAGGGGAAGCTGAGACTCACGGCCTCACACCCAGCTCCTCTGTGAGATGGGAACTTCCCGCACTGCCCTCTTGCCCCTCCTGGGAGGCTGGTCGCTTCTGTCCTCAGTCCCCAGCGCAGATGAGCCCAGTTCACTCTTTGCGTTTTATCTGCCTCTCGTGGCACGTACCCAATTTCTCCCACTTCCTGCCCCCCTTTCTTTTTACTATCTGTGGAGTCATTCTCTCCTTGCGTCAGGTTACTTACCCGTAAAATGGGAGTGCTAGGCAATCAGGTTCCTGTGGGGGGCTGACTCTGCGAGGGCCCCAGGCCCTGGAAGCTTCCTGGGCTCCTGAGCAGGACCTACTGGTCCGACAGAGGAAAGTGGCCTTGGTTTGGGGACCACTCCCCTGGACTCCGTGTTCAGGTTATTTCCTGGTCTTCTCTGCTCACGAAAGGTCAGGGGACCCACGGAGGCTGCTCTAGGAGGGGGCAGGTGTCCTGGGTGGTAACTTCCGTCGTCTCCGCAGCAGTGGAGGGCGCCCCTAAGACTTTACGTGTCTCATCTCTTCGGCCCTCACAGCCGCTCCTCCATGTCCCTAAGTCTGGGTGAAACTCCTGTGGCTCAGAGTTTCTCAAGTGTGGTGAGGTCACAGCTAGGACTCGGCGGCCCCCCCAGAGGTCTGTCTTGTTGGCACATCACTGAGACTCCTGCTGAAGTTCCAGGAGAGCCTGGCCTCTGCCTGCGGGACCCTCTCCCCAAAAAGCACCATGTCAGCTGCCGGCATTGGCGTGATACTTCTCACCGCTCTCTTCTCCGTGGACCTGAGGTCCGGGCGTCCGGAGAAAGGAGACGCCAGACAGACAGGCCTGGCCCACCTGCCTCACATACTTTACTTCTTCCAGTAGGTTAGAAATTTTTGACACTGAACTTGGCACAACTAGAATAGCGTTTAGCAGCCAATTAGCCTGAGAGCTGGATAGAGGGAGGGGGCAAAAAAAGGGACATTGGGTGGGAAAGTGAATGGTCAGGGCAGTAAAATACCCACTTACCTGCAGCAAAGCCCCCCTAACATGCCCATGGAAAATATTCACATGTGACAAAGAGCTGCTGGCAGAAAAAATATAGCTCCTTACGATCTGTGTGCTAAGAGTGACGCCTCCTTGCGATGTGGCAGGCATGCGATTGGTGGTACATAAAGCCAGGTCCTCCTTGTGCAAAGAATTAGACAATAACAAGGGACGCTGGCTTTCCCGGGCTCAGCACTTTGTAATTACTTTCCTCTCGACAGCATCCCACGGCAGGTTATTTTTATTGCTTGCAAAGAAGAAGTGCCCTCAGGTTATCTAGGAAAAGCCAGTCAAAGGCACGTTTATAAAGGTATTGACCTTTCGATAATAAGAAAGTGTGTGGCTGGGGGGGTGTGACGGCATATTGGGTCCGTGCAGAATTCGGAGAGAGGGGCCCCCCGTCCCTGGGCAACAGTGGGCGGGGGAAGGTTTGCAAGGGAGGCTGGAGCCTGGAGCAGGACTCCGTGCGTTGGGTTCTTCTGCTTTCTTCTGACTTGGAGGGTCAGAGGAGGTCAGCGCGTCGGTGAGCATCGTGCCCAGTCTCATGTGGCTGTCTTTGGGACAGCTTCAGTGTTTTGGAAGATGCAGGAAGAAAACAAAGGATTTAAATGAGAATGACAAGCTTCGTGCTGAACCCTTAACTGTGCGCAGGACAGTTCAGTGACCAGAGCTCCGAAGTGGAGCTTCCGTTCCCAGACCCAAAGTGCAGACCTGCTCGGAGGAAGCCCCGTGGGACGAGTCCAGCCTCCTTCCTCCCGGAAACAAGCATTCTGAGATTCAAGCCAGCTCTGGGCCTTATGTGTGGGACCCAAGGGAGGAAACGAGCAGTGGTCGCTCAGAGCCGCTCTGCAAGCCCTGCTCCTGGAGCACCGGCCACGGAGCAGGCTGCTGGGTAGTTCATCTGTTGGTGGAGTTGACGAGGTGCTCGCTCCACCAGGGGACTCAGGGGTCACCTGTGGCCTCAGCCAGAAAGAGGCCACACCGCCCAGCAGCACCTCCAGTGGGGAGTTTCGGGGACCAGGCAGGCCCCTGACTATGTTGATGCTGAGCTCAGGTGCTGTCCCAGGGGCACCAGGTGCTGCTAGCCTGTCGGGGGGGAGGGGGGGCGGCGGTGCAGGGGGGGGGCGGTAACCACAGCACTTTCTTCAGGACCATTTTTAGAGCAGTTTTGGGTTCACAGCAAAACTGAGAGGCAGGTGTAGATTTCCCACGTGCCCCCGGCCTCCGCAAGCTCCCGCCCGTTCCCGCACCAAACGGACGTTCCTTACAATTGTGACTAAGGTTCACTTCATCCTGATCGACACACTTTGCCTCCCAGAGTCCACAGCTTACGTCAGGGTCCTTCTACGTGTTTGGACAATTGTACAATGACACCGCCTTGTCATCACAGTGTCACACGTCACAGCGTCACACAGTATTCTCACTGCCTTGAACACCCACTGAGCTTTGTCCCCAGAGCAGTGCCCTTTCCGGGACGTCATGTATTCGATCAAATAACCATGTTCTAATGATTGGTTTGAGGGTAAATAGACAAATAGGTCTGTTTGCTTGGGTCCTGCAGACAGGTTTGCGTCCTGTTCTGAAGGCTAAAGTGACACCGTGAGGCAGGAATTGCAAACTTCTCCTGTAAAGGGCCAGACATTTACTAAAACAGTATTTTATGTAGACTTTGTGGATCGACAGGCAAAATCAAGGATGTTGTGCAGGTTCTAGTGATACAACCATTTAAACTGTGAAAACCATTCTGGCTATTGGGTCACACAGGACGCGGCCGCTGCTGCTGACCTCTGATCGCCAGGCCGGCCTCGGGGGCACTGCAGGTTTGCTCCAGACCTCAGCCATACAGACAGTCAGATCTTCATGTGGGTGGGTGCTTTGCCTTCAGTGAGTAGAACACGCACCGAGACCCCACCATATAGACGGGCACCCTCTCCTGTGCCCCGCGGGCCACCCTCCCAGAAGCCGGCTGTTCCTGTACTGACACCGCCTGCCTGAGTCATCTAGAGAGTTACGTTTGCAGCTGCTATAGGAATGAGTTCTAAAGAGTGGGACGCCCTTCAAATACTCCATAGGTCACATTTCAAAGAGCTGCTGTCTTGTGGTTTGTGAGAGCGACGAAGATGGACAGTTGAGGGTGGGGATGCCAGGAGCTAAGACAGGGGCCAGAGAGCCCTCTTCAGGTGGGGTGATTCTTTAGAGCAGAGGCTGGGCCTGGCTCTGCCAGTTGCAAGCTGCGTGACTGTGGACCAGGTAGCTCCCCGAGCTCGGTGCCCTCATCCATGAAATGGGGGCACTGGTACCTGCCTACTGGCTGGACAGGCAGTTGCTCTGTCTTGAACTGTCGTCTGACAGAATCTGCCGTGCTGCTGTATATTCCTCAGAGGTAATGTGGTTGTGTTTGGTTGGCACAACCGGAGAAGCTGGAGTGTAATTTGGGGGTTCTTCGAATGACAGAGCAGCGAGCTGGCATTTGTAAGAAATCTTGCCTTTCTGGTGTGCAGAGTGCCATCTACATAGAGAAAGAGATTTTGGCAGAAAGCTGACGAGGAAGGAGGGCTACACTGTGTTTCTGGACGACTCCGGTTGGCTGTGCCGAGACTGGAGTAGCAATGGCCAGAACTGTGTGTTACCTGCACACATGGGCCACCTGTTTCAGGTACGGCCGCCACGGGCACGTCCTCGCTGCTCCTCGAAGAGTAGACAGACTCTCCCCATCTTCAAATGAAGACAAAAGTGCTTCTGGAAACAAGTACGTTTTCACGGAAACATATCAGAAAAATAATAGGTACTTATTGAAGAAGTTAAAATAAGTGAATAAATTTGATCATCCCCCCCCGCCCTCCCCCCACTTAAATCTCAACGGTAGATTTTCAGATGTATATCCTGTTAAACCTCTTAGGTGTGTTTTGGATTTGGGGGAAGGAGGCACAAAAAGTATGTATGTTCACGATATTTGGGGGAGTCCTTAAGTTTGTACACGACAGGAACGAAACTCAGACTGGCTTAAGGTAAATGTGACACTAAAGCTGTCGTATTGGGAACGTGGGGAACAGATTGGATTAATTTGAAGTCTTCTTGCTCCATTACCCCGTCTCCCTCTCCACCTTTATCCCATCTTCCTGTCTCCACCCCGTCGTCGTCCACTGCACGTGGGCCTCCTTCTCTTGGTAGAAAGATGCTAACCTCTGCGCCAGGCTCTGACGTACTAGTTCAGCGATCCCCTGGGAAGAACCCTTTGACCCAAGGACCTCAGCTCAGTCTCAGGGAAGGACAGTGAGTGGGTCTGCTCGGGCCAATCTGTGGACGGTGGGGACTGTAGCTGGGCTGACCTACGTCACATCAGTCTGTGCTGCCAGGCGTGGGGTGGTTATTGTTGGGTATTGCAAGACGGGACCTCACAAATTCAAAAGACAGGGAGTTTCTGTTGCCAGAAAAGGAAAGAAGGAATACCAGTGAAGCCACACGTGTGTGCACACATGCGCACACACGTGCCCATCTTCATTTAAACCACGAAGAGGCGACTATAGCAAGTTGGCCATTCAATAGCTTTAGTTTTCACTTGGTACACACCTTTGTGTGGGCGTCCTTATGGCTTCCTTTTTATAAAAGTTGTGTAACATTAACTCTGGCGTACATTCTATTTCACCCAAACCAAAGGAACAATCAGCTAATGAAAAACAATTACACAGCATCCATCTCAGAGCACGTGGCAATTTATATTTCAGTAGTTCCTATGTCTTTGGCAGCTATCCCCACACTCCTAATTTCATGAAACAGCTTTAAAACCAGAGACACATGATGTTGTGTGTGGCCCTTGTCAGCAGAAGGAAAGGGGAGCCTCTAGGAAGGCCAGGATTTCCTCCCAATTACCTGGAATTCCGCCTCAGCCTTGCCCTCCCTTTCTGCTTGAAAATGAAACTCAGCCCTGGATGGGTGATGATTTTAGCAGTGAATCAATTTTACTCCTTAAGGTAAATGAATTTGTTAGAGTCTTTCCCTGCAGGGAGGTTTTGGTGGAGGCAGGAGGGGATCCTAGACCAGGCAGCAAGAGTGCTTCTTGGGGTGGGGGTACCGAGGGAGGGAAGAGAAGTCAAGAGGGGGGTGACACACACATGGGACATGCTGGAGCTGTCGTCATCAGACGGAAGATGGGGAACTCCTGCCCCTGGGGGATTTGGGGCCACATGTGCCAAGACCTGTAAGTCCAGAGTGTCCCCCACCATTTCTGCCTGTGCCCCCACCACTTCCACCTTTGCCCCCACTATTTCTGCCTGCGTTCTTCTGCCTCTGACCCCATCTGTACATGCAGCTTCCATCCCACACTCATTAATATCTGAACAAAGGCCCTGCCTGGGTTTCCACACAACACCCTAACAGCCGGTGAGCATAACTTTTATTGAAAACTTTTGGGAGTTAACGGGAAGGAATGATGTTGGGTCCATGCAATTCTTTCCACAACCCCCTGGTGCCAACATTTTCTTTAAGACGTCTGCCTTTCTTTCTGGTGTAAGAAGACGTTCCCCTCCTACAGGGCAGTTCTGTATAAGGCCCCCCAGTTCTCACCTTATAACGTGAGCGCTCCCCAAGCAGCTGAGCCGTGTAAGGAAAGAGAACATGTTGAAATCAGGAAGGCTTGGTTCAGATTCTTGCCCTGCTGCTTCCTGCTGGTGCAGCATGGGGCTGGTTAGGAAACCTCTGCAGACTCAGTTTCCCCAGCTGTCAGAGGTCAGAAACCACGCCCCCTCCAGGCGTTGCCAAGCATAAAATGGAGCAGCCCGTCCAGAGCAGGTACCTGGAGACTGCGGGGCTGGAGGGTGGGGCGCCCCAGCGTCACTTCTAGAGGTGGCTGAGCACCATGGTTAGTGGACAGAAGTCACACAGATCTCACGAGAATCCCAACTCTGCCACTTGCTTGTTAGGATGGGTGTGTTGACTGAGCCTGAGTCCCTCCATCTGTAAGGTGGATTCCCAGGTGTCTGCCCCCTAGAGAACTACCTCCCAGCGTGGTGGGTGGGGGTTGGGGGGGAATTAATTATACAAAGTGAGCCATCAGCTTTGTCATGTCCCTGTGGAAGCATGAATTGAGAGGGGTGAACTGTAGGGTCTTTGATGAGCTCCAGAAGGAAAAGAATCTCCCTCCCAGACAAAATGGAGTCACCCGTCACAAGCATTGTCCGGAGCGTGTGGCCTAAGGGGACGCTGATGCTGCAATGGCAGGACCGAGTCCTTGGCTCCTGTATTTGCGATGGTGCATTAGGCTTCACTGGCCCCTCCTGTGTGGGTGGGCGGGAAGGGAAGATGGTGAGGCTGTTTGCAGGAAAGGGGTTCGGGTCATGCCGCGAGAAACTGTCGGTAATGAGACTTCCCTATTTTGGCAAAAGCACAAGGGCGTTAGAATTTTCCAGAGTGTCAGGTGTGAAGGTTACAGTTACTTCTCGGCTGTTTCAAGTAAATTGGGCGATGGCACTTCCATGATAAACCCAAGTCTCAAGGGCTTGGCACCCAGAAAGGCTGGGCGGTCCCGGATTGGACAGTTGTCACGCAGTCGGCAGGGACTTGGCCTCCCCCTCCGCCCAGCACCATTGCTAAGGTCTCCTGTCTTGTTCCCCTCGGGCGTCTGTTTTCGGTGCGGCAGATGGAGCCGAAATTCCCAACTTCTGTTTACATCTGACAAGCCGTGTTTATCGGGCTCTTCGCTCCTTAGTTGTGAAGCCCTGAGGTAGACCTTTGAAGTGGAAGCCAGCTCCCATTAAAGACTTAATCAAAGTCTTCAAGTCGGGCAAACTGCCTGTGATCTCTCTCAATCCCTCTTACATTTCCGGGGGGTCACTGCTGTGGAAGAGACTGGATGCAGTATGTCTCTCCAAATTGGGCAGGAAAGCGTGCGTGTCCACGTCCGTGTATGTGTGTGTGTGTACGTGTACGAATTCTTGTCACGGTGCTGTGTGTTCACTGACTCTTTTACACGCATGTTCCATCAGCATGTGTACAGTCGTGCTGTTCCCAGGGTCGAGCCCTGGAAAGCTGAGGCTGCCATCAGACGTTCCGTGCAGGGCGCCAGCGGCCTGGGAACCTGGATTCTTCTCTGCAGGATCCAAGAGCCATCAGATCTCACGCCCAGAGGCCCATGAGACCCTTTTCTCAATGAGATTTTCCCGCCTTAGATAACGTCTAGGTTTGCCTACCGGCTTGAGGGTGAGGGGAGGAGAATGCACAGATGTTGTGAGCCTAGTGTGCCTACGGAACAGAGCGGCCCAGCTTGAGTTCATTCAACCAGGTTAAAATACAATGTGCGGAAAACGAAATGGGAGTCTTTGCTGGGTTTTATTTCATTGTTTGCCTGCTGAAACCAGAAGTTTGCTAAGTAATATGCAAGTTACCCCTGTTATCCTTGTGTATACTTTCCAGCTCTTGAAAAATCAAACGGCCTTTTATTTTGACTGTTTTTCATAAAATACAAATGCTTACAAATCCACCAAGGCGTTAGGTCAGAAATCAATTCCATCTTCCTGAAATTGCTTGTATGCAGGAGGCGGCTGCTCCAGGGGCCCCAGTTCAATATCTCGTATGTTTCTCTTTGAGATTACTTGTTTCCTTCCTAATATCTGGAACATGCTACGGGGTATTTTCTCTCGTTTTCTTTTAAAGCAAAGAATTTGAAAGTGCTTGATGGCAGGAGCTGAGGTGTCCTGGGAGCACAGGTGAGAGAGCAGCGTCTAGACTGTGCTCAGGCAGCCCTGTCAGCGCGGGGAAGCGGGGACTTGGTGCCGCCCAGTCACTCGTCTGGTCCCTCAAGTAGCCGAGGCTTGTGTCTCGTCGCGAGGGGTGGGGTCCTGACCTCAAATGACATCAAGACAGCGCATGAGTGGTGTCATTTCCTTTCAAAGTAGGTACATTTTTCTTCTCATGAGTAAACAAAACCATTTGTCATAAAGATTCTTTTGTCCCGACGATGGTTGTGCCTCCACCTACTGCGAGCTGTGTTGCAAGTGACTTGATCCTAATAATTAAAGCATCAAAACTATCCAGTTATACGTTAGTTTTAAATGGAAATTAACGATTTCAAGGTCACCTCTGTAGTAGCATCCGTCTCTCCTGCATCCTGACGCTGGTCTTGTGGGAGTAGAGCTTCATTTATTGAAACTTAATGCATCCTTCCGTCTTTCCATCCATCTGTCCATCTGTCTGTCTGTTCGTCCGTCCGTCCATCCAGGGCTTCCCCAGAGCTGCCCTGTGGGAGGCACAGGGAGGAGCTGGGACAAGTGGTGACAAGGCAAAGAGGGTTCCGAACCCCGTGAAGCTCACAGTCTATTGAGAGCAACAGACAACAAAAAGGTGAACAAAACATTAAAAACAATGAATAATTAAAAACGATAAAGCACCATTTCTGAGAGCGGTAACAGCCACATGAGAAGTGGATCAGGTGGGGTGGCAGACGCAGGGGTCCAGCCCAGCTCTGTGCATCAGGTGGCTGGAGAAGCCCTTCCTGAGGGGGGTCAACATTTGAGCTGGGACCTACTCCATTTGGAAGATCGGGCCACGCAGAGATCTGGGGACGGGCCTATAGGAAGAGGAACTGGCAGGAGCAAGCATGTGACCGTGGAAATGAACTTGATAGATCTAAACAACAGAAAGGAGGCCAGCAGGTGGCGAACAGAGATGCAGCAGAGACTTGGGAGATGCCTGGACTGCAATCCCAGCTGCCCACTTACTAGCTGTGTGTCCTTGGGTAAGGTTCTTACCCTCTCTGTGCTTCACTGTCTCCGTCTGTAAAGCGGAGAACGATGACCGGCGGCCTCACTGGGTGTGTTGGTGACTAGAGGAGCTGATATTTGAGCAGTGCTTGGGAGATGCCTGCACGTGGCAAGCACTGTGTTTGCCACGGGAGAAGTTTGACATTAAGTCACGGAGTCGTGTGGGATTTTCATCTGCACCTAGAATTGCAGTCATCCCACAGACACAAATCTTACAGCGTCCTGGGTGTCACCTGGGAAGAAGAAATGGTGAGTTGCTGACCTAGCTCAGGGCCCTCATTTTAGAGAAGAAGCTGAACCCCACTTGCCGGTTTCCTGTGAGGCATCTATGAAGCATTAGATCTCCGACTGTGTTCTTGTCATGAGAGTCACCGACGCTGCGACAGCTCAGGTGTGTACGTCCTGCCCTCATGCCAGCCCCTCCCGGGTCCCCAGCTGGCCCTGAGGACAGTGACCTGTGAGTAAACCTGCTTACGTCACACAGGCAAGGCGTGCCCTGTGTTTGTAGCTCTATTAGGATCACCTTGTTTTCTTCAATTGTGGTAAAATACAGTAAGCTTCTCATTGCAACCATTTTTAGTGCAGTTTGGTGGCACTAAGTGCATTGCATTGTGTGTTTGAGCATCTTGTCTTCCACCTGTTTGCAGTTTTTGTCTAATTTTAAAATTTATTTCACTTTATATTACTTAACAGCATTCTTAGAGCGTTTTCCCGCTTTTATGCCCGAAGGCCCACTCTGGGTGTGACAGCCAGAGCACACACCAGGGTGACTTCGCACGGCCCCGGCTCTTAGGGGCTCCGCGTATGGTACACATTTGTGTCAGAAACACTGGGTTAAAGGCAGTTAAATGTCTTTACTTACTGCAGGACTTATCAGAGCCTTTAACACGCCTCATAAAGCTCTGGGAGCAGAAAAGGTGAAACGTGTCTCAAATTTATCTCACTGAGCTTCACCCTCCCTGCCTTTTAAAAAACGGAGCTTGTGGCTGACGGAAACCATTTCGGGATGCAGTGGCCTAAGCATTGCTTTGAGATCAGTATATTCACATACATTTAGGGCTAGAGAGAACCTTACAGCTCATGTAGCCCTGTGCACTCACAATAATGTTTGAATCTTCTTCCCAAGAACTTTATAAGGTCAAGTTCAGGCCTGTGAGTCTGTGCTATTGATTTTAATGTTGCTCTTGGAAATGTGTTTATGGTGTTTAGGTTCAGAGATTTCGTAATTGCAATTTCTAGTCAAATTCCAGCCTCCGATTCTAGTACTTATGGCCCCTGAATTCTCTCCTTCCCAAGGGCATAATGACACAAAGGGTGTGTGTGTGTAAAACTTTGTAATCAGACACTTAAAGGTCAGTCACTGGAAGAAATGAACCAGTGCGTTGCCTCCATGGTCGTGAATGATGCGTTTGGGATTTAAAACTCGTGTACTGCAAACCCTGCTCAGAATATGCCCTAATTGCCTGAACTGGGGGTTTCTGGTGAGTGTCTGGAAACTGGCAGTGGGCACAAGTCCACATGCGCTGTGACAAGCTCCTGACTCAGCAGCATCCTGGAGCCCAGGGAGAAGCATCACTCATTTTCCAGGAGCTGCTCCCTCTGTGACCGGCTCCTGCGGGGCCACCGAAGGGGCTGGGGGGCGGCCGGGTTCACCAGGGCTCCAGGACGCAGCAATGTATTTTCCTGGAGAACCTTTTAAATGACTTTTATTGAAGTATCACACACACACACACACACACACACACACACACACACACACCATCTTGACCTAAAATGCAGGTTCTCAACATGGGAACTGGGAACCAACCGCCCAGCAGCAGTGTTGCTGGAGCCCCTGTCCTCGCACCTCTCGCTCTTCCGCGCATGCAGGCACCAGCAGGCCAGATGTCTAACAATCCGTCTGCGCCTGACGAGCTCTCATGCTCTCTGTGGCCTCTTGCACTCAGGCCACCCCACCGCGGAGCCTGCTGCGCGCCCCTAGGAGGACAAATGGGTCCTTTGATGTTTGGAGAAAAAGTTCAAGGAGACAGGCAAGGCAGGACAAGGGCGGAATCAGCCCGGAGATGGGCCTGGGACCACGCAGCCCACAGTTGGTTCATAACGAACTGGAGCGCGAGTGCACAGTGCCTGGGGCAGCAGAGGCGGCGGGCTGCCCAGTGACCTTGGTCGTGGTGCATCCCCAGCCAGGTCCGCTCTCAGTAGCCCTGCTTAGCCGCTGCGACAGTGCCCTGTCTCCTGTTGTTTGGGGGCAAGCGACCTTACAAAGGAATATGTTTCTTATTCTTTAATGAATTGAATATCCTGACTTCTCATGGTGCTCGGGAAGCAGCAAATTCGTTTTCAGGATGGAGACACACACCGATGGCCTTGTCGCAGAGCCCTCTGTCAGTTTTAGAGGAAAAGCAATCCAAGTTGAATTTCGAATGAATTACCTTCAAATGGCCATGCTTTGCGATGTCCTACTGTAATCTGGGATATTGCGAAGCCGCTTAATGTGCCGGGTGATGACACGTGTGGCCATTATGTGGCTCCCCCTCATTGGATGCGTTGGGTGCAACCCAAATCGTAAATCTGCCAGCAGACAAAACATAAAATTTACATGCAAGATCAAATCTCTCCTGTCCTGATTTTTACACAAGGGGCACCAGAGAGTAGTAAATTAAGATTCAGAATAAAAGTTACCTGCAAGTGCTAAATCACCAGACCATGTCAGGATGGTAGAATGCAGTTTTGTTAATACTGTCCATTTGTTAGCAGAGCCTGTGCTTCCATAAACCACGGGTCACTGTCTGCAGAAGGAAAAGCGCCCTTTGTCCCTTGGAGATTTGGAATTTCTTTTGTCAAATGGAGTCACATTGTTTTTCCCAACAGCGGGATGTCTGGTACCAAGACCTGGGTTTGAAGGCTAAACACAGGAGGCCAGGCGCTTGGATGGCCGTCGTACCAAACGTCTCTGGCTGTCGAGAAATTCCATGCACATTTTAACTCCATTCGCTTTCAAGAAATGTTTATCGAACACCTGCTGCCTGAGAGCGGATACGCACTGCGTGTGCAGATACGAGGAAGACGTCTCCGCCGAGAAACAGTCGATCAGGGGTCGGAACACGGAACAGACACCGCCCGGGTATTTGAAGTAGGTGGACATTTAAAGATGGAAATCCGGTGCTTGGAAAATCCAGGAAGCAGGGAGGGAAGGACTGCTTCAAGGCCTCAGGAATGGTTCTCTGAGCACCTCCGAGGTACAGTCCAGTCAGCAGGAAGGAGGTGCCGACTCCATTGTCCCCAGTGCCGCCGTCTCCACTCCCTCTTGATGCTTGAAGAGCAGAGAACACATGGAAGACGCTGTGGTCTGATCCCCTGGTAACACGGATCCCCCTGCAAAGGCAGGGAGGTGGTGCAGGTGTGTTTACCTCACGTCTGCATCCCACAGCTTTCCGCAGTGCAGTGAACTCCCAGGGTCTAATTTACATGCACAAAGGAGTCTGAGAAAAGTCATTCCAAACTCTCCCAGCGGGATCAGGGGCAGCATGAACATCAGCAAGCGTAGGTCTGTACTATTCCCTACTGGGATGTAGCGGGACAGGTACGCAAAGGCATCATTTCAAACTGACATGTTAAGTACAGTGATTGTCGTCTGTGTGGACGGACTGTGTCCTAGCCTGAGGGGTCTCTGCGAAGGGTTCTTGGAGACGTGCATCGTGTGAACCTGAAACGGTGGTGTATAGGAGCAATCCAGGTACAGACGTGAAGGGACAGCCACGGCCCAGCCTGAGCATGGGGAGCGGTGTGTGTGTGTGTGTGTGTGTGCGTGCGCACACATGCCGACACCCATACAAACCACAGAAAATTCAGAGTTCGTAAAGGATAAACTATGTCATGGGTATTCCCAGGACGTGGCCTGGAGAAAGGTACAAACACAGCCAAGTTAAAGGGGTCCTTGTTTCCAGACTGAGGGACATGGCTCTTCCGTGAAGTGATGGAGCACATTATGCAGATTGGAGGGTGGCACTAGCACACGGCCTGGACTGTGGCACATGCCCTAGTGCAAGGGGGAGAGAGTGGCATTTGGGACTAGGGTAGTGGGGTGCGACAGAAGGTCAGTGGGTGGACACAAGTGTATTCGGGGTTAGAACCAGCAGGACATGATACCTGGTGGGCTGTGGGTTAAGGTGAGAGAGAAGCGAGCGCCTTGGGCTACTAGCGGACGCTGGTACCACGTACTGAGTGTGGGACCACAGGCAGAGGACAGATGTGAAGGGGAAGAAATAAGTGACGTGGGGGCAGCTGAGTTTGAGGTGACATCTGGGAGGTGATGTCCAGTGGGCTTTCAGACACAGAGGCCTGAAGCTGGTAGGGAGAGTGGAACTAGAGAAGGTCTGAAAGTTCCAAGCGGATCAATAGCACGTGTGTCCATGAGCACTGATGGGCTTGCCCAGAAGGGGGCAGGCAGAGTCTCCAGGTGCGACCTGTGTGAAAAGGACGAGACGTCTGCAGAAGAGACTGAGGGAGGGTGGTCAGGGAGGTGTGGAGGGTCAGAAATAGCCTGCCGCTGAGAGGCCGAAAGGGAAAATTCTGGAAAATGTCCGTGGGATCTGGTGACAGGTGGGTCGACGGCCTGGAGACGGCTAATTTCGGAGGAGAGGTATGGCAGCCACCAATCAGCAGTAGCTTGAGACATGAGAAGCAAGGCAGGGAGGCCAAAGTCTAGACAAGTCCTTCAAGAAATCGACTGCAGAGGCAAAGCAAGGGATCAGGTGTCAGTCGGGTGGGTTTGGGGGACAAAACTGCAGGGTTTGCATTTCAGTGTCTCATGCCTGTCAGCAGCCCTCAGTTGGCCGTTCATAGCTGGAAGCCTCCTTCAGGCTGCAAGGAAATGTCACCAGGTATCTTCCTTGGGTGACGTTAGGGTGGGAAGGACGAAGGGGACAGCTGGCGACAAGTCAGTGTAAGGACACTGTGAGGGGCATAGGGACATGCAGCCAGGCCCCGTGACGCCAGGCCACCATTGAGAGCACAGCCAGGACAATAATGACGATACACAATCAGAACAAAAGGCACAAATAGTTACCGAGAGCTGAGTACATTCCAGGCGCTGTGCTAAGAGCTGTACGTCCAGTACCTCTTATAGTTTAGTTTATGCAGATCTTTTCTAAATTTCATTTTTTTAATAGATAAGAGTCACAGTTCAGAAAACTATAAATAAATGCGCCCGTTCCCTGGGCAGCAGCAGCAGCAGTAGCAGTGACTTTTGCATATCCTTGCAGAGTGTTTTATGTGTACATGAGTAAATAGCTGTATGTAGTGTTTCCTCTTATCTGGGTTTTTAAACACAAGTGAAAACATTGTGTGACCCTTGTTCCATACTTAGCATTTTCACTTAACAATATGCTGTACGTGTGGTTCTTTCCAGGTCAGAACATAAAAGGACCTATTTACCTCTGTTTGCTTTTAGGAAGGCAGCATTATATCCCCTCCATGGTTGGGATTACATAACTTGTTCAGTCTTCCATTAAAAGTCCGTGAGGTCTGTTTCCATCTGTTTGCAAACACATATAATGCTGGAGGGAAAAACTTGCACGAAGTCCTTTCCATTGCAAATATGCCATGGGATGGAGTCCTAGAGGGGTCACTGCAGGCAGGGCTGTGCCCTTGCAATCTGGGTGCCAAATGCCCTGCTGATGGTCAACCTGCCGCCACAGATCTGCCCACAGCAGCGGTTCCACAACTGTGTCGTTGCAAATAAGCGAGGGAAAGACTGGCATCTCAGTATAGTTACAATGGACACTTTTCTGATGGCGAATGAGCATTTTCTTTGTGTTTGGCCATTTGCATTTTTCATTTATATGTTTTCTGTTTTGGGTTGTGTCTTTGACGTCGCTTTCAGAAGTTCTTATTTAAAAGCGAAGCTAACTTTTTGTCTATGACGTAAGTAGCTGGTGTTCCCCATCTATCAGATAGTCTTTCCACTGTCCGTCAGCGGCATTGCTTGCTAATCTAAAAGGATTTTATATACTTGAACTTACCGCTCTGTCATGTCATGTGCTACATTGGAAGGGGGTCTCTCGTTGTGCTGTTATAAAGCACACTCCCTTGTTTCTTCTCAGTACTTTGTGGCTTTTTTCATGTTTCCTTCTTTGATCCATTGCAGCTTACTCTGGCATGAGATCGAGGTGTGTGCCATTCTTTGTGTATTTCTGATGGTTACCTGGTTTTCTGAACACCGTTCATTGGAGACACACCCTTTCTCACTGACTGGAGATGCTTCTTTATCACACAATGTTATTTCACCTACATCTCATGACAACACTGTGAAGTCCATATGGGTCTCCCGGGACACAGGTGAGGACACCGCGGCTCTGAGTGACGTATCTTAAGTAGCACAGCTGGCAGTGGGGCTGCCTGGGTCTGAGCCCAAGCGTTCTGGTGGCTGCAGTCCTACCTGGTGACTGCCGTCCTGTCTGGTGGCCGCCATCCTGCATCCTTCTCTCAACAGCAGCCCCAGTTTCTTGGTCAGGAGCTCATGGCTTCTGCGGGACCCCGGGGCCCTCATGTTCTCCTGGCTCAGCCTGTCTGTCCCTGTGGCTACGAACCCAGCCACTATCTACTGATGACCACTCCCGGCGGCTTTGGGGATCAAATGCTTTAAAAGCAAGATCGGTTGGGTCCGCCAGCAGCCTTCACAGCAGTGCTCTCATTGGGCAGCGTTCTCAGGCAAGACCCCCTCTGTGGCCACGACCAGCTGGCCGTCTGTGGCCCACCGCCCATGCCAGTGGTGGCCACAGTGAAGGCAGAAGGGCCAACCTGGCATCAGCCACCGTAGAAGAGGGGTGTCCTCCAAGCTGAGGCCCCCAGGGGTGACGCTTGTCATCCCTGAGACGAGGGAAGTCCGTGTCCTCTGTGTCGTCAGGACTCCTCAGGTTGTAAGTGACAGAAACCCAGCCTGGAGGAACATAAGCAATGGAGACACTGATGTTCTCTTCTAATGAAACCACAGGGAAAGCCGTGGGCCTACTGGCCTGTGGACGCCCGGATTCTGGACCATGAAAACCATCAGTGTGTGTCAGTCCATCTGTCTGCCTCTGTCCCCTGGCCCTCCTTCTCTTTCTGTGACCCCTCAGCTCTAGAAAGGGCAGCAGGAGCTTCCAACATCACAGTCAGGGAGCCTCAGGGAAAGTTTCTCACTGACCTGACCTGCGTCATAGCTCTTTCCCAAAACAATCACCACGGCCAGGGAAAGGGGGCGTGGCCCTTCTGAGTGGCCCCACCTGCCAGGTGACCGTCGGGGGAGGGTGGGTGGGTTGTGTCCCTGTGTTTGGAAGGGAGAGGAGCAGAAGGGATGACTTACCCAAGGCCACCAGGCGCAGCACATGAACACCTGGCCTGGCACCATTTGGTTCAGAACCAAATCAAAGTACTTTGTCTGGTGTTAGATAATTCTGGCACCAAATACTGCCCCTTTGTCTCCTTATTTCTAGAAAAAGACTCGTTCTGCCAAGAGATCCCTGTGAATTCCAAATCAACATGCTCTTGAATTTGTAGCTACTGATTAGTTGGTCTCAGATAAATCCCTTTGTACATTTATGGATTTTCTCATCCAACGGCCTTTCCCCGAATCCTGCTGTGTGCTGGGGGGTGGGCCCTATTGCCGTCACTGTGGGATTGGACACAAGATTTACAAATGCTCAGCCTGGAACGGGCTCCGGCCGCTCCGTGGGACTCGATCAAGGCACGTTGGGAGCCAAAACCTGAGGCAGGGACCCCAGCGGGTCAGGAGAGATGCAGAGCCCTGCTCTGCGCGTCGGCCTCTCCCCACAGTCCCTCTCCCTGGTAGGCGTCAGCAGCTAGACGCTCCCCCGGCTGCATGTAGCCCCCGGGCCCCATTTCTGAGCTTGCACGTCATATTCTGGACATCTGTAGACACCAGCTGTAGTAGCCTGCACGACAAGGCGGCTTAAATAACACAATGCGTTGTCCCCCGGTTCTGGAGGCCGGACGTCTGGACTCGAGGTGTCCACAAGGCTGGCTCCCTCCACACTCTGTGAGGGAGAGTCTGTTCTGTGCCTCTCGTAGGCTGCTGGTGGCTGGTGGCCCTTGTGGCTTCCTTGCAGGAGTGTGTCCCTGACCTCTGTCTGTTCCAGCATGGAGTTTGCCTGTGCGCATGTCGTGTGTCCCGATTTCTCTTTGCCTTAAGGACATTAGTCATGTTGGATTAGGGCCGTTAATGACCGTATCTTAACTATTACATGTGTAGTGACCCTATTCCAACAAGGTTGCATTCTGAGGTACTGAGGGGTGAGGGGTTCAACATAGGAATTTGGGGGGATGTATTGAACCCACAACAGCAGTTCATTTTCTCTCTCTGTCCAAATTCTGAACCTCCAGAGGAGGAAGCTGACTGTCCCTTCCTGAGTCAGGTGGCAGGTGTCTGCCTGCAGCTGAATGGACAGTGTGGTTTAGGGGTGGCGGGAGCTGACACCCACCCTGTGGGTTAGGGAATGTCAGGAGACGTAGACACGGTCTTCCCTGTTATCATTGCATATTGACTCCTCACTTTTAAACACAAATGCCCCCCGAGTGTCACTTCTCACAAGCAGACATATGGGGAAGGAATTGGCAGACCTGTTAAGTCTCAAACTGGGACCGAATTTCAGGCTTGTCCTGGTGACATGGGAACTCATCACGTTCCCTGAACTTCACCATGGCGGCCAAATGTGCTGCATTAGCTCCAGTGTTGGTTCTCTTTTCTTCCCCCACCACCCCAAAGACAGAAAGAAACTTTGTTTCAGGTTATACATGCTCATTTTTTTTAATTAAAATTTATTGGGGGTGACAATGGTTAGTAAAATTACATAGGTTTCAAGTGTACAATTCTGTAATAATATGCTCATTTTTTAAAAGAAAAATCGATGACACAAAATGCAAAGTAGAAAGGACGGGGCGGCCCCGGTCCCTGACGTGAGCCGTGTTCTCCAGCCCATTGTCACTTATGCGTAAATATGCGCCGTGCGAGTACGTGCATGTGCTAACGGGATCACATTATATGTGATATTTGGCCCTTTTTACCACAATGCCATTGATGTGGTTCCATCTTAATCGGTGTAGACCTACTTTGTAAAGTAGCTACCTAGCATTTCATAGTATATCTGCTCCTTCTATTAATGGATATTTGGGGTCATTTTCAAATTTTTGTTATTAGCAGCAATGTGTCTGTAGTTTCCTTATCTGTGTATGTTTATGAATCCCGGAGGGAGGAGATACCAGGTCCAAGGGCACGCTCTGCCCTGGGCATAAGAAGTGGAACAGATGTTTGCCGCCTGCCTGTCACCCCCTTGGGCCCCTTTCCTGAACACACAGATGTTTGGAGAAAACCCTCGGAGGAGCACTGAGCTGACCAATGAGCCCAAACTGGGTCCCAGGCGGAGCAGGTGGTGCCCTGCTGAGGCTGGGGGTGGACTTGGTGTTAGCTGGAGTGGTCAGGCATCTCTCCTGCAAAGCCACCGGTGAACCAACAAAACAGCAAGAGGTAAATCAAGTGGCCCTTTGCTCCCCAAGAAACTTTTGGCATCCCTGATTTGAAAGGTCCCTGCACCAAGCAGAGGGCTTGTGATGGTGTGTCACAGGGTGGCATTCGCATTATGCCAGCAGCGGCTTTCAGACCACCTGCCCACGACAGGACAGGTCAGGCCGCGTGATGTGTGGGTGGAGAATAGTAAAGCCTTTCTCCTGGGGTGTTTGTCAACCACAGGCTTGGCTTGTCTGTGTTTGGGCTTTGGGAGCCTGTGGAGGAAGTCTGCAGGGAGGGGAGGGAAGGCGTCTGCCTGTGTGTGTGTGTGTGTGTGTGTGTGTGTGTGTGTGAGTGTGTGTGTTAGTGTGTGGTGTGTCTGAGCGTAAGTGTGGAGTATGTGTATGAGAGTGTATATTTGTGTGTGGTGTGAGTGTGTGTGGTGTGTGAAAATGTGTCTGTGTGAGTGTGTGTATAAGTGTGTGGTCTATCTGTGTGTGGTGTGTGAAGTGTGTGAGTGTGTATACGAGGTCGGACAATTAAGTTCGTGAACTCATCCTAGAAAAAGTGCTCCATATTTCATTGCTGAATATCACTACGGTCACCTTTGAAGGACTCCCCTTGGGAAGCTATGCACCAACGCCAGTGCCTAGTCCACCCTTCAAAGCAATGTTGGAACTCTTTTTCTGGAATGGCCATCAGAGCTGTCGTCCTATTACCCTTGATGTCCTGAATGTCATCAAATGCCTTCCTTTCAATATTTCCTTTATCTTTGGGTAAAGAAAGAAGTCATTGGGGGCCAGATCAGGTGAGTAGGAGGGTGTTCCAATACAGTTATTTGTTTACTGGCTAAAAACTCCCTCACAGACAGTGCTGTGTGAGCTGGTGCATTGTCGTGATGCAAGAGCCATGAATTGTTGGCGAAAAGTTCAGGTCGTCTAACTTTCTCACGCAGCCTTTTCAGCACTTCCAAATACTAAATTTGGTTAACTGTTTGTCCAGTTGGTACAAATTCATAATGAATAATCCCTCTGATATCAAAAAGGTGAGCAACATTGTTGCAACAAGGTTGTGAACTTGTCAGACCTCATATGTGTGTGTGTGTGTCAGAGTATGTATATGTGTGGTGTGTATGTGTGTGGTGTGTATGTGTGTGGTGTGTATGTGTGTGGTGTGTATAATGTGTCAGGGTGACAAGGAGCAGTCACGCAGCGTCCCAACAACCCACACCCACACCCTCCGGATGGTGAACGGACAGTGTACATGTCACACAGCTGAAGGCTTCTGCTTTCAAGACATTTGCTTTTCTTGCTACTGTATTGTTACTATTGTTACTGTTACTCTACTAACAGCTTCACTCCAGCTGGACTTTGAATTCCTGGGCACCACAATTCGGCTTCTAACACCAGACTCTGTGCTGCTGTGATGGAAAGGGAAGTAGAGTTTGGGATTAGAAAGCACATGCATGTTTAACTCAATGTTGAAAAATAGCTGCTCAGCTTTTTTCAAGTCCAGTCAGTTAAACTTTGTCTCACCTTCTCGCCTTTCCTGGGTAAACGATGAGATTTTGATGATCTTGTGAGTCATGTAAAGATAAAAGCGCAGCTCTAGCCCACTGGACCCCTCCTCAGGGGCTCGAGCTGACGCTGGGTGTGTGTGTGTGTGTGTGTGTTTTCCCCAAAAGGGAGAATTTAGTTTCATTTTATGTTCAATGAAAATTTTTACCATAAGAGCACACACATAAGTTTCTAACACTTATGGAAGCCTTTTGATAAATGGCACCATAAACACAGGCAATTTTCTACATCTTGTTCATAGGCTTTTGAGACTTACAGGGTTTCTCTTTAATGCGTTGTCTATGCCAGCTAACAGGCCGTTTTACAGTCTACCCATATTTATCATCTGGATAAAAAAATACTCTCACCTTAGAGTCCTTATTTGCACAGGGACATAAATAATTCCAAATAACCAGCAATATCTTGGCCACAATTTGATTTGGTATCTCTGGGAAAAATAGGTCCTATTCTGATAACCGCTCAGCTCGTTTCTACCACATACATTTGAGTTTTGAAAGCCTGGGCGAATTCTTAAATGTGTGCTATGAGTCTGATTAATGTGCACAAAATGTTCAAATGCAGCAGTGAGGCCATCGTGACACGATTGTCATCCCTTTGGTCCCTTTCACAGCTTTATCTTAGGCGCCTCTGGGGGAGGGGCAGAGGGATGTGCTCAGAGGGGCCAGAGTTTCCAGCTTCTACCTGAGACTGCCACACATCACAAATGTATAGGATTGTTGAAAATTGAGTTACTTTTCTATTATATTGGTACAATCAGTCAAACAATTTGTTATCCTATTAAGCAGTAAGGTAAAATCAGTTTTCTCCCAAATGCCTAAATTAACTTGTTTTTATAGTTTTTAATAGTGACTTTTAAATAGATTTCAGTCCCTGCTCTATATGCATCTGAGTAACTGTTACCAACGTGTTATAAAACATAACAAGATAAATGCATGTATGTCAGGAGATAGATCTTGGGTATGTGAACATTATCTCTTTGTTTGACATTATTTATTCCATGTCGTCACAAGCCACTTACTTATCAGGACTGTCGTAGCTGTACTTTCCTGTAACAGGTGACCAGAAAATGCAGGGACAAACAGGGTTAAGTTGACTTTTCTTTCACGTAAAAAGAGTCTGGAGGAGGGAAATTCAGGGCTGACATGGTGGCGTCACAGTCCTCAGGGGCCCTGACTACCTCCAGCCACTGCTCTCCTTCCTCGGAATGTGGCCGCTGACTCGTGGCCCCAAAGGGCTGCCGGGGTTCCAGGCATCACAGCCAGGTTCCAGGCAGCAGGATAGAGGAAGGAGGGAAGGCTCTGTCCACAATCATTTCCAAAAATTAAAGTACAGTTGACATAGAATGTTCATTAGTTTCAGGCCTACACCACAGTGGTTTGACGTTTATATACCTCTGTTCACACTCTTTTAAGGACATTTTGTGGACATTTCTTATGGGCCAAAACTTAACTACAGGGTCATATCTACCCACAAGAGGGTGGAGAATATAATCTTTTCATTGGTTGGCAATGTCCACAGCTGAAAAAGGAGTCTGTCACTGAGGAAGCTGGACTAGCCACCCCTCATTTTAGTGGAGGACAGAAACGGACTTTCCAAGCAAACCTAAGTTGGGTGCTTCCTGTTTCGCAGCCGCTTTAAGATTGGCTCCGTCTCCCTGAGTCAGTGCTCATTCCTTCTGTCCTTTGTCCTCGCTGGGTGGCATCCAACCGCTTGCCTGTGCCACTGCCCAGGGCCTGATGGCACCTGCCATGCTGTGCCTGGTGTGCCGGGATGCCAGGCCGGCAAGGGCACCGTGCCCGCTCTGGGTCCGTCCCGGGGGTCGCCCTGGCCCCGCTGCTGTGCACACACTCGCTTCTGCAGTATGTCCAGGCCCCTCCTGGCCTCTCCCGATGCACCTGTCCTCCTGGAGCATCCATAGGAGCGTCTGAGGACAGGCAGGTGGAGGGGCTCTCAAGCCCGTATCTCCCACCTGTATCCACCCCGAGCTGCTCTGAGGGATCTGAGGCTTCCTCACAGCTGTAGGGAAAGCAGCTGCCAGCCCAGAAATTTCTACTGTCTCCTTCTTTCAAGGTCCATCCAGCCTTGTGGTGGAGGAAGGAAGAAATGGGGGGGGGGGATTCTCAGCTGATGTCTTGGTCCTGCTTTTCTCTCTTCTGACATCCACATATGCACATCGCTGCTCTGGGGTGAACTGCCTTCTCCTTTCCAGAGAGGCTTCATGGCTGAAACTTAGTAACAAAAGAACTGCAGGGCAAATAAAAAGAAAGAAAATTATCATAAAAAAATACTTTGTAAAGCATCCTTTTGACATATGCAAAAGCTGCTGATTTTCTAAGTAAGTCAGAAACACTGAGTTTCCCGTGTCACATGTGTGTTCAATTATAGGTGTCATAAAAATCAATTACACTCCAGCGCAGGTCCAACTACCAAGACCATCAAATTAGCAAGAATCCTAGTCACAAGGTGTTTACCATGTTATTAATATGCAGTAAGATTAGCATATGTGATATATTGGATTCAAAACGGTCTTTTCTACTAATATTAGTGTTTCCTCTTCCTGGCATGTGGATTGTGGAATGAATGAATGAATGAATGAATGAATGAATGAATGAACTGCAGCTGTATCTGAAATCAAGACTTCATAAGAGTAAAAAAAAAAAAAGAATTCACAATTCTCAAGATCAGTCTTTCATCGTAACTTTAGGAATCCTCTCGTTTTGTTGTCTTAACTCCAGCGCGGAGGCCCTGGGCACATTTTTGTCCTGCGCAGAGGCCGTGTCACGTCCAGCTGTCTGTCCTTGGGAACTGCTATGGGAGCGCCCTTAGCACGCCCCAGCCCTGCTCGGCCGAGATCCCCCCAACCCCCGGGGGCCCCGTTCAGCACATTTTGCTCTGCCTCCCTTGCTCAGTGACACTGGGAGGGCTGAAATAGTGCTGACGGGAACACTGTTTCCACAGCAGGGACCACTTTCTCTGTCTCTTGCTTCCCTCATGTGGGTGACTGTTAATTGTAAACTTCCGTGATGTCTAGAGCAGTAAAAAGGACAGTGAAATTGTTGCTGTGACATGTGGGGCTTTGGGCCAGTGGCATTTATTTGTTTCGATATTTATTCACTACTTAAGATCTAATAAATATGCTGGAGAGACCCAGGGTAGCCACTTTTTTTACAAGGTGACCAGTATTCATCTGAAGATTAATAAAGTGTTGCGGGTTTTCTGGGGCTGTCCTGGGCTCTGTGACTTTCCGCTGTGCTTCTCTTGTTTTTTTCTTTGACAGAGGAAAATGCCTTATGATTTCAGGAGGGCTTTATTGAACTGTGACTGGAAGTCTGGGGCTCTGTAATTTATCTGTCTAAGAGAAGCAGCCATCTCTGAGTCAGTGGGGTAATGTCTGCTGGCCGTTGCATTTGTGGCAAATCTTTGCTTTGGAAGCAGAAGGCAGGGTTTTCGCACCCCCCCCCCCAGCCCCCACCCCTGCCCTCCGCTCCAGAGGCTGTTGGAGTGATTCCTCTGGGTCAGTGTGGACACTTTGGGGATTTAAACCTGTCCATCCCCTAAGTCCTAAAGCACATGCTAAGACAAAACCTAAAGAGATGTGAGCGTAATTTTCCAGCACATAGGTGCAGGGGGGAACGCAGCCCCGTCCCTGGGGCCCTGAAAATTAAGCTAAGTATTTGTGTCTGGTCATTTTTTCTTCCGGCCAAAGTGATACAGGAATATATACAGTCAACTAAAACAGAAACCTGGCAGAAGTCGACAGTGCGAGTCTGTGTAAACAGCTTTAGAAGTAACTGTGACTTGATGGGATCAAATGGCAAACTGAAAAAGATGCGGGGACCACGGGCTCAGCACAAAGCAGAGAACAGCGGTCATTTCGCCATCGCCCATCCCAGCCACACCTACTGCCCATCGAGGGGGAGATGCCACCGCTTTCTGATGAGATGAGATAATAGAACGTAGGTTTGTCCTTCCTACCTCTGTGGTGTTAAACTGTCCTTGTGGCAAAGGTACCGCGTGTTAGTCAATACTGTTTTCCTGAGTCCTTTCTTGGAGTTGCAGGTTGGGTTGTTTTGCTTGTCCTACAGAGCGGAGAACTGTGGACCCCCTCCCACCCAGGCCCCCAAGACAGCAGGCGTGGCCACGTGACCCGCTTTGGCTGTTTCATTGGCCCCGCCTGTCGTGTGAGAAGTTTTGAGAGACAGTGTGTATTTCGCGGTTGTTTCTTTCCTGCTTCCATAAGGGCTAACCTGTTCCACCTGCCTGGGTCTCAGGGAGGAGGGGGCACGGAGGAGAGGAGCCGACAATCCGCGCTGAGCGGGGGAGGAAATGACACTTGGCCGCTGCAAGTCGGGAGCCTCGCTGCTTGTCACTGTGGTGTGACTTTGCCGAAGCAAACCCAGACACAGCCCCGTGCGTATGTTCAGCCCCCCAGGGCCTTGCCGGTTTTGAAGACTTTCTAAGCGTGTGGCATCCGGGCTCTGGGACTCGTGGCTGCGCATGACAGTAGCATGTCGGTGGCAGTGTGGGCTGTCACTCCAGGTCTGTGTCTCCCAACACAGCGGCCACGAGACACCTGGCTGCTGAGCACTTGACATGTGGCCCTGGGAGCTGAGATGTGCCCAGTGCGACGTGCACACCAGCCTCCAGACACTGACTGCGAAGAGTGTGAACTATCTCAAGGACTTGTTATACTGATTCCGGGCTCAAGTGATACGTTCTATCGGGTTGTACGCAAAGATCACAGTAGCTTTAATTTTGTCTGTTCCTTTTTACTTTTTGAATGTGCTGCTAAATGTTTAAAAGTTGCACGTATGGGTCATATCAGACTTTCCTCGGACGCCCTGCCCCAAGCGGTGGCGTCTAACAGGCCGTGGTTTCTGAATCAGCTCCGCCAGGTCCCCAGTGACACCTTGTACAAGCTGCTGGAGGCTGACTCAGCCCTCTTGTGTCAGGCCAGGGACAGTCCCTGACCCCCAGCATACTAGGGGCGGACTGAGGCTGAGTGAGATGACGAACGTGAATGGTGCAGCCACAGTGAGTGCCCTGCTGTCTTCTGCCCTTCTCAGTCCTGCCTTTTGAGAGGCTTCCTTCTTCACACTTTGCTCACGCTTTCTGCCGGGGTGTGGGGGGCAGTCATTCCCTAACTTTCAAATGTCCCTAGAATTTGGAACTTGGAGTCATTGATGTAGGAGGTTCGTGGCCTCACGCACCAAAGGATGAGAACGTGGGCCTGGAAAGCTAACCTGAAGCAGGACACAGTTTTACTGCAGAAGCGAAAAGCCCAAGAGTACAGCTCTCCCAGAGGAGATCTCGGAGAGGGGGGCTGACCCCACATGCTAAGCTGAGCCCGAGACTACATGTCCTTGAATCCGTAATCTTTAAGTTGTTTGCCAGGAGCCGGTGGGGCTCCCTCCCCGGCTCCTGCATCTGGGCGGGTACCTTGGAGGACTCTTCAGTCTGATACGATAGCCCCTCCCACCTAGTTCCCTTTTCTACATTTTTTCTGCACCTGCTGCTGTTCCCTGTGGCCTTGAGGTGAGGTGCTGCCCCGAGCGTCCCTGACTGCGCACCATTTTCCCATCTCACTCTGAGACTGTTGGTGTGGGTCTTCATGCCCTCCACCCCCCACCACGGTCCTGTCCCTAACGGCCTATGACTTCCCTGCCTCATCATGAGTGTGAGAGCTGGTTGGGCCAAAGTTTTGCTCTGACCGCATGAGCGAGGCCTTCTCTGACATACGCTGGCCTTTCTGGGGTGTAGAACGGTCTTGCGTTACTGTCACCCTAGTTTTACTACTCGTCGCTTTAGAAAATGCGAAAGGCTCCCCGCACTCTCATATGTTATGTTGGGATGTTCATTTTGAAATCATTCATCTTTGTTGATTCTTTTGACACACATGCCTGGGGTGCATGAACAGCAGGCTCCTTGTGGCTGCAGGGAAACTCAGAGATGCCAGGGTGGTGTCTGTTTTCCGATAGTTGAGCCACGGCACCGAGTGAGTCGTTGGAGAAACGGCTCTTACCAGCTTAAAACATTTTTACATAAAAACGTCCCTCTATTTCAGTTAGGTGCTCAGATAAATTTACATATATACACATATATATATTTCATTTACCAATTTGGGCTCCTTTGGAGAGTTCTTTGCGTGTGTGTACAGTGGTCTGCAAAGATGAAAAGCGTCAGCACCACCCTACACCTGTCAATTAGCTCGAGAGCCTCCGGTGTGGTGGGCAGCTTTATGCTCTGTGGCCTGACTGCCAATCGTCACCCTCTCTGTGGATGCGTGCCTCTCTCCAAAAAGGGCTCCTAGTCCCATCAGCAGAGCCCAAGCAACAGAGTGGAGGCGGGGTCCAGCCTCCCCGGGGAGCATATGGGAAATTGGGGCCGACCGCTGGGATTGATTCCTGGCACTGTCACCTCCTGTGTTGCTGGGTACGAAGCCGTCCACTCATAACTTCCCAGGGCAGCTGACCTCCCACAGCCCCAGTCAGCCTGACTCTTTGCTTGGGGCACCCTTTCCTCCAGAATGCCCCCTAGGATTCTGGGCCCCTGTAATCCCCTTTATTACTTAAGTTCCTTTTCAGCAACAAATGAGGGATGACCCAAAATAACAGTGATTTAAATAAGACTTAAGTTTATTTGTCTCCTATGTAAACAAAAGCCTGAGGTAGGCACCCAGGGCTGCTGGTGTGGCCCCCAAGCCCCCAGGGACTCTGCTTCCTTTCGTCCTGCTGCTCTGCCAGTCAGCACCTCATGGCACAAAATGGCTGCTTGAACGCCTGCCATCACATCCACATGCCAGTCGGCAGGAAAGAGGGTGAAGAAGGGTCTGCCGAGAGCCTCGTGAGATGGCTTTCTAGAAGTTGCACAGAACACCTCTGCTTGCATAGCACTGGCAACACTTAGTCACTCGGTCGTGTCAAGCTGCCAGGGAGGGTGGGAGAAACTGTCGGGAGTCTGAGCAGTCATACTTTTGCTAAAATTTAGAGTTTATACTAATTAGGAGGAGGGAGAGGACGATACTGAGGTAACTGTCTTGTAGTCTCTGCTGTATCACCTTTCATTAATAAGCCTCAGAGGGCTTCGTGAACCATATTTCAAGGACCTGATCTGTCCTTCCTCCCACACAAGTGAGGGAGGTGGAACTATCTCCATTTTTCAGATGATAAACTGAACTTTGAAGAGTTGCCTTTCTGCTGAATCCAGGTCGTAATAATACTGACAGTTGTTACTACTGTGAGCATTTCTGTGCATCACCAACATTCGTTTTGGTCCCTCCAACCCTCAGTGAGCTGGCTCTTGTACCCACATCTTACACATGATGGAATGTTGGGTGACTTGTCCAAGGTCACAGTTAACAAAATAAAGGACAGAACTGGCGACAGAACACAGCTCTCTGCTTCAAACTTTTGGGACCTTTTTTCAGTTTTATGTTGTGGCCGTAACAAACAACCACAGATTTGGGGGCTTGAAACTACACCCATGTGTGACCTCACAGTCCTGGAGTCAGAAGTCCTGGGGGCCTGGCGGGTTTCTCGGTTCCAGGTCCCACAAGTCTGAAGTCACTGAGACCTACAATCTGGAAAATCTCCCTATTTTAGAATTAGCTCCTTAATAACTTTAATTCCATCTGCAAATCCCTCTGCCATGTACTGTACCATCCTGAGAAATTCAGAACATTGGGGGAGAGAGTTCTGGGGGCCGTCATCCAGCTGCCCACAGGCTGAGACCGTAGTCACACTTCACTTTCACACAGAAACCCACACACACGTGTAATGCAGTTGAAATGAGTTCCACCAAGAATAGTTTTGAAGCCTATTACTGCTCTGTTCTAACACCACTGCTCAGTTCTATTGCTTCAGTTTTAAGAAATGCTGGGCACGACCCAGCACATGGATTTCATGACCCGCAGCTTGGAAAACACCGTGGCCTAAGCCACTTCCATTGCCACTGCCATGAGCTCCTTACGGTCTCCCTCTCTCATCCAGCCTGTTACGAGCAGTGGCCTCCATGATCTCAGCCCTCCTTCCAGGCCCCCCCAACCCCAGCACCCTCTACCCTGGGGATGTGTGAGCTGGTTTCCCCGATATCTGCATCCCCAAGAGACTAAGCTCACAGCCCGATGCCCTGTGTGTGGCGGTCCCTGGTTTTCATAAGAAGGTGGCAAATGGGTGTAGCTCTGATCTCCTGGTGCTGTCGGAGGCTGGATGCTGTGCAGTCTCACAGGGGACATGCAGCGGGGCCTGGCATCGACCAGTGACGTGTTCAGGGGCCGCAGGAGAGGAGAGAGGGCACGACAGCAGGCGGCCGCCATCGCAGGGGTTGGTGGGCGTGTGTATACTCACTTCCAATTAGCAAAACCAAAATAAAAGGGGGGAAACTGTAACTAGGGGTGCATCTGAATTGTAGGAAGAAAAAGGTGTCCTCTGTGTGCAGAACAAGATAAATAAGAGAGCAACTCGCAGGAGGCTGGGGAAAGCGATTTTGTATCTGGAGTGTAGAGCTGGGAAGGCTGCAGGTCAGTCTGAGACAGAGAGAACGTCGCTCGTTAGAGCCCATCGCTGCGCTGGCGGCCACCAGCAGCACCACAAACCTCCACTTGACCATTTCGAGAGGTCTTTGCACTTTCCCGGCTGTCTTCCCACGTCCTTGGACCAGAGGTCAGAAGCTCCAGGCCCCCAAGGAAGACGTGGTCCTGGATCCTGGGTTCAAGTCCCAGCTCTGCCACTGACACTGGGCTTGATTTGAGGTGAGAGGCTAAGCCACTCGGGGCCGTGGGTTCTTGCTGGAGGAGCTGGGAACCGGGGGGCGTCTGTCACGTGACGGCCTGTGGGTAATGCCTCCTGCTCCGCAGGTCCTTTGGAGAAATAATGTCACAGGGCGTGTGAAGGAGGTGAGGCATGTAGTCAGTGGCCAACACATGCCGGTTCTTTTGTTTTTGTTGTTTGTTGGCACTTTCCTTCCCCCCAGGGAGGGTACCCCCAAGGCTGACTTCATCTCCTGTCCTCGCCTAAGGACAGAACTGGCTGAATTCCTGTCTCATTCTGTGCCCCTACCGCTGGCCCCATGGTCTGCTGTCCCCACAGCGGCCAGACAGACCTTTATAGCCCCCACATCAGATCGTGCTGGCCCCTGGTCAGCCTGTGTGAGGGTCCCAGTGCCTGCAGGGCCTATCGTGATCTGCTGTCCCCATGTCACCCCTCTCTGCTTTCCCACAGTAACCCTCTGAGCTCATCACCTCTCCCACCTCACTGCTCACCAGCACACGGGCTCCTTGGGGTTCCTGGAACATGCCAAACACGTGCCACCTCAGCTGTGGCAGTAGCTGTGCCACCTTCTAGAACATTCTTCCTGGCTGTGTTTTCACTTGATTAAGAACTTTCCTCAAACGTCACCTTCTCAGAGGCTTCACATAGTCACATTTTGTAACATAGAGACCCCACGCCCCACAAAGGGGACACAATCCATGTCCCGCTGCTCAGTACCTTTTGTCTGCTAAGCATTGGGGGCATCCAGACGGGATGTGTTTTTGCTTCATTTCTCGTGTCTGTCGTCACCCATTTAGCATGAAATCTCTGTCCAAGGAAGGAGTGAGCGCTTTGTCCACAGCTGTCCCTGCTGTGCCTGGAACCCTTCCCAGCACACAGTTGGTCCTCAGCAACCTTCCCTGACTGAATAGCTACTAGAGTCACTTGACAGATGCTAACTGAGAACCGCACTGCGTCAGGACCTGGTATATGTTAGTTGCACGAGAGTAGATGTGGTCCCTGCCATCTTGGGTTTTGTGTTACGAGACACACGTAGACAAGCACATAATCCCCCAGTGTGTGATGAGCTTTAGGATAAAGGGACTAGGGAGGGCTCTGGGGAGACATCGCAAAGGGTCCTGTCTGAGGTAGGGCCTTCCGGGGGAAGGGCACCGAATGGACACCTAGAATGACCAGGATGAGGGGTGTCTTGTGGGGCGGGGAACAGTGTTTCAGGTTGAACTGGAAACTTAACCAACCACTGGAGACTCTCCTGATGAGCTGGGTTTTGATGCCGCCAGAGGCCTGTGACAAGTGGTGGTGGACGCGCTGGAGCTCTAGCCTGTCTACATAGAAAGGACGTGGGGACAACGGTTTGGTTAAAAGGGGGGTTGCTTTGCAGCAGTCTTTGCAAAAGAAGAAGGTTGTACTTAGATCTTATTTTCTTGGGGGTCTCAGCGGGTTAATTGAGGGGAAATCACTCCTGACCTCCTGTTAGTGCCACACCCCTGACGCTCCTCAGAGAGGCTGCTGGCGGACACAGTGGCATGTGACCTCCCAGACGAGGCCAGCGAGGGCACATGGCTTCCCACTTGACCCCTTTCTTGGCTCACTTGCTATGATGGAAGCCAGCACCACATCATGACGACACTCAAGCAGCCTGTGGAGAGCCCCACGCAGGACACGCTAGGGCCGCTGCCCGCACTGAATGGCTCGGGCGACACAGCCTGGGAAGGACCCGTTCGTCCCAGTGCAGCCTTCAGACAGCGCGGCCCAGCCGGCAGCTGCAATGAGCTTTTCCGAGGGGCCCTGAGCCAGAACCACCCGGCCGGACAGTCTCAAACCCCTGACCGGCAGGAAATGCAGGCCGTACGTGTTGCTTTGAAGCCACTACGTTTGGGTGCTTTGCTGCACAGGCAGAGGAACTCACCCAGCGTTGCCCCCGACTGTTATTTCTCTCCCTTGGTGGCCGATATTTCCCTCCACTCCGCCCAGCTCCCAGGCTGCCCTTCTTCCTTCTCCATCTGTGTCATGGATCATCGCTGAGCTCGCTGCATAGGTGCAGGACCTGGAAGCGTCTCCTCACCGGCTTTGCAGACATTCCATCGGCCGAAATCCTTGCCACCGGTGGAGCGCCACTACGAGCAGCTCCTTACTCTGAGGTCTTGGGACACGTGACCTTATTTAATCCTTTCATCGTCCCCTTGAAACTGGCACCATCATTCCCCTTATTTGGAAGTGATGAAAGAGGCTCAGCGAGGTGAGGGAGCCGCTAAGATGACAGGGCTCTCTCAGTGCTCTTTACCTGCAGCTGGGGAGCCGTCTGGCCTGTGAGGGGGTGTCACTCGGCCTGCGTTGGTCAGACTTTAACATGCGTGCGAATAACCTGAGCCCTTTGGGGGAAATGTCGCTGCTGACTCACTGGGTCTGGGCTGCAGCCAGGACGCTGCCTCCCTCATGAGCACCCAGGCCCGGCCTCAGCGGTCAGCACGTGGAGAGGACCTGGGACGTGGATAGCACCACCCAGGGCGCTCAGCCCCA
This sequence comes from Rhinolophus sinicus, assembly GCF_036562045.2. Classification (NCBI taxonomy): domain Eukaryota; kingdom Metazoa; phylum Chordata; class Mammalia; order Chiroptera; family Rhinolophidae; genus Rhinolophus; species Rhinolophus sinicus. The sequence goes on from NC_133759.1 coordinate 102,490, forward strand.
ACCACACTCCTGCGCAAAGGTGAGGAGAGCAGATTCTTGGAGCAGGAAGCAGCTGTGGAAGGCCTGGCCCTTGGGAGCCCCCTCGTTTGGAAGCACCCAGTCAGCTAGTTTGGGTTAATCATCCCAGGAAAACACAAACAGAGAGGAGAAGGCCAGGTCGTCTCAGGCCCCCGCTCCCCGGCTTCTGCGGGCGTTGCACGAAGGACTTCGATGTGGCAGAAACACTCTTAAATCTCTATAAGGTGCCTAAAATATGTATGGTTGTTTGACTTTGGTTTGCGTGACATGCTGTGTTCTCACATCAAGCAGTGTTTGCACCACCGGGCTCCCCGGTCCATCATCCCGTCTGTACCCAGCGTCGTAACTGCGGGGAGATTATGTCCCAGCGACAGGAGCCAAACCGCCTCGTCTCCTCTGGCTGTTTCACCGAGCGCTTCACATGCCTACGGCTGTTACTCTATTAGGAAGACAGTGCAGTCCTCAAGTGTCATGTGGGCACAGTTACGTTTTTTAAGAGAAGTTGTGATTCAAATGGAACACTCTTTCTCAGGAAGACATTTTACAACAATTTCGGCTGATGAAATTAAAAAGGGGGACATCCAGTCTCCAACAAATGCTGGGGTGGTTGAGTCACTGCCACTGAGCCAGGGAAACAACCTTGCCTGTCTCTTCTCTACATGTGGAGCGGTTTCAAGGGACCTCTGAGGGGCAGACATTTGAAGAGTGACAGTGATGGTCCCAGGAAGACAATACGTGAGGGTGTTCTTGAAAAATAGTTTTCTGGGTGCCTCAGGGTCCATTTTGACTCTTGTGCTAATTGATCTTATGACACATGAGGCCATAAGATGACAGCTTCCTTAATGTTAAAGACTATCAAGAACAAATTTATCTCAGATGAATTTGGTTTCCATTTGTTTGTGTGTATGTGTGTGACTGTGAGTGAGTGAGTGTGTGTGAGTGAGTGTGTATGAGTGTGTATGTGAGTGTGACTGCGTGAGTGAGTGTGCGTGAGTGAGTGTGTGAGTGAGTGTGTGTGTGTGACTGTGCGTGAGTGAGTGTGTGTGAGTGAGTGTGTGTGTGTGTGTGTGTGTGTGTGCCCGCGTGTCTGCTTCCTTTCTGACTGGAGGAAATGTAGAATCACCTTTGCACCTTGGCCACGTTCCCCATAATTCAAAGTAACGTGAACCAGCCCCACCACCAAACAAGCCCTGAGCCTAACCCCTTTCCTCGTGGGCTGGAGTAGCTGTTAGGAGAAGGCAGAGCCTGGGGTCTGAGCCATACACTGACCTGACCTCTCGTCACAGGCACGTGCAAAGCTCTGGAAGGAAACCCGGCAACTCTTTGCTTCACTAACAGGAGAACTTGCAGACACATCGAAGGAAGTTCAGAGCCCTTTCAGTAACCAGTTCCTTTCACTGACTAAGTCATTCCTAGTAGGAGCAGAATGCAGACCGCACACACTCCTTCGAAAATTACATATCCTGTCAGTAGTTTTCACAAGGACCCCTCTGCTTTGGCTGTCATTTTGCATTAATATAGACAGATATGAAGCACCATGTCAGTATCTGCCATGTAAACCTGATGGATTTGCCACGGTGGCCAAAACCACACACAGGCAACCGGGGAGGGAAACTCTCATGTGATGAAAACCAGCCTCATCAAGCTAATGGGCTAAGCCACAGACCCTGGAGACGCTCCCACAGCCGTCTGTTGTCACAGACGCTTTTGCAAATGCAAGATGTAAGATTTAATGTTTTTCTTCTTTTGCTTAAAACTATAATGTTTCAAATAATTCTTGCTGCAGCAGTAAGCTGGTGAGGAGAACTGACAAAGGGTTAGAATTAGATGCTGTGACCAGGATTCAAAACCTTCTGTAAATTTTGTTCGTAGGTTGACAGCGCAAAATGGTCCATTAAAAATACATGAACGCAGATGGCTGTGTGTGAGAAAGTCACAGCTGCTCAGCCCGGTAGGATTCGCACACACGTGTTCTCAGCTGTAAGCAGAAAGGCACGTGGGGGAGGTGTCCTTGCTTTGCTGCAATCCCCCCTCACCTCCCCCTGCATTGGCCTGGCCCCGCCCCAGCCTGTCCCGCGGCCGCGGTGACTCCATGATGGCAGTGCTCCCTGGGCTGCTCTTACTGGTGTTGTAAGAAGTGCTTACTGTGCAGAAAGCCTGCATTTTTGGTGCTGGAGGTAAAGGCTACTGGGAAGAAAGCGCAGCTGTGGTTATGATTTGAACTGATTTATCTTCTGCTTTAGACATCTCATTAGCCCATCAAAGTCGCCCTAAAATGAGGAGGAAATGTGTGGAGAGCAGCCGATCACACTGACACCAGCCAGAAACCAATTCCTGCAAACCCTCCCCTTGCACAAGCGAGTGCTGGGGTCAGTGTTGCTCAGTATTTTCTGAGCACTGGGCTATGGGTCATTTTTATCCTGTGATACAAGATTAAGCGCTAATCCCTCGAGGCAGCCAGAAGTCGAGTGCAGAGCACCGTACGCCTGGGGGTATTTGCAGCATGACAGTGCGGGTGCGGGACAGTGGCTGTCCCCATGCTTTCCAGAGGGACGTGAACAGGTCACACTTGTCCCGTCAGCACCCCCAGAACCACACCTGGGTGGAGTCCTTGGTGTGGGTTGTGGGAAGGAGTCCCAGAGTGCACCCCCAGCGCAGATGTCAAACCGGGTCTTGCCGTTGGAAGGAAAACAGCTGGTGGCAGACATGCAGCCACAGCAGGCAGGTGCGGTCACAGCTCAGCCAGAACGACTGAATGGGCATCTGGGGCCGAGAGGTGGCCGAGTGACCCACTGGCTCCAGCACAGACAGTTAGTTAGTCTGCAATGCAGCCTCGTCGCCGTGGCAAACACCTCCCTGTGTGCCCTTAGTGGCGAGGTGATGAGAGGTTTATCATGATGCTTGTTGAGCATCTATTATGTGCACGATGCTGGATGCACAGGGTGGGCGGGGCGGGGCTCAAAAGTGAATGAGGTCTGGACTTTGCCCTCGAGTCACAGAGCTTGCTGTCTGGGCCACTAAGGGAGAGTTGTTACCCTACTGGACACTATGGACCCCTTTAGTCCCCTGGTGGAGCTTGGGGCGCCCTTCTCAGACGCTAAGTAAGCAACACACGAGGTCTGACAACTGAGTTTGTGATCTTGTCTTCATGCACTTACATTGGCAGCACTGTACAAACATTTCGGGAAGGTTTCATTGTATTGGTGTATCAGTGTCTCACAGCTGTGTTCGTGTTGACGTGTGGCAGTGTCTTGCTGAGTGGCGTTCATTATTGTTGTTGCGTATTTTTCTGTGCTGTCATGAGAATCTCTGAGCTTGAATTAGAGCAATGAACAAACATTAAATTTCTTGTTAAACTTGGCAGGAGTAGAAGTGAAATCAAGGACATGTTAGTGCAAGTTTATGGGGATAAAGCCATGAAAAAAATGCCAGTGTACAAATGGATTAAACATTTTTCTGAGGGGAGGGAATATGTCACTGAGGAAGAGAGGTCAGGGCGGCCAGTAACGAGCAGACTAACGAAAACATTGCAAAAATTCGTTGAATTATGTGTCGAAATCGTTGGCTGACGGTGAGAAGCATAGCAGACCAAGTAAACACAAAAGAGAAACAGTTAGAAAAATCTTAAATGAAAATCTTGTCATGAGAAAGATGTGTGCAAAAATGGTCCCAAAGGAGCTCTTGCATCACGACAATGCACCAGCTCACAGGGCACTGTCTGTGAGGGAGTTTTTACCCAGTAAACAAATAACTGCATTGGAACACCCTCCCTACTCACCTGATCTGGCCCCCAATGACTTCTTTCTTTACCAGAAGATAAAGGAAATATTGAAAGGAAGACATTTTGATGACATTCCGGACATCAAAGGTAACATGACTACAGCTCTGATGGCCATTCCAGAAAAAGAGTTCCAAAATTGCTTTGAAGGGTGGACTAGGCACTGGGGTCGGTGCATAGCTTCCCAAGGGGAGCACTTGGAATGTGATATTGTACTTGGATATTCAGCAATGAGGTGTGTAGCACTTTTTCTAGGATGAGTTTGCAAACTTAATTGTCCAACCTTGTAAATCACAAAGGAATCCAGTGATACTGACAGTTATCAAAATATTTTTGAAAAGATCTGTGACATGGTAATAAATGTGGGTCATTATTCCTACATTAAATAGGCACAGTTAGTAGTGGATCCAGTAACCAGTCAAATTAGGAGTTTGTATAAACAAGGCTTTACTATATCCACGAGAGCTGTGATGTGGTGTGGAAACATTTGCAATTTCTATAAGTGGCAGTCAGGGGTACTTGCTTCCTTTGTTTACATTTGAAAAATTCTACAGTTCCCGTTCCATATCGGTGAAAATGTGGGTTTCCGTCAAATGAGTGCAGGGACCCCTGCGCGCGCTCCTGAGAACCCAGCTTAACGCTGAGAGGAGGCACTCCATCAACTGCAGTCCCCAGGGACTGTGAGCTGGGTGTGGGGCATGGGAGGAGGGGACAGGACCTATCAGGGAGTCAGAACTTGGTGGGGAGGCAACACTGGGCGGAAGGGCAGAGCCCCCGGCGTGGAGTGGGAGAGGACCAAGGAAGAGGTGGAGGTGGCTCTGGCTTCCTCCTCCAATGACTCCCTCTTTCTCAGTGTTGTCGCTCCTGCACTGTGTGAGCTGGCACAGTGAGAGTCCCAGGCAGGGACTGTGGCGCCAGAGCCCAGCTGCTGTCCCTGCCTGGTCCCGGCCCAGGGCAGACGTAACTAATCAATCTGAGTTCTAAACATGGATGTGGTCCCTCAGACCTGTGGAGAGTTTCAAAGAACCATTGCCAATTCGTGGGTATTCTGAGATCAGACATCTATGCCATTTTACCCTAAGTACCAAAGAACCCCAAACAGTGTTGTTTAAAAGGGTGACAATTATAAGGTCATGACCGGAATGTGCGCCCCAGCTGTGCTGAGTTCAGAGCACTGGGGCTGCTTAGCCTCACCTCCCTCCTGACACTGCTGCACATTCTGATGCACACAGATCGCACTCAGCAGGGCCAGAGTGCGGCTGTTCAGGCTGTAAACTGACCAAGGGTGTTGAGAGGGCAGAAGCGGCCGAAGCCCAGCTGCTCCTGTACAGTTGTGTTTGCCTCGGGGCCTCTGATGCCTCCACGTTCTTTCCAAAGCACCTGTGTATCCGGAGGAATGTCAGCTCCGGGCTTAGACTCTTCTTTAATTCTCTGAAGTTTTTATTTTTCTAGCTCTATCCTGCTCCTTTGTTTGGGCCAAGCAAAGACCCCCTCCTTGGTCACTAAGGAACTTGACGCTCCCAGGCTGCTGTCCTTCCCTCTAAAACTCTGCCTTTGTCCCATTGACAGGAGACCCCACGTATCATGTTCCCTGACACTTGAGTCATTTCTGTTCCATGTTGTGTTTATTCATATCCACTTGCCACCTCTGCTATTATTTATTTAATACTTTAGAAATTAACATTACTTGGATACACAAGAAAAGTCTAATTTGAAACTGTGAATGGAAAATAGGTATTAATTGCCATAAATACGCGATGGTTGTGAAAGTAAATACTGTGCTATGAAAACTAAATACTGACATTGAGTATAGTTTGTTGTTAGTGTATAGACGGGTAACTGATTTTTATATGTTAATTTTTGAGTCCTGCAATTTACTGAATTCATCGGTTAGTTCCAACAGTTTTTGGGTGGAGTCTCTAGAGTTTTCTATATATAAAATCATGCCATCTGAGAGACACTTTTACTTCTTTCTTTTCTATTATAATACATTTATTTCTTTTTCTTGCCTGATTGCTCTGGCTAGGATGTCCAGGGCTGTGTCAAATAGGAGCGGTGAGTGAGGACACCCTTGTCTTGTTCCTGATCTTAGAGGAAAAGCTTTCAACCATTGAGCATGATGTCAGGTGTGGGCTTATCACATGAGGCCTTTATTGTGTTAAGGTATATTTGTTTTGTATACAACTTGTTAAGAGTTTTTTTTAACATGAAAGGACATTGAATTTTATTAAACGTTTTATCTGCATCTATTGAGATGATCGTATAGTTTTTATTCTTCATTCTGCTAATGAGGTTTATCACATTGATTGATTTGTGTATGTTGAACCATCCATCTCAAATACACAACCTAACTTTATACTTCAAGGAACTAGACAATGAAGAGCAAACTAAACCCGAAGTTAGCAGAAGGAAGGAAATAATAAACATCACAGCAGAACTAAATGAAACAGAGAATAGGATAATAACAGAGAAGATTAACAAAAGTTAAGAGTTGTTTCTTTGGAAAGATGAACAAAATTGACAAACCTTTAGGTAGATTAACCAAGAAAAAGAGAGGACTCAAATAAAATTATAAAAGAGGAAACATTACAACAGATAACACAGAAATACAAAGGACCACAAGAGACAACTATACATAATTACATGTCAATAAATTGGACAATCTAGAAGAAATGGATAAATTCTTAGAAACCTGCAACCTATTAAGACTCAATCATGAAGAAACAGAAAAAGTGAATAGACCGAAACGAGTAAGGAGTTTGAAGCAGTAATCAAAAATGTCCCAACAAAGGAAAGCCCAGGACCAGATGGTTTCACTGGTGAATTCTACCAAACATTTGAAGAACAATTAATGCCAGTTCTTCTCAACCTAGTCAAAAAAATGGAAGAGGAGAGTATACGCCCAAACTCATTTTGCAAGGCCAGCAGTACCCTAATACCAAAGGAAGGAACCTATAGGCCAAATTCCCTGATGAACACAGATACAAAAATCAAGAAAATACTAGCAAACCAAATTCAACAGCACATTAAAAGGATCATTCACCACAATCGAGTGGGGTTCATCCCAGGGAAGCAAGGATGGTTCAACATGCACAAATCAATCAACGTGATAAACCTCATTGGCAGAATGAAGAATAAAAATTATACGATCATCTCAATAGATGCAGATAAAACGTTTAACAAAATTCAATGTCCTTTCATGTTAAAAAAACTCTTAAGTTGTATACAAAACAAATATACCTTAACACAATAAAGGCCTCATGTGACAAGCCCACACCTGACATCATGCTCAATGGTTGAAAGCTTTTCCTCTAAGATCAGGAACAAGACAAGGGTGTCCTCACTCACCGCTCCTATTTGACACAGCCCTGGACGTCCTAGCCAGAGCAATCAGGCAAGAAAAAGAAATAAATGTATTATAATAGAAAAGAAAGAAGTAAAAGTGTCTCTCAGATGGCATGATTTTATATATAGAAAACTCTAGAGACTCCACCCAAAAACTGTTGGAACTAATCGATGAATTCAGTAAATTGTAGGACTCAAAAATTAGCATATAAAAATCAGTTACCCGTCTATACACTAACAACAAACTATATGAAAACAAATAAAGAAATCAATGCCATTCACAATACATCAAAATAGGTAAGATACCTAGGAATAAATTTAGCCAAGGAGGTAAAAGACCTGTGCACTGAAAACTCTAAGATACTGATGAAAGAAATTGAAGAAGATAAACAAATGGGATATCGGTGCTACCAAAAGACATCCGTAGATTCAATGCAATCCCAGTCAAGATTCCAATGTCATTTTTTGTGGAAATAGAAAAAAAAATCCGAAAATTCATATGAAACCACAGAAAACCCTGACTAGTCAAGGCAAGTCTGAGAAGGAACAAAGCAGGAGGCATCACTCATTCTGATTTCAAACTATATTACGAAGCTACAGTAATCAAAACCAGTGGAACAGACTTAGAGAGAGAGCCCAGAAATTAACTCACACACACATGGTCACCTAATATGTGACAAGGGAGCAGCAAATACTCAATGGGAAGAAAAAGAGCACCTTCTGTACCCGATACTGAGAGAACCAGGTATCCACATGCAAAAGAATAAAACTGCCCTCTGTTTTACACCCCTCACAAAAATTAACTCAATGGATTAAAATGTAAATGTAAGACTTGAAACCATAAGACTCCTAGAAGAAAATGCAGGAGAAAAACCCTTTGACATTGGTTTCGGCAGTGACTTTTTGGATATGACACCATAGCACAAGCAACAAAAGCCCAAATAAACAACTGCAGCTATTTCAAATTAAAAATCTCTGTGCAATAAAAGAAATAATCAACAAAACAAAAAGGAAATCTATGGGATGGGAGAAAATATTTGCAAATTATATATCTGATAAGGGGTTAATATCCAATATATATAAGGAACTTATACAACTCAACAGCAAAATAACAAATAATATGGTTAAAAGATGGGCCAAGGATTTTAATAGCCATTTTTCTAAAGAGAACCTAGAGTGGCCAACAGGTACATGAAACACCACTACCGTGTTTCCCCAAAAATAAGACCTGACCGGAAAATAAGCCCTAGCATGATTTTTCCGGATGATGTCCTCTGAACATAAGCCCTACTGCATCTTTTGGAACAAAAATTAATATAAGACCAGGTCTTATTTTTGGGGAAACACGGTAGTCATCAGGGAAATGCAAACCAAAACCACAGCGAGATATCACCTCCTCCTGTCAGAATGTCTATTATCAAAAAGACAAGAAATAACAAGTGTGGGCAAAAATGTGGAGAAAAGGGAGCCCTGTGCACTGTAGGTGGGAATGTAAATTGGTGCAGCCACTATGGGAAACGGTGTGGAAGCTTCTCAAAAAATTAACAATAAAAGTACCACATGACCCAGCAGTTCCACTTGTGGGTATTTATCTGAAGGAAATGAAATCACTACCTTGAAGAGACACCTGCACCCATGGTCACTGCAGCGTCATTTACAACAGGAGGCATGGAGGTGGCCTATCCATCGATGGATGACTCGACAAAGAAGAGACCCATATACACAGCAGGGTATTTCTCAGCCGTAACAATAAAAACGCAGCCGTTTGTGACAAGATGGACAAAGTGAGGGCATTATGCTTCGTACTGTGAGCCAGCAGGAGAAACACAAAAATTACATGATCTCACTTATTTGTGGAACGTAAAAAAACGCCCAAAACCTGATGGAAGTAGAGTAGATCGGTGTTTTCCAGGGTTGGGGTGGGGAAGTGTGTGAAGGGACTCAAAGGGTGTAAACTCGCAGTTCAGAGAGGAATGAGTCTGGGAGCCGACGGGCTGGTTGGTGACCATGTGTGTGACAGCTGCAAAGGGGTGAGTGTCGGCACACACTCAGTGGTAACCACGTGAGGTGGTGGGTGTGCTACCTAGCATTTCTGTGCCTCACGTCACTGTATAGTACATCATCCTTCACATTTACTCCTGAAACTTACACGTTATACGTCAGTTATAGCTCAGTACAGCTGGAAAAGGCAAATTACACTTGGACTAATCAAGATGAGAGAAGAGCTGGAGTCTGAGGAAGGGGTTCTGGAACGGCGTGTGGGCGGTTGATGGTACCAGAGATAACTCTTTGTTCTTCCTGTAAACCAAGAACGAGATGCTGGGGGTTTGGTGATGACGCTGTCATCAGTTGCTGTGGGTCAGGCAGTGTGACATGATTTTACATCTTTCATTCCATTTGATCATTATGACAACCTCATTAGGCAGGTGTGTTTATCGCCAGTTTCTAGATGTGAACACGAGGGTAGAAAGGTTAAGTGACCCGTTCTCCATCACCCAGAAGCTGTGTGACTTTCAAAAGGCCACACCAATTTCTGTTCCCTGCTTTTCTCATTTCTAAAATTAGGGAACTGCACTCGTTTTGAGCTCTAAAACTACCACAAACTAGGTGGCTTAAAACAGCAGGGATGTTTCCTTTCATAGTTCTGGAGGCTAAAAGTCCAAAATCAAGGTGTCATCAGGGCCACAGTCCGTTCAAGGGCTCTTGGGGACACTCGTCTCTTGCCTCTTCTAGCTTCTGGTGGCCCCTGCAGTGACGGCTTCACCCCAGTGCTGCGTCCTCTCCACAGGTCCTGCTTCGCTTCTGTGTCTTCTCCTGTCTCTCCTAAAGGTGCAGAGGGGGGTTAGCGGCCTCCCGGGGGCTGCTCTCACCTCAAGATGCTTCATTCTGACTTAGAAGAGTCTTTTTGCAAATAGGGTCCCATTCACAGGTTCGGGGGTGAGGATGTGGACATGCCTTTGGGGACCTGCCAGTCAGCCTACGACACTGGGTTTCTGTTTCCACCTTGGGAGAGGAAGACAACATCACTGACGGCCCAGCCAGTCCTGAGAGGCTGTGACTGTGCCCACATTGGAATAGCAGCAGAGGGAAGGTGAGAGAGGGCGAGATCAGACCCGGAGATGGAGGAGGGACCTGTCTCAGCATGGCTGGCTGCACTGGAATGCCAGTCCCAAAGCCGATCACAGACTGCCCACTGCCTTCCGTGCCAGGGCACGGCTTTCCAACTCTGGCAGGCAGCTCGCCCAGGGGCGCCAGCTCCCTGTCCCCGTGGGGGGCCCTCGCCAACCTCAATCTAGTCATTCAGAAAGGCTTGCCGATGTCCTCCAATTTGCATGCCCCAATGAGGCTGCAAAGCCATTTATCTCTCCAGAGCAGCCTAGCTGGGGTCCCTTTTATTTTTTATGGGGCTGTGCTTAAATGGCTGATTAGTTTGGGGTGATTTATATAAGCTCTGAGCCTGGCAATTTCCCCTTAATGACTGGACAGATTTGTGTCTGCCATTCGCAGCCTCACGTTTCTCGTTCTTTGAGTGACCTCTCCCGCCCTCCACCAGCCTCACCCAGAGCTGCTGCCCCGTCAGCCTCCGTCTAAGTCAGCAGAGTCTTTCACCAAATGTCCCCAAGATTCTAAAGTTGCCTGATTTGGGTTGTTTGGTTTTTGAAAAGCAGAAAACCAAGTAGGAAGAGTTTCTTGTCATCCCCTTTTATTCAGGGACAAGACAGAAACGACTGGCCTTGCATCACTCATGCTTCCTTGCTGGGCCTCGGTTTACCCGTGGGAAAATGGGACAAGGATAACATCTCCTTCGCCCTCAGGAGTCATTTGAGAACAGCTCAGCCCTGCTCTCTGTCCACAGCTCTTGATAAAGTCACCTGCTGTTCTTGCTGTTTTGGTGACGTGATGGCAGGAGAAGTGAGGACACTTCGAGCCATATGCTCTTGGACCTGTTTGATCTGCTCCTAGCTCCCAGCTCCTGTTCACGGAGGCATCTGTACGCGAGACTGATCAACGGGGGTCCAGCCCCCACCTCTGCGATGGTGAACCCTCACTTACGGACTCCTCTGTGCCTTGCTTTGTTCCCTTTTTAACTGAATTCTTTAGTTTTAGTGAAGCAACAATTGTTCACTGAGAGTCACTTCCCCACTCCCAGCCTCCCTTTCCAGAGGCAAGCCACTTGCAGGCCTTTTAGCTGTTTCTTAGGATGCTTTCCTCTGGGTTTGTAACAAGTATACTTATGTTGCCATTTCTTGTCTTGTACACTTTGGACTACAGGCTTCCTAAGACGGAAGATGACAGGTTTGATTTCTAATACACCCTCACACAGACCCACACGAAAGTTCCCCTTTCCACTTTCTTCCTTCAGTGTTAAATCCCAGTGGGGATTTGTCTGTCACCAAATCCCTGTTCTGTACTCACAGGGATTATGTAAATGCTGCTGGCCACTCACACAGTTAACTTCTTTCCTAGTCTCCCCCGAGGTAATCATTGCTTAGTTTATTTCAGTTTGCTTAATTGTCTGCGTACTTGTCACTTCTCAGGCACCTGACAACACTCCGAGACTCTTCTCATCACAGTCAGCCCTCAGAGGAGCCACCGGCTTGCTTGCTGAGAGGTTTCCTCTCGTCACCTGAGCGGGGAGCCCGCGGCCCAGGCCCACCGCCCTCCCAGGGCCTGGCTTCTCCTCTCGTGCTTGTGCTGGTCTCTTGGAAATCACTCTTGGCTTACTCACTCCCGTAGTGGCACGTTCCCCTGGGAATGTGCTGAGGAAGACTTGATGGGTGTGAACACGGGGAGACATTGTGCCATCACGTTGGATTCACAGGTGGCTTGGGAACTGTTCCCCAGCACAGCCAAGGCCCTGCCTCGCGTTACCTAGTTCCCAGGTTTGCTGCAGAGTCTCGCACTAGTTCCCGCCCTTTTGTGGGTGACGCTTGCCTCTCTGAAGCCCAGTTCTGTCCGCTGTGTCCTGAAATGTCCCGGTGCTTCAGGTGGACTTGGAGTCAGGCGTGCCGGCATCCCCCGGCCCTCCCGCTGCTCCCGCATGGCTCCTGTGGGTGTCATGGTTGGGTCCCTGTCTTTCCCATCCCGTCTTCCGGTTTGTCCCTCTGAGCTGCCTGTTCTGCTACCTGCACGGAGCCTGTAAGAGCTCCTCCTGTCTCCCACCTCACTTGTTCTGTCTTGTTTACTTTCTGAGAGTTTTCTTTTCAAATGTGCTTGTATTTTATTATTATTCTTCTTTATTAGTTTCCGGTGTACAGAACAATGTAATAGTTAGACATTTACATTCCTCACAAAGTGATAAGCCCAACCTACGACTCCTCTGACATCATAACTGTTTCTACTGTTTCTTGAACTTTTTTCTACGGTCATAATTTCAACTTTTGGATGTTCTTTGTTATTCTCACCAAGTTTCCTTTTATAGAGTTCTGTGTTTGCTTCAAGGGCACAATATCTTTCTTTAACTCTCTCTAGCACTGGAATTACGATAGTTGTTTTTCTATTCTGTTCGCTACACTAGCTTCTCTCCTGAGTGTCCCCTCCTCCAACTCACACCAATCTATTCGTTTCGCTTTTCGCCTTTTATTTTAGAAGATTTGTTCCAGTGTCTGGTTGTCTTTGTTTGCACATCCATGTTTAAGAAGAAGGGAAAAGCTGCTTGAACGTTGAGTGTGTGTGTTTGGCTTTTGTGGTGCAGGTTTGTGTATGTGGAGCAGCACGTAGACATGTCCTTGGGTGTGTGTGTGCATGTGCGTGCACGTGTGCACCTGGCATGTGTATTGGCGTGTGTTGCACGTGTGTCTGCGGACATGTGCACACGTGTGTTTGGTGGGAGAAGGTGGTTAGGCTGACGCATGCCATCATTTTGTCACAATGCACCTCCCGGGTCACTTTCTGGAAGCTTGTACTCTGGGATTGGTCAGTCTCTCAGCCCAGGACTCTCAGTGTCCTGCTTGGGAAGTACAAGTGTTGCCCCAGGCTGAGGTTGGGAGCCATAGTGACAAAGGGACAAAGGGCTCACTCTCTGGATACAGACCTCACTGCAAACTCACTTGCTGTTCAGTGCTTCGCGTGGATTGTTCTGTGCCTGGGTTTTCATGTTTGGAATTTCCAGATATAAAACGCCATTAACTCCTGGGATCAGAGTGGGTCTTAACCTAGCTGTGACATCTGGACATCGGGTCCCCTGCAAGTCTAACTGTTCCCTTCATGGTCTTCGAGCTGATTCTCGTCTGTCCAGCCTTACCCCTCGCTTTCCCCGTCGGGATCGCTGGTGCCTCTGATCCTGAAATCTGTCTGCAGCTCATCACTGCAAGTCGGTGCCTCACTGGCTCTCCCACAACCCCCCAAACTAAGGTCTCAACACCCTTGTTCAGAGACACATTCTGCTACCTTCAACTTGGCATCCTATCTGCTGTCTATCTGCCGTTCTCTTTGTCCTTGTGAGTTTACACTTCTGTGCCTTTGTAACTTGAGCAGGATTCTGGAAGGAAGCAGAAGTTGTCATGTGTATTCAATCAGTGTGTTCCAGGAGTCTGCCACTCTGCTAGCGTATCACAAGGTCCCCCCTCTCTAAAGGGTGTGGTAGAAACTGGTAGTAGCAGCTCCTGCATGTGTCGTCCTGGGTGCTATGCGTGTGGCAGGGCTGTGCAGACTTTTTTCCAACATATGTTTATTGAGCAGCTACCGTATGACCAGGCGTGTTGTAAATGGGGTGGGGCAGTGGGAGGCAGAGGTAACAGGCATGTCTTCTTGGGGAGCTTGTATTCTAGGTGGTGGGAGGCAGGCAAGAAACAATAAGCAGAGACGACAATGTCCAGAGGTCTCAAGTGCTGTGAGCAAAGTAGAATGGGGGTGCTGGAGAGTACGGGGTTTGTTTAGATGGGTGTCGGGGCCGGCCTCCCTCGAAAGAGGACATTTAAACTGACCTCTGTTTGACCAAAAGGAGCAGGTAGAGCCAAGGCTCCGGGGTGGAAACTGAGGGCATCAGGAAGCATGAAGCAAGACCATGGTCAGCTCTGCCAGGGAGGGAAATAGGGAGGGCAGTTCAGGGAAGCTGAAGGTCAGCAGGATGAGGCCTCGTAGCCTTCAGGCCAGGGGAGGGGTCTGACTCTTGTCCCAGGTGCTGAGGGCAGCCTGCAGCAAGTTTTCATCTTGGACAGGGGACAGAGGGGAAGTGGCATGATGTGACGGCAGCTCTCATAGGCTCGCTCGATGGTCCTTCTGGGGCAGAACGAAGGGGAGGAGGCTGCAGTGCGATTCAGGGGCCAGAAGGAAGCTGGTTCAGTACGTCCAGAACAGGCGCCCAGAGTCCGGCCGATGGCAGGGAGCAGCTGAGACGAGGTTGGTTTGGACCCCGAGACGCAGGACGCACAGCTGGACTGGATGTGGAATGAGAAGAGAGGGTCATGTCACGGTTCTTGGTTTCTTTGGGAGACGCTAAGCAGCCTGTTTATAGAAAAGAGTAACTGAGAACATGGTTACTCCCCCATCTATGGCTCTGTTGGTGTTCCTTTCTGGCCTCACCACGTCCTGCGTTCTTGTGCGGGTAGAGGGAGCTGAGACCCTGCATTAGAGGTGCTGTGTCCTACCCCCCAGCCTGCGTGGGGGCTGCAACAGCCCCACGTGTTGCTCTCAGCATAATACTTATCTCATGGTAAACCAATCTTGCTGGTCAGAAAAACAAGTTTTACTGCATTCTTCGGCAATGTGCTTAGCTGCCGCGTCTCCTATAAAGCCGTCTGTGTCTGATGCTGGACTAACTTATGAGCATCCAGGCTGCGTAAATTGCATTAGGAAATCACAGTGTGTAGAGGGAGTGCACAGAATGCACTGAGAGATGGAGAAGAGGGGACAGAAAACCAAGGAGGGAGAACGGAGCAGTGGCTGAGCCCAGCTGCAGAGCTGGGCCACCTGCTTCCAACCCCAGATCCTCTGCTTCGCTTGCTCTGTGGCCTGGGGCAGGTTACTTGCCTTCTCTGTGCCTCAGTTTACACACAAAACAGAAAATCAATGTGTGAATATCTGTATTGACAGAATCCTTAGAACAGTGCCTGTGAACAGTAAGAGCTCAGAAATATGAAGTTATAATCTGAGAGAACTACAGAGAGGCCGCGATGTGGGTCCCACAGGGCCAGGGCTCTGGTGAGGGGTGTGAGGCACTCACTTGGAGCACAAAATTTAAGGGATGCCAAAAAGCTCAGCAATCAAGATAAATACTGCTTTAATGTAATATTTTTTATACATCAAAATCCACGATGAACGAAATGTCAAACATCTAAATGAAGACAGGATGTGACCCTGCCTTTGCACCGCCCGCCTCACTTGCCTAACCCTAATCCGGGCCCTGGACGGCCAGTAAAATTTTATTTACAAAAACAGGAGGCCAACACAAAGGTCATCATTTGATGCTTTGATTTGCAAAAAGGATTGCTGTAAAATACTGTTTATTCTTCCTACTGAGTGTTTTGGCACCCTCTTAAATTTTGTATCCCAGGTGTGTACCTCACTTGCCTCATCCTAGTCCTGGATATTTTCTTTGGCTGAGAATCTCAGAGGAATTCTAAACCATCCACTGACCTCAGAGCTCATGGGGGCAGCAGGAGTTTCCCCCTGAGCTGGAGGACACAGAGTGTTAATTGATTACATGTGTGTGTGGCACTTGAGGGTAACATGAGGCTGCAGGCTGGGCTCCAAGGTCACCTTCAGGTGAAATTTCCAG
The DNA here is from genome assembly GCF_036562045.2 of Rhinolophus sinicus. NCBI lineage: Eukaryota > Metazoa > Chordata > Mammalia > Chiroptera > Rhinolophidae > Rhinolophus > Rhinolophus sinicus. The sequence continues at coordinate 118,350 of NC_133759.1, forward strand.
TCAAGAGAGAAAAACAAATCTGCTTTGATATATGCTCCTTCTATCCAGAAAGTATATTTTTGAAATGAAACTAAATGCAGGGCAAAGGCAGGGAGAGGCTGGATGAAAGATTCCTGAGCCCAGAGTCACTGCCTTCTCTTTGTTGTTGTAACCTTCTCGGCCTCTTCAAAGGAGACATTTGTCAGAGCCGCTATCAGCGTTAGTGCCCCTGTGTTTATGGCTTTGGATTTAATGGGAAGGACATAAACATATACTTTTCATCCATTTTCACTGCCGCTCGCTCAGCTCAGACAGGGCTGGGATTATAACCCTGTGTGGGGAGCAGCTCTGGGGTGTCTGTGCGCCCAGGGCCGTAAAGATGGCGCCTGGCGTGTAGACACCCCAGTAACGCGTGGGTCAGCATCAGAGCCCCCCAGCCCCGTTTGTGCAGATTGACCCCTTTTCAGGGCTTATCATCAAGCAGCCTTTCCCTCGCCCCCAACGGTTGCTCAGATGTTGGATGTGTTTAAAACACAGGCTGTGAAGGCGGCCGGTTGGCTCAGTTGGTTAGAAGTCAGTGCTCATAACACCAAGGTCGCTGGTTCGATTCCCACATGGGCCAGTGAGCTGCGTCCTCCACAACTAGATTGAAAACAACGACTTGACATGGAGCTGATGGGTCCTGAAAAACAACAACAATAACAAAAAAAGAAAAAGCAGGCTGTGAGCCACCCTTCTCCAGGGCAGACGTGAAAGCCTCGGCCGCCCAGCGCACTGGCACTTGTGTGTCTTTGAGCCCCGACTGCTGCCAGCCGCGCTCGCTCCGGGGAGCTCGGAGCGAGGGGTCTTCTTGCTGGTTTTCCAGCAGCAGCAGCTCTGAGGGTGGGGATAAGGCAGGGTCCAGGGTCACTGCCAGCCTGTGAGGGGAAGTGTGGGGGTGAGGCCGTGCTGACAAGACGTGGTGTGACTGCCACATCCCAGACCAGCAGTGGGGGGTGCGATACCCGATTGTGCAGCTGCGTGTGACTAGCAACAGAGACACCCCAAGTCTTACATCAATGTGAGGGAGAGTGTGGAAGAAATGGCGCAGCAGAAAAAGGAGACGCCACACGGTTCACATGCACACACACGCACACAGGCACACACACATGTGCACACACATGCACACAGGCACGCACACATGTGCACACACACATACACACAGGCATGCACACATGTGCACACACACGCACACAGGCACGCACACATGTGCACACACACGCACACAGGCACACACACATGTGCACACACATGCGCACAGGCACGCACACATGTGCACACACACATACACACAGGCACACGCGCTCTCGCACTTGCATGCACACGCACACCCCAAGCTACCATCCTATTGAGATGAGGAAATTCTGACGTGGCACAGCCAGGCTGATGGTGGGTCTCCTTGCCCACCTTTGGTTTGGGGGCTTGTTTCTGTGTGTTAATCTGAGTTTTGTGACACCCTGGTTGGTATATAAATGAGTCATTTTTGAAAAATATTCCATTTATTAAAGTGATACCCTAGTCCTTCCTCAAACTTAAAATTTCAATTTCTGAATCTCATTAGCTCATTTATAAGTCACACATTTAGGCAGTCTCATGACAGGAGACGTTGTTTACTTAGTTAATTCAGCCTTTTTAAACACGTTACACTTAATTTATTAGCAGACTTGGTCAATTTCCTTTTTTAAGAACTTTAGTTTACTTCAGTTGTATGAGTTTTCAAAACTTTCCAAATAGGCAAGTAGTTCTTATAACGTGGAAAATTAAACTTACATTAATGTGATGAGTCTTAAGATCGCTTCAGTGTTGCAGTATTGTTTTAAAAATAGTTAGATTCAACATAAGGACAGCAAGCCGAAGCAAGTTACTCACACAAGACTAATTTCTCTTTAGAAAAAGCGTATGTCAGAAAAAAAATGAACACAATGCAAAAATATGACATAGGTTTGTTGCTCACGTGACTTCATTCTAAATCTTTATTTGAAAGATGCTCACCCTGGAAACGGGTATTACTTGAAAAATTTGGGGGCTACTTTTCTCCAAGTAGATTTGAGCTCATTTTCTCAGGTTCCTGGCTCCGCCCAGCAATGTCAGCTGAAATGCCGATGAGCACCGGCTGTGACCCTGACAGGCACGTCCTGCGACTGTCCTGTCCGGCCACACCAGACCTCCACACTCAGCCTACTGGCCATGCTGGGGGAGGCTCGTCTGACCTTTAAGATGTTTGCAACTGGGAGAACTCTGCTCTTTGAATTATATTGTTCTGTTTTGTGGAGTCAAATTCTTACTACTGTTAAAATTATATCTGACTGGCTTCTGTACATCACAAGGCTAGACATTTGACTCATGAATATTGTGACAGGTTGAATTGTGTCCCCCAAAGCTACGTTGCAGTCCTAACCCCCAGGCCCTCAGTGTGTGGCCTGCTTTGGAAAGAAGGTCTCTACAGAGGGGACTGAGTGAAAATTGGACCATTAGGGTGGCCCTGATCCTATACGATTGGTGTCTTTGCAAATGAGGAAATTTGGGCACAGAGGCAGATGTGCACAGAGGGACAATGGCACGACATGGGGGTCACGATTGGGATGATGCTTGTACCAGCAGGGACAACGAAGGCCACCAGAGGCGAGGAGATAGATGTGGGACGTCCCCCTGGTGCCTGCAGAGGGAGCATGGCCCTGCCAGCAACTCGATTTCTAATGTTTGGCCTCTCAGATTGTAAGATAGCAAATGACTGTTGTTTAGGCCCTGGGTTTGCGGGACGCTGCTGTGGCAGCCGTGGGAATGAATCCACGTGCTACGGCCACACTCCCGTGATGGTTTGTTTCTGCCAAAGGGAAGGATTCAGCTGAGCCTCAGAATAAGTGGCCCCATGTTGTGTTCAAGAATCACCTCTGCTTCCCCTCCCCTCACGTCATGTGCCGTCCCCTCAGATGTCACCTCCCCAGAGTAGCCTTCCCGGCTCCGCATTGAGGCGGTGGTGCCCGCCCTGGTTCATGAGCGCCCCGGCCTGGCCCTCTGTGCTCCTTCACTGGCTGCTGTCCTGTCACCGCTCCCATCCCACGCGGACAGGTGTGCAGAAGGCCGGGGACAGCGCTGCAGTGTCGGCGGCTGGGGCAGCGCGGGTGCAGGAAAGGCCCCTGGGGAGCCCTTGTCCAGTGGCCTGGAGCATGTTAGAGGCCATGAGCCGTTCCCGCCAATAGGTCTCTACTCAGGACGCCCAGGCACACCTCCTGCCCTGTTTTGGGGAAGGTCTCACTGGGAAGTCTCATCCCCCCACCCCCACCCTCAGGATAGTCTGTCAAGCACCTGCCATGTCACACGCCCCGTTTCACGAATCACCGGGTGCTCATGGGATTTAGAGGCCACCAGGTTGACAGGCAGTCACCCAACTGTTAGCATTTCATAACCTTTCGGAAGGACAGTCTGAGGTACTCTGCACGTTTGTGGCTGGTCTGCCTTAGTCTGGAGAGTGGAGCTTCTTGGAGGACACGACCCTGATCTGGAGCCTGGAAGTGGAGGCGGAGTCTGAGGGAGGGTGAGGAAAGCACTGCCAAAAACGGAACAGCAGGTGCAAAAGTCCTGAGAGGGAAAGAAATCTCTGGAAGAAACGAGAGAAGGCGAGTGCAGCTGAAACACCAACAGGGTTGCGGGAGGGGAGGGAGGGGTGGCCACATTAATGCCCCGGGGCTGTGTTTTCATGGGAGCAGTGGGAAGAGTGGCAGAGAGGCTGAGGGGCTCAGGATCAGATTTGTACCCGAGGGGCGTGCACACAGGTGGGCACGGTGGAGCTGAAGATAGCAGTTAAAGGACGAGGTAGTGGCCCTGGTGAGAAATGCTGGTGGCTTGGGGACAGGAATCCTGGGTCCATTGGACAGTGTGTGGCCCCCACTGTAGCAGACAGACATTGTCAGTGGTGTTTCTTGAGCTGTCACGTGAAGGGACCGCCCAGCAGCCTACACAGCTGTGCCGCACAGCAAGTGGTATCTCTCAGAGTGAAACATGGTGCTGCGATCCACTTGTGGGCTTGTTAACTCATGAGACACAAGCACGGACAGTTCTGCCAGGAGGTTTCCAGCAGGACTGGTGACAACAGTCAGACTCTGGCGACAGTGCACATGGCCCTTCTCGCAGCGCGACTAGAGGCGTCTATCTGCGCGATGGTTCCCGTGCCCTGTGACAAACGATGAATTGGATATGTCTTCATTGACGTGGGAAAATGTCCACAGTGTATTTCTTAGGGGAAAAAGGAAGGTTATGGAAATTATGCTCCTATTTTTGTAAATAAACAGACAGGGCACTCCAGCTTCTGGAAAATACAGAAACGCTTCTTCGAGTATTTTCTTGTGCAAGAAACTGTAGGTTTGCTCTCACTCAGGTGCGAGACAGGGCAAAGACGGGGGTGGGGGGGAGGATTTACATGGTCACTTGCTGAGACATCAGGCTGCGGCAAGGTGACCTCATGAGGTCACTCTCTCTCATGCCACAGGTTTTGTGACTGTCCATGACCCATGAAGAAAATCCTAAAAGCATTCACTTGTTTATTTAAATTGATGGCATGGATTTCCTGAGCCATCAGTGGCTGGCTTTGGAGCACACCCCGAGGGCACGTTCACTGTGCGCGCGCATGTCACTTGGGACAGGTCACTGAGCCTTGCAGAAGCGTGGGTCCTCGCCCCACACACGCACATGCTTCTGAGGGCTTTTGGTGCATGTCAGGTGCTCAGACATGGGGGGCGACGACTGCTGGCCTCCCAGCACCTGACAGGTTCACCTTGATTCTGATTGTCTTGTACAGACCTCAGGGTAGAGAGAAGAGCCCTGGAGTGCGAGGAAGAAGCCTGGGCTTTTCTGCTCCTGGTTTCCTGTGAACCCTCTGGGTGGCCTTGGGGACCGTTCGGCCCGCTGAGCTCAGCTTCTTTAACTTTCAAGCAGCAGGGTTGACAGAGACAGACTCCGTCGCCGTGGCACTCAGGCTGTTGGCCTGCTGGGCTCTTGCTGAGGCTGTTGGGTGCAGCCCTTATCTCTGTGCCCTGGGCGAGAAAGGCTGTTTCTCTTTGCTTCCTGCCCCTGCCCACCAGCTGATGGGCCTCTGGACGGCTGCCATCAGCAGCGCACAGTCACCTTTGTTGATAAGTGCCAGGCTCTTATCAACAAAGCTAATCACATTTTAAGCTTTTTGAGTTTATCTGCTTCGAATAACTACTTACTTTTACTGCCTAACATGTCTTTAAGTGGTAGTTTGATCCTTTGGTGTGGGAGACTGGAAGATGATTCTGGTAACCTCCAGCTCTTTCTGCCGCAGGCCAGGACCAACTAGGAGAAAACGGCAGTGAAACTTTCCCTTTCCTTGCGGTGCTGTGGGCGCCAGCTTGGTTCCCTTGCTGCTTTCTCCTCTGTGTGTCACCTGTACTTCCAAGTTCATTGCCAGCACGTCCCAGTTACGCTCCTCAGTGCGTTGTCCTCACACACATGGTTGGGTTGTGAAAAGAAATACAAGTTGAAAAAAAAGGTTTGCAATGAAATAAAATTGGAGTCTTTGTAGACTGTATATGTATTTGGAGACTCATTAAATACCTTGTCATATCAAAGTCACTAAAAATGTCCTGTAGTCAAGAAACATCGTTTCACTTAGTTTAATCCAATTTTGTGAATAATACTTCTTTTGTGAGTAACACTTTTGAGTTATAACACTTCCCTATAGCATCTTGGTGAACTCATATTTTGAAAACATTCTAGATGTGCCGTTGACCCTTTGAGCAGGTTCAACTCCAACTGCGGCTTCTGTGTGTAAGAACCTGGAAAGAACCGGTGAGCTGGTGGGGGCGACTGTCTGAGCCCCTGAGCCGACCTTCACTTGCTCCCACCAGCTCGTGTGCACCTTTGAGGCTCTGTGAGGTGTCTTCCCGTCCTGCATCTCAGGCCTCTGTGTAACTGAGCTGGGCCCCAGGGTCTCGGGTGAGGCGGGGCCGCCCCTCTTGCCCAGCCCCCTTCCTGTGCAGCAGCTCTGGGATCACTCGGCTGCTGTGACCCTTGGGGTCCTCGGCAGGGACCGTGGTCCTCGCCTCCCATCTTGCTGTCTTAACAGTGGACATGTGGGTCACCTGCCTCCTGTCTGGAGACTGGACATTCCCAGTCTCTACCTCACCTTCTTCCCACATGCTGACCCTGGGGTGGCAGCTCTACCTGCCTCTTAGGAGACTGGCTCTGATAGTATTTTATTTTTTAAGTAGGCACTCAGGAAACCAGGCGGTGATCCTGTTTGAGAGAAACCAAGACGAGCGAAGGGAAACTTCCCAGGGGAGAGAAGGCAGGGCATCGCTGTCGCCCTGCTCTGGGCTTGACTGAGCGCGTTGGCCGGGCTGATGGAACCGAGCACGCGCAGTGGGGCTGCAGCATGGAAGTCTGTCCTCACGCAGACTGGGTTCCTTCCAGGGCGGTGAGAGACTCGTTCCATCCTCTCCTGGCTTCTGGAGGTTTGCTGCCATTTTTGGTGTTCCCAGGCTGGTGGAAGTATTACCCTGGCCTCTGCCTTCATCTTCACGGGGCGTCTTCTAAGGACACCAGTCGTGTAGGCTCAGGGCCCACCCTGAGGACCTCCCTTTATCTTGATCACCTCTGTAAAGACCCTCTTTCCAAATAAGGTCACATCCTGATATCCAGGGAGTGAGGACTTCAACATGATTCTGGGGGGAAAGGGAACACAGTTCAGCCCGTAACATCAATGTTACAGAGCATCGGAAAGGTGACGGCTCCGTGACAGTCCCCCACCCTGCTGGGAAGCTGGAGGAAGGGTCAGTTGGCATTTCCTTGTCGTGAACCATGGGATGCTGTGCTTTGTCTACACAGCACCAGAAGCATTAACTAGTTTGGACCGGTCACTCATTTAATGCTTATAGAGCATCTGGGAAGTTGGCGTGAATGGTCTTATTAAATTCTTATGGAAAGCACCCCACTTGCACTTGCCTGTAACCACCTGCCAAGCCCCTCCCAAGGGCCTCAAGTCACCTCTGCAGCTGTGCCCCAGTCCTTTCCCTGTTTTCCTGCCCCAGCCCTGCAGGCCTCTTGCTGTGACAGACACATGTCTTCTCCCTGGGGTCCTGTGCATCTTCTCCCCAACCACCCACAGGCCCCCTGCCTCCCCATTCTCATCTCAGTGAGGCCTCCCCTGACCGTCCTATTGAAGATAACAGTGCCCCCAACGCCAGAACACCTTTCCTCCCTGGCTGACTTCTCTCTGTGGCACTTGCAGTCAAATGCACTGTATGATTGTTTTGTTTTGCTTTATTTGTTTTTTTTTCTTATTGTTAGTCTTGCTCCCTCGGAATGTAAGCTCTATGAGGACAGGGGTGTTTTTCTTTTTTTTAAATTTATTGGGGTGACAATTGTGAAATTACATAGATTTCAGGTGTACAATTCTGTATTACACCATCTATAAATCCCATTGTGTGTTCACCACCCAGAGTCAGTTCTCCTTCCATCACCATATATTCGATCCCCCTTTACCCTCATCTCCCACCCCCCACCCCCCGCCCCCCTTACACTCTGGCAACCACTGAACTATTGTCTGTGTCTATGAGTTTCTGTTTCTCATTTGTTTGTCTTGGTCTTTTGTTGCTTTTGGTTTATATACTACATATCAGTGAAATCACATGGTTCTCTGCTTTTTCTGTCTGACTTATTTTGCTTAGCATTATACTCTCAAGATCCATCCATGTTGTCACAAATGTTCCTATATCATCTTTTCTTACCGCTGAATAGTATTCCATTGTGTATATATACCACAACTTCTTCATCCATTCATCTATCGAAGGACATTTTGATTGTTTCCATGTCTCGGCCACCGTAAACAAAGCTGCAATGACCATTGGAGCAAACATGTCTTTATGTATAAATGTTTTCAGGTTTTTTGGGTAGATACCCAGGAGAGGAATTGCTGGGTCATATGGCAATTCTATTTGTAGTTTTTTGAGGAACCTCCACACTGCCTTCCATAACGGCTGCACCAGTCTGCATTCCCACCAACAGCGTATGAGGGTTCCTTTTTCTCCACAGCCTCTCCAACACTTGTTACTATTTGTCTGGTTGATGATAGCCATTCTAACTGGGGTGATATGATACCTCATTGTGGTTTTTATTTGCATTTTTCTGATGATTAGTGATGTTGAACATTTTATCATATGTCTATTTGCCATTTGTATGTCCTCTTTGGAGAAATGTCCCTTCAGGTCTTCTGACCATTTTTCAATTGGGTTTTGTTTTTTTGTTGTTGAGTTGCATGAGTTCCTTGTATATTCTGGATATTAGCCCCTTATCGGAGGCACTGTTTGCAAAAATCTTCTCCCATTCAGTTGGTTGCCTCTTTATTTTGTCGATGGTTTCTTTTGCTGTGCAGAAGCTTTTAAGTTTCATATAGTCCCATTCGTTTATTTTAGCTTTTACTTCCATTGCCTTTGGAGTCAAATTCATAAAATGCTCTTTGAACCCAAGGTCCATAAGTTTAGTACCTATGTTTTCTTCTATACAGTTTATTGTGTCAGGTCTTATGCTTAAGTCTTTGATCCATTTTGAATTAATTTTGGTACATGGTGACAGATGGTAGCAAGTCCCCCTGGGTACAGTGGGCACCGTTTACATGGGAGCATGGGTTTCACATCAGCGAGAACAGAAGCTGTAAATGGTCTCCTGTCACCATGTCACCATCACCCAGGAGTGTCCCTCACCTCACCCACCAGCTCAGAAACCCTTGAATGGTGGGCACTTGGGAGCGTAGACGCATTGAAGAAGTGGCAGATTGGTGTCACCGGCAGTATGCTCACTGCATAGCACCCATGGGTGAGTGCCTGCCTTTTGGTTGGGGGCACGTGCAGGTGTGGTGACGAGTGCTGTGGAAACGTGCAAAGCCTGCCGTGCTCGCTCATGGGCCACACTTCCTTGTCACCTTAAGTCTCCTTCTCATTGATAAAGCGACGATTTCTAGGGTCTCGGGTAGTTTCTTTGAGGAGTTAGTTGATATGCCAAATTGGGAAACCTCGTATGACACTGCAAATTATGACCAAGTGCATCTACACGATAAAGTGATTTAAAAGTAAATTGGAGTGGAAGGATCTGGAATTGGATTTACATGTTTTTTATTTCCCTCCCCTTTTCCTTAAGTGGCACAGGCTGCCCCCCCCCACCCTCCCAATCCAGAGGCACCCAGGAGCCCTGCTGAGAACCCCTCTGCTTGACTCTGGTGTTACATGGTTGTTTAGGTGGGAGCTCTGTCCTGGAGGTCACGTAGCCCCTGCCCACCTTTAATGAGCACACAGGAGGGGAGCCAAGCTGGTTTCCTAAAGAAATCCTGCACTTAGATGCCCTGCAGCAACTTGTCTCATCTGACTGGCGTCTGTCCTCTGTGAGACATTAGCCAGGAAGATAGGGGCCGCGTTGAGTGCTGGGGAGGGGGCGCTTCTCCTGGGAGCCCAGGGCCCAGGGCCGGCCACTGGATGCTGACCTTGGAGAGGGTTGGAAAACAAGGCTCTGACGGCCACCCTGTGCGGCACTTGTCCTCGGAGGCTTGGTTAGACTCATGTAGCGGACACGATTATCTTTGCAGTGCTCGTTCCGAAAGAGGAAATGAACAGACATCTTAATAGTGAGGACTAAGTATTTCAGTGTCTTATTTTCATTAAGTTGCTTCATTACAAGTGTGACTACTAATGAGTCTCAAGATTTTGGCCCCAAAGGAGGAATTTTGGTGAGAATAGGTCCTGTGGGAGGATCTGTGTGTGAGGTGCCTGGCGTCACGGTAAATGACACCCTTCCGAGTCCCATTTTTTTTTTGTTTTTTTTTTTTTTGTCTTTTGTCTTTTCAGTGGGTATCATGGCTGAAATTGTTGTAAGCACTGTAACTAGGGAATGCTTTTAGCAAATTCATTATTTAGGGTCCTGGACTTGGAGTCTGAAAGATACCAGTTTTGAAGCCCACCCACTTGGGTGACCCTTGCTATTCTATGACAATATTGTGTGATTTTCAGATGCATCTTATACATGGGCAGTTGGGCCACGTCAGCAGAAATGTTTTTATTACTGACAGGCAGTAATGGTTCCAAAAGACCAAAGAGATTTCACTGTGGACGTGACCCTGATTGATCAAATGATTCACTGCAGTTATTCTTGCTTACAGGCCACTGTGCTGGGTGTGGCTTTCTGCAACACGGCCTGTTGGAATGCAGGATTAGACGGTGAGTTGGATTCCTCATTTTTCACTGACAAACCTTGGTTTCACATGTCTTTGGGTTCCAGGCAGAAAGAAGGGTCGGATGACCTGAAGGTCTCATATTCTTCCAAGGCAGGAAAGGAACAGACATTGCAAAAGGCTTTGATTTCAGAGACACCACTGGAAAAGGAGGAGTCACATCAAACCATATCAAATAGAAAATAATTTATTTTAACTTCATTTTACTTCATGTTTGCAGCTACTCATGATTTTGTGAACTTGCTTGTACAAAGTCTGTCCCTTCAAATCTCCACAGCAAAGGTTTATTTACTACAATGACACTTAGAATTCCCCAAACCGTCTCCATCCACAACGTTCCTGTACATGCACATTTTTCCAACGGGCTGCACTGTTTGCAAACATGCTTTCAACTTCCATAAAGCTACATGATGCCCGGCTTTCTGTTTAAACCTTTCCACTCTCTTGGGAACTTTAATCAGGAAAATGTTTAGAGTTGGAACACACATTGAAACACTGCTGGTTTGGTTATGTGTATCAAATCGTTAACCAGTTTGGTGGTTTTGCGTTGAAGCCCTGACCCAAGTAATATATTAATGGTCACTCATATGAAACACATTCAGCAAAGTAACATTACAAAATAGAGTTCCATTAAAAATACATACTGGCAGTTGTATCTGTGTTTTCCGCAGGACAAAAAGCGTTTAACTCTTGTATATGAATATAGTTTAAACAAATTTGTGAAAGTATGCTTAATAAAAAGATCTTTTGGACATTTAAACGCTGCATGTAAAAGGTAACAAGGTAAAAAGTACCAGCGCTACTTGAAAAAAGCCCTGTGTGTTAATAGTACCTTCCAAGACAGTTACGGGTGGTTTCTCTCCGCTCACGGTAGAGCAATGACCCCCAAGGTGCAGTCTGACTATAAACACGACCTTATTTCTCTTCTGTACAGAAACCTGCCGCTTTGAACGAGGCAAGAGCGTCCACCCCAACGAGCGCATTCGCTATGTACACGCCGCGCACGTGCGCGTCCGTCACACTGTGGTCACCGACAGGAAGCAGTTGGCCACCCTGGTGCCGTCCGGGGACTTGGCGCCGTGAGTCAGGAGCTCCTGGATGGTCATCCAGTTGTCCAGGATCCTCCTGTTCCGCCGCTTCATCATCTTCTTGTGGCTCAGCTCCAGGATGCTCGGCTCCTTGCGCTCGTCGCCGGCCAGCGGCTCCGGCAGGCAGCCCGGCCGGCTCTGCAGCAGCAGCGCGCGCCGCCGCCGCTGCTCCTTGGCGCGCACCACGTGCTGCTTGCGCTCCTCGCGGCTCCAGTAGCGGCCGAGCTTCAGCTCGCTGGCCGCGTCGTCGTCCGTGGTGGCGCCGCTGCGCTCCTCGCCTCCGGCAGGCAGCCCGGCCGGCTCTGCAGCAGCAGCGCGCGCCGCCGCCGCTGCTCCTTGGCGCGCACCACGTGCTGCTTGCGCTCCTCGCGGCTCCAGTAGCGGCCGAGCTTCAGCTCGCTGGCCGCGTCGTCGTCCGTGGTGGCGCCGCTGCGCTCCTCGCGGATGCGCAGCGCGCGCTCCCGCAGCAGCCGGTCGCGCACCGGCCGCTTGGTGATGTAGCGCGAGCCGTCGCTGCGCACCTTGACCTTCCACTCCAGCCGCGGCTCGGCGGGCCCGGCCAGGCTCGTCTGGCTGTGCGCGAACTCCACGGCCGAGCGCTGCTGCACCAGCTGCATGTAGCTGCGGTAGTGCTGCGCGTGCGCGGGGATGTGCGCGTGCCGGTAGGGCGCATGCGCCGCCCGCCTGCGGGCCGCCTCGGCGGCGTCGGGCGGGCGCGGGCCGCTGGCGCTGGGCTGCCGGGCCGCCCTCCGCCGCCCTGCGCAGCGAGCCGTCGGGGGACGCGTCCGTCTCGCCGGTGTTGTAGGCGCTCGAGCTGTCCTTGTCGCCGCGCTCGGGCAGCTCGGTGATGTCGGCCAGCGCGGGCCGGCGGCCGTCCGCGCGTGTTAGAAGTTGCGGAAGCCGCTGTCGGGCAGCATCCAGGCGGCGCGCCGCGCGCGCACCAGCCCCAGGCACTCGAGCTCCACGCCGCGCAGCTCCCGGCTCAGCCGCCGCAGCTCCGCGTCCAGGCCGGGCGCGCGGCCGGGCTCCTGTGCGGCCTCCGGGCTCAGGGCCCGCTCGCCGCTGTGCTCCGGCTCCGAGCTCTCGTCGTTGCGCGTGCTGTCGTCGGTGCGGCCCACACCGCTGTCCTTCTCGTGCTGGTTGGACAGGATGGTGGCCGTGTCCGTGGTGCCGCCGTCTTCCTCGTGCGCCTTCTGCACAAGGGAAACGAGCGGCGGTCGGAGTGGGGACAGGGCCACGTACCCACCTGCGCTGGCACCGCCCAACGCGCCTGACCCAGTGGGGGGGGGCAGAGGGAGCGGGTGGCGCCAAGCAGCTCAGGCCGATGGTGGCCACGAGCTGAGCTCGGGAGTGTCGCGCCCGCGCCCCTCGGCGTGTCTGCGCTTCGGGGGCCACACTCTCCGTGCGACTTCGGCTCTAGGTGACTAGAAACGCGCCCAGTCTGCCTGCGCGCCGCCTTCCAGGCGCTGCTGCCTGACGGTCGTCAGTAGGGACAAGGGGCTCGGAGGGCAGGGGCGGCCCCTTACCTGGGGGAGCATGCTGGCCGTGAACTGCATGGCCTGGTGGTGCTGCTCCTCCAGCATGTCCAGGTGCAGCTCGTCCAGAAGGTCGTTTCTGTCATCGTCCATCCAGCCCTCGTCCAGCTGGGGAGAAGCGGCAGCCAACATGCCTCACAAGACAGGCCTTTGCTTTCATTTAATTATGTATTTTAAGAAAAGACATTTCCTTGGGAAAAACATTTCTAGGGCAACACGACTTGTTTTGCTACGTGTCAGAAAAGGAGCCCACCCCACGTCAGTGTCTGCCCATTCATGTCCACGGGTGATGCCCCTCTGTCCACCTCCGCTAGAGTCAGGCCAGGTAGAATGGGTCCAGCCAGCTGGCCGCCTGCTCCCGCCCGCACTGAGCACAGCAGCCCCCCTCCCCCATAAAAGAGAACTATTCGGGGCTCCTTGATCTACAGCCCAAGTGCCAAATGTGGCCTTTTATTTTCATTTTTAAATAAAGTTTATTGATCAATGTTTCATTAAAAAAATAAACATTGTATTACGTTTAAGGTATACATCATATATTCCCATAATGAAATGATTAGACAAGCTAATTAACATCATCTCTGAGGTACTGGTTTTGTGTGTGTGTGTGTGTGTGTGTGTGTGTGTGTGTGTGATGAGAGCACCTGAAATTCACTCTTCTAGCCAATTTCCAGTAGTCAGTACAGTGCTATTAACTGTTGTCACCACACTGCACGCCCCCTGCACTCTGCAACTGTGAACAAGACACACATAGCTCGGCTGGAGCACCTGCCAGGCCCCAGGATGTCACCTCCGGACGGTCATGACCCTGGCTGTGTTTTCCATCCCATAGACTTCCCTTCTCCTTCACTACATCCCTGCATTAATGAGCCTGCTGGGCTGCCGTCAGCGCCACCTTTAAAGGTTAAAGCAGAAAATGTGCTGAGCCCCAGCAGTTAGACCACCGTCTCAGGGTGGCACACTGCCTTCAAGGTCGGATGACACCGGGCGGTGTCCTACAGGAGCATGGGCTTTGGTCTAGAAAGTCAGACCCAGCCTCATGGGCAAGAAGCTGACTCACCTGGAGTTCGGGCCTTGCAATGAGCAGGGAAACACTCTTGTGTTCGTCACTGGTCAGGAGAGCCACGGCCTCTTCCCGGTTCTGTACCTCCAGCCCATTAATCTGAAAGACAGGAGGTGAGGGGTGGACAGTGCATCAATCAGCTCATGTAGGACCACTGTGTCCTGCTGCAGGCCTGTGTCTGTCACCCACTTGCAGCACAACAGAGAGAGCTTCCATGCAGCATGTAAAGAATGCTGATGTTGGTGCAGTCTCTGGCCCAGGAGGGGACCCTGTGGGCGTCCAAGGAGAGTGTAAAGTACAAGCCATGAGAACAGGGGTGGCTGGGACCCCAGGAGGCAGCACTGGGCAAAATCACAGTGTGGGAAGAAGGGACATCTGTGCAATTTCATCAGGCAGAATACTCAGGCAGGAATACAAATGGAGGTAGTAAAGCATTATTACAGGTATTTTCCGATAATACGGGTGAAGAAGCAACAGGTCTGATGGGAACATTGTGGAAGTTGAGGGGAGAGAAGGAAATGGAATTACGCAAGGTGGTTTGTATCCTCACTTGGGCATTTTTTTAACTTCTTTAGGTAGGACAGAGGCCAGTGGGAGGGACTCTCTCGCCATCACACCAGATAACCCTCTTGCAGGATTTTTGCTCCTTTTCCTGGTCTGGAGGTTTCAGTCCCAGAGTGGGCCATTCCTGCAAGGGCCCCAGGGATGCTCCCACTGAGCTGGGGGAGTGGGGGTGAGCCTTCCACCAACTCCTTAAACCAACAGTCAGCAAAGCGGTGACTCCACCATTTGGGGTAATGGATCTTGGTGACCAAGGAGAAATGGGGTCACTGAGGCCCAGTGGACCCAATGGAGCACAGAGGGCCCTGTCGGGGACCCAGCGCCTCCCTGCCCTATAGGACATGTAACTGGAAAACAATAGCAACCAAAAACGGCAGCACGGCTAAGAGTGCAAAACCTCAGGAGTGAAGCTGAAGGACAGCTGAGGTCTGGGTTGAAGGCTGAGGAAATTGGAATAAGCAGTGGAAAAAAAATCAAAATCACTCACAGTGAGGACTGGAATGATAGCTATAAACAAAGTGTGTCGGAAATGAGAAGAGGCAGAGCAAAGCCTGTGGGACACAGTGAACCAAAGAACCTCGATTTCTGTGAGTTGAAAAAGAGGACCCGAGAGAGAAACGGTCTCACTTTGATGTAAAACAGCAACAGAGCTAGAGGGAAAGCAAGTACCCTGAGAAGCCATTCCATATAATGCTTAAGTGCCGAGTCACAGAATTTGAAAGACTTCTGATCCATTTTGCTAAATTTGCCAGAGATGTTCCCATTATAAAGATCAGACCAAACTTGAAACACTTGGCCCAAAATTAATCCTTGAGAGCACTCTAAATGAGTCTGGTCCACAAGTCACATCGTTGGCAGGCTTAGACTCACTCGTGTGTTGTCTTTGGCCCAAAGAGAGTTGAAGAAAACGAGGTGAGCTGGCTCATCCTGTGGGGTGCTGGGCAGCAGCTCTCCCGAGGGCTCCCTCCCCACTTTGCCTCAGGCCCCAACACGCCCTGTTGTGCGTCACTGTCCAGAGTCCGTGCTTCACTTGCTAACTTGTCCGGCCTGTGCTCTTCATCTCGAGAGCTGTTATTGGGACCAGTGTGAGCTTTAGTGATGGGCAGGGGACCAGGCCACCGGTCAGATGTCGACTCACCTGGATAATGCGGTCTCCTTCTCGGATGCGTCCGTCCTTGGCCGCGATGCTGTTAGGATCGATCTGAAATACACAGTGAAAGTGTCAGCACCAGGTGGGTAACTCAACATAACGACAGTAACGGCATTCCCTGAGACACATCTGACACTGTCATGCTCGTCCCTATGGTTTTGTTCCGTACAGACAGAGGAGACTCGGTGTCATGCAGAGACACAGACAGTGATGGATTGACTCCTTCCGAGCTCTGGGGCCACAGCCCTGGCGGGCCGTGTGTGGCAGGCAGCAGACTTCGGGCACAACACTGCGTGTCCAAGTGCGACGAGGAACATGCTACAGGGCAGCTTTCATTACACTGACTGGCAGCCGTGCCTGGATTATTTTACCAACCACTATTAAATGTTGGAAAATAACTTGGAAATGGAATGCAACTGAGACAAGTGGGCTGGACTACAGTAAAGATGCCCCAAAATGCAGCAACAACAGGCCAGCTGAAGCTTGGTGGACCAAGTCTGTCCAGAGGGTAATTATTAAGCCCAGCAGACACAGCTCTTGGCTCATCCCATAGAGACAGAATTTATTTCCTGACACCCTTGGGGTTCCATGCTTGTGAACATGGGGTGCTTGGCACAGTGTCCACACTGCAGTTAGCTGGAAGATCAAACAGCCTCCAGGTATGTACTGTGAAGTTGCACTTTACATATATGGATTCAACAATACACACTCCACCAAGAGGAAAAGAGAGAAAGAAATACTTTGAAAAGAGTAAGATTCCATCCACCACGCCAGCCAGTGGACCTCAGATGGGAAGTGTGTGTGTGATGGTCCCTCAGGCTGGAACACGCAAATCATGCAAATGGCTCCATTTTCTGGCCCATTTGTAGGCTTCTGAAGGGCAATTTCACTGACTGTGCTGATATTATAACTTAACCCCCCATTAAGGATGGAACTCCATGGAGTGTGATGAAGGGGACAGAGAAATTTGTCTGTCTCTTCCCAAAGAATTCTCAGGAAGCCAGGGTTAAGGTTGGTTAACACATGAAACAAAAGCACGTCTTTTGGTCTTGATATCATAGTTATAAGAAACTGGCCTCCATACCTCGCTTATGTAAATGCCTAAGTCGTCTTCGTCATCCGTCCGGTAGCACACAGTGAGGCCCAGCTTATCCTGGCTGTTCATTCTGTAGAGATCCACTTCCTGACAAAGAAAGGCCATCCCCAGTGAGACTCCCGTAGGCGGTGGCCACAGGGAGGACTGCAAATACTTTATAAATATTTTGTTTAAATGATGAACTGAATTTCTTGACAATCAACTATGGAGAGTGGTGAACTTACTAAACAAAAAGTGATTATGGACCTGGGATCAATGCCCAAGGCATGTCTGACCTTTCAGTCAATATAAAGTCATTTTGAAAATAGTTATTTTATTGATTCCCTCAAAAGAAAAATTACCCATATGTCACTCAGCATCAAGACTTCTGGGGTAGGGGGCTTTTAAGAAGCATTCTTTCAATGTCTGCCACAATCAAGAATATTTCCATACACCAAACCACCCAGCCATTGTACTATAAATGTTTCCATGTGTTTGGTTAGATTATTTCACATTGTTTTGCTTTAATATTCACAAACAGATCACACACACATCGACCCAAGAAAGGAGGGTAACGTGACTGACTATGCAATGAATGCTTCCCACAACAGCTGCGATACAGGTTTTGCACTCCCAATTCACCCTTTTGCAAATCAAATTCACCCCTTTGCACTCCCAATTCACCCTTTTGCAAATCAAATTCACCCCTTTGCACTCCCAATTCACCCTTTTGCAAATCAAATTCACCCCTTTGCACTCCCAATTCACCCTTTTGCAAATCAAATTCACCCCTTTGCACTCCCAATTCACCTTTTGCAAATCAAATTCACCCCTTTGCACTCCCAATTCACCCTTTTGCAAATCAAATTCACCCCTTTGCACTCCCAATTCACCCTTTTGCAAATCAAATTCACCCCTTTGCACTCCCAATTCACCCTTTTGCAAATCAAATTCACCCCTTTGCACTCCCAATTCACCCTTTTGCAAATCAAATTCACCCCTTTGCACTCCCAATTCACCCTTTTGCAAATCAAATTCACCCCTTTGCACTCCCAATTCACCCTTTTGCAAATCAAATTCACCCCTTTGCACTCCCAATTCACCCTTTTGCAAATCAAATTCACCCCTTTGCACTCCCAATTCACCCTTTTGCAAATCAAATTCACCCTTTTACAAATCAAATTCACCTTTTTGCAAATCAAATTCATCCTTTTGCAGATGAAATTTCAACACAAAAACATTTTCTTATTCTTTGTAATAAAATAAATCCAATGTTGTTAAAATGAACATTTTATTGCATGCATTTAATAATAAACATAAGATACTTATTTAACATCAGAAATACTTATTTACTTATAGCTTCATCACTTCTCCTGCCACTGCTCACGGTATTTTCATATACATATTAATAAAATAATTATGACAATCTGTAGGAGTAATAGTTGCAATGGAATGATTAAGAACATCTACTAAATGTTCATGGCTTGATGGATAAACCAAAATATTTCTTGTGCAGAACTTAATTTTTGAAAAAACTTCTTCAGTGGGGTTCATCACTGGAGAGTATGGTGGTAGGAACAATAAAGTATATCTTGTCTGACCAATGAGATCACATACCATGTTTACCCAAAAATAAGACCTAGCCAGACAATTAGCTCTAATGCATCTTTTGGAGCAAAAATTAATTTAAGACCCAGTCTTATAGTAAAATAAGACCCCGTATTATACAGTAGTACCTCAGTTTTCGAACGTCTCCGTTGACAAACATTTTGGTTTACGAATACCGTAAACCAAGAAGAAAATGCTTCGGTTTTCGAACATGTCTCAGAAGTCGAACATGTCACACGGCTTCCGCTGAGTGCAAGATGCTGAGGCCTAGCTGTTAGCTGTTTTCGAACGTTTCAGAACTCAAACGGTCTTCCGGAATGGATTACGTTAAAAAACCGAGGTACCACTGTATTATATTATTATATTATATTATATTCTTATATTATGTATTATATTCTTACATTAAAAACCCGGTCTTATAGTAAAATAAAACCAGGCCTTATATTAATTTTTGCTCCAAAACACGCAGTAGAGCTGATTGTCCAGCGAGGTCTTATTTTCGTGGTAACAGGCTAATTCCTGGGTTTTGTAGAGGCTTACATTGTCCAAAACAAACCACACTTTCTCCAAGTTATCTTCATCCAATTTCTGCAATAACCTCTGAAGAAATTCCCAAAAAATATTTGTACTGTAGAACATGCAATTACTTCATGCCACACCATTCCCTGAATGTTTATTGCTGCAATTAGAGAAACATTTCGTCCTCTCACCATTGGCACAGTAACATGATCTGGTGTATTACATTTCGATTGCACCTTCGTTTTTAAAAAATTAAGTTCTGCGCAAGAAATATTTTCGCTGATCCATCAAACCATGAACATATAGTAGATATTAATCATTCCGTTGCAACTATTACTCCTACAGATTGTCAAAATTATTTTATAAATATGGATATGAAAATACCAAGAACAGCAGCAGGAGAACCGTGTAGATGAAGCTATAAGTAAATAAGTATTTCTGACGTTAAATACGTATTTTATGTTTATTATTAAATACACGTAAAAACAAGTTTAATTTTAACACTAATTTAACATTGGATTTATTTTTATTACAAAGACTAACAAAAAGATTTTTGTGGAAAAATTGGATCTGCAAAAGGATGAATTTGATTTGCAAAAGGGTGAACTTGATTTGTAAGGGGTGAGTTTGATTAGCAAAATGGTAAATTAGATTTGCAAAGGAGTGATTTTTTTTTTGGATTGCAAAGGGGTGAATTTGCTTTGCAAAAGGGTGAGTTTGATTTGCAAGAGGGTTAATTTTGAGTCCACAGGGGTGAATTTGCATTTCAAAAGGGTGAATTTGAGTTTCAAAGGGGTGAATTTGATTTGCAAAGGGGTTAATTTGATTTGCAAAAGGGTCTGGTCTATTTGATTTGCAAGAGGGTGAATTTGATTTGCAAAGGAAGGGGTGAATTTGATTTACAAAAGGGTGAATTTGGATTTCAAAAGGGTGAATTTGCTTTGCAAAAGGGTGAATTTGATTTGTATAGGGGTGAATTTGCTTTGCAAAAGGGTGAATTTCGACTTCAAAATGGAGAATTTGATTTGCAAAGGGGTGAATTTGATTTACAAAGGGGTGAATTTGATTTGCTAAAGGGTTAATTTGATTTGGAAAAGGTGAATTTGATTTGCAAAGGGGTGAATTTGATTTGCAAAAGGTGAATTTGATTTGCCAAGGGGTGAATTTGATTTGCCAAGGGGTGAATTTGATTTACAAAAGGGTGAATTTGATTTGTAAAAGGTGAATTTGATTTGCAAAAGAGTGAATTTGATTTGCAAAAGAGTGAATTTGATTTGCAAAAGGGTGAATTTGATTTGCAAAAGGGTGAATTTGATTTTCAAAAGAGTGAATTGGATTTGTCAAGGGGTGAATTTGATTTACAAAAGGGTGAATTTGATTTGCAAAAGGTGAATTTGATTTGCAAAAGAGTGAATTTTATTTGCAAAAGGGTAAATTTGATTTGCAAAAGGGTGAATTTGATTTGCAAAAGGATGAATTTGATTTGCAAAAGGATGAATTTGACTTGCAAAAGGGAGAATTTCATTTTTTACTCTAGTTTTTGTCAATACTTTGATTGATAGATATTTGGAGCACTGTTAAGCTATAAAAGTAGACATTAATTAGTTCATGTTGCTACTGAAGAGATGACTTTCTGTGTTTTCTTTCCAAATCTGCCAGTTTCTCCTAACGAATCTGTATTACTTTTATAACTAGAGAGAAAACTTCTTGGAACAAAATGTCAGGTTGTAACCAAAGAGGTTCCTAAAACACTTGTTTTAAAATATTTTCGCCTGAAGCACTGATAGTTGATTCAAGGACCATGTCTTCTTACACTTTCCTTACTGACACACTTTAGATGCTGCCATTAACCCCACATATGGGTAGCAAATTAATAATATACCACCCCTAAGTCCTGCTTGGAATTGTGTTCCCCACGACCCATGGTGGTCCAGGCCCATATGACATTTTGCACAGGAGAGAAGAGGTGTGTTTCCAGTTGCTGGGATTCCAGGAATACATGTCCTTACTGTCGCACAACGACGTGGGCCCAACACTTTAACTCCCATTGCAAATTCTCCTGGGGGACACGCATGGGGACAGTCACATTCTCACTTCGGCTGGATTTGACTTAAACCTTGCAAAGATGACATTGCATCCTTGATGTGGACGAGAAGTGCCAGCCTGGCTGCAGCAGAGGCACGCGTGACGTGTCAGGGCATGGGAGCACATGTTGGAACAATGCCCCCAGTCCCAGCTGGCAGTGGGGTGCAGTCTGAGAACTTGGTCTTCAGAGCAGATGTAAGGACGGGAGTGTGGCCCCAGTGCAGGGCAGTCCTCTGGGAGCAGCTGTCGCTTCAAAATAGTCTGGTTTTAAAAGAGACAAGTGGTCCTGGGTGAGCAGATTCGGGCAAAGCCCATTTCGATTCATGAAGCAAAAGGATGTCTGGAGTTCAGGTACCCATGTGATATCGACAGCAGATGGGAAGGCGTAGACTTCAGTGTTTTCTCGCATCGTCTGGATCTTCTTTAGATCTTCTTTAGAACTCTGAACCAAAGCGGGGAAGATCTCTTAGAAGGCACACAGAATAACTTAAGGGGGCCACTCAGTGTCCGAGGGTGGGCCAACGGGACACGCAGAGCTTGGCTACCGATGGTTAAGCACAGGGCGAGCCATCAAAGGTCCTCAGAAGCTCCTGACAACCCACAGTGTACGAGCTGCTCCTTTCCGGATCTGTAGAGCTCATGCCAAGTTCACAGGCAGCAGGCGCCGAATAGTGAGGGGGGCGGGGAAGCAGTGTCTGCCTTACGCTCACGCACAGCACCTGCTCAGTGAGCCCGAGTGAATGCGCCTGAGTTCAGGCGGGAGACAGACCTGACTGGAAGGTGGGCTTGGTGCCGCTTCTCTGCAACTTTTCAGCTATTCTACAGTCTTACATATAACCAGACACCGTATCTCGGGCTCAGTGGAAATGACAGCTCCTCAAAGTTATTGGGTGTTTTGTAAATTCTCAGCTTTTCATCCTGACTCTGAGCTGGACGCACAGCCCTACACACCACAGAAAGCATAGCGGCTGTCAATGCATATGTATCTGGGATGATGGAGATAAGGTTTCAAGGCCCATTAATCACAGTGGCGTGAATAATGCACCAGCATTCTCTGGACTGCAGCTCGCACCATGGTGTCCTGTTGCTTACTATCTAGATGGGCTGCTGGATAAAAATGAACAACTAAGCCTGACATTTCAGATGGAACTGAAATGATAGTGCAATTAAAAGAATTAAGGGGCCATTCCACCTAGACGATTCAAGCTTTCTGTTTCACTGGCAGCCACTTTAATCAGAGGATTCCCAGAGACTCCGATGGCTTATCTGCCTCTGCGAGGACTGTTCACTGGAGCAAAACTCTTTACTTATTGATCCAGGACTGTTGTACACACTTCTTTAAACATATCTTGACGCTTTCTACCGCTATGCATGGTGCTATGTGGGGTGCAGAGATGCCTCTAAAAAGACTGCATTTCCCTTCCTAGACCTTAAATTTGGGGTAGGGTAAGAAGGCACCTACTCCCTCATTCAACAATATTTACAGGGGGCCCACTACACGCCAGGCTCTGTCTAGGCAGGAGGAATGCAACAGAGCCCAGCTGTCCTGGAGCTTGGATTCCACTCAGGGAGCCAGACAATAGGTAGGACATGGCACTGTGGGGTCGGGGTGCTTCACAGAGAGGGGCCCACCTTCTCTGGAGGTGACATACAGACAAAAAGCTGAGCTAGGCTGAGCTGTGCAAGGGTCCAGGGGAAGTGCCACGCAGGCTGAGATGGGAGCAGGTGGAAGAAACATTAGCAAAGTCCCCACGGCACCCGGAGAGTGGTGAGGAGCTGACTCAGTGAGCGCAGGGCTGGCCAGGGGAGGTCTGGGATCGGGGCTGAGTGGTGCCTCGACGCTCAAGCATATGTTGACTGGTTGGGGCCCGTCATCCCCAGGACAACCCAACCCCGGTGCCCTGCGCAGGTTACTCTGTGAAGCCAGGTGGGGAGAGCATCACAGCCCCTCTGAAGCTGCAGTCCTCCCTGTCCTTTCCGGTCTGAGTCACGTCATCAGGATCCAACACCGGTGACGGCAGCTTCGCTCCTGCCTACGGTGCTGCCAGTGAATGAACTGGAGATTCAGACCATAGACAAAGGAAAAGGCTTCTGTCGGACGTCTGTTTTCTTTGTGACTTGTCTGCAGATGCAGAGCTGGTGTTCAGTCCCCAAAGGCTTCTGGGTAATTACTTGGCTGCTCAGCCCTTGGGTGTATGTGGCACAATCTTCTTAACTCGAGCAGCTCCACAGTAACAGGCTTTGACACCCACGGAAATAAGGTCCTTGCGTGTGCTTTACAAGCGAGGGCACCTGTTCTCTGTGCCTTTGCTTCCAGGACATCCCGACACACGCATGCACGTCTCCCTGACGTCACATCCATTTTCTGAAAGGGGCAGATCCTGGTCTTCTCCAGCTTCGATGGCAAGTGGGGAGTTGAGACTGATGGCCTCACTCGAAACAAGCTGCTGCTTCTAGCCCCAGAGTGGGTAATCACACGACGGAAGCTGGCACAAAGACTGCTGACTATCCTAAGAAGTGTTGTGGGAGCAGGGTGATGGGTATATGCGTCTCCCCGAAAACTGGGTCCTCAGCACGGGGGTCTGTCTGGAAACCTTGAACTGCCGAGGCTACCTCTCAGAGATATAGCTTCAAACGGGGCACTCCTGGAAGTACGCATGGCCACTGGCCCTCCTGGAGAGTTGCTACGGTGCATCTCAGCACAGGGCTCCGGACAGGCCGTCCCTCCAGAACCACCAGGTCGCTTGGTTAGCAGAAATCACCTGGTGACATCTATAGGCAAAAGGCCCATTGGATTCCTGGTGTCACGTGACGGCCGTCCTAAAGAGCCAGAGATGGGCAACAGCCATGTTTTTGTTTTCGAGGAGATGAAAGCACCTGCCTAACGGCCTGCTGGCTGCTCAGCCTCGAGAACATGAGCCCCTTGGGGGCGGGTGACATGCTGATGTGCATTTCTGGCGCCAAACGGCACCTTTAGTGGAACGTGCTTAGCCAAAGCTGCTGAGCAGGCACAAGAGGAGATGCACGTGAAGCTTTTGACATCGGCGTCTAAACAGAAAACCGACTGATTTTCTACATAGTTGATTCTTGGTCTCTGCTTTGTGTTCATGAAAAGAACGAAGCCTTAGCTCAGTGCTGCATGCCTACAGGGGCCGAGGCCTTTCCAGCTCTGCGTGACAGCGTGGGTGACATCAGAGGCTTGGAGGCACATGTCTACACTACAGTGTATCAAAGTACACTGTCACCGAATATCACTGGCCTGACCCATGGCGAGAAGAGCAAGTGGGAGCTCGGACTCCTGTACCTGGGCCCTTGGCCTCTAGGGCAGGGCTCCTCGGACGTGACACCACCTGTGGATGCTGTTAAAATGCAGACTGACCTGCAAGTCTGAGGCTCGGCTTTGCGTCACTGCCATGTCCCAGCGATCCTGCTGGCCCCGCACACACCAGCAGCAAGGCTCTAGGAGCTGCGTGTCCCCCCCACCAAACATGAGGGGTCCCGCTGGTGCTCACTGAGGAAGTTCCCTCGTCCACAGAGAAAGGCTCGGTTGAGGCTGGTCTTCATGCTTCCTTCACTTCCTTCGTACTACCTAATATCCTTAGAACAGGACACGGAGCCGGAGGCAGTGGAGAACCGGCCCCAGGCCCCAGGGTGTAACAGCGAGGCCTGAGTCCACTGTATTTAACTGTGTGGCCGCACCTTCTGTTCATGGCAACTGATGCTGATTTCCGCCTGAGGCAGTGGTACAGTGTTTCCTTTAACATAAATTTGTCTTATTTCAAATGAGTTAAAGAGAACTACAAAGCAAACAATGGCTTGGCTGGTATTCAGATATGACAACAAACTGTAGGGCAGAATTGGGTCAAATTGCAGAGAGTGGGTCCTCAGTGGCCCTCCAGACATGAGACAGGAGCAGTTTTCTAGGGAGAGGCCATAACTGCCATCGGATTCTCAAAGGTGCTGGGAACTGAAATGGAACTTGGACCCCAGGGCTATAACGTCAAGTTTAACTAAAGACTTAAGATGTATAGTCTACATACTCCCATGAATCTAGCTCCTGAGAAATGGTGGCTGTTTAAAGATGCCGACTTTGTCACATTATAGTCACATTAAAAGCAGTGTTGTCCTGCAGAGATTACAGCCCTTCTTGCAAAGCACTGCTCCAAAGAACTCTAGACTCCGGACATGTTAACAGGCACGTGGCCGGAGAGAAGTTCCTGCAGCAAATGACTGCGTCTGTCTGGGTAACTCTGCCCCGTTTCCCCTCCCCCTGGTCATTTACATGCTAATTTACACATTCAAGATTCTGAATGTCCTGTAGGAAAGAAATCTGTTTACTTCTGTTCAACCTGACATCTCCTTGACCTGGAACCCCCTTTGCAAACCCCGTGTATTAACACCTTGGAGGACTAGTGCCCTGGGGGGGTCACCGGTGGCTCCATGAACTAGTCCTGCCGTTGGGGAGAAGGCACATTGAAAATAACAGGCAGAATCTTTAATCTTTTGAAAGGCACAAGGCTGCATTTCCTGGGGCAGTTGTTGGAATGCAAGTGCCCTGGTCCATGGACAGCAGCCATCTATACGTTAGAATAACTAGTTTCCGTTTAGACCATATGCACTAGAAGAAATTCACATTTTCAAAACCATGTCATCGTTGGGTCAGCCATGGCTCTAGTACCCAGCACGGGTGGTGAGTGAGCGGCCAGGGAAGGGGCATCTGCTTTTACTGATTGTCGTCTTCCGTTTTGGAACAAAAGCTTGGTGACTTTGAGGGAACGCTTGAGCTGTCTTCTACTGTTTGTGTCCCTGCAAAGGGACCTATGCCACTTGAGTACTTATCAGCCTCAGAAGTACGGCGCAGTGGCCCAGATGCCACAATGGCTGGCCATGAAACTGAGATTGTTAGTGGATTTTGATTGTGCCGAAACATTTACCTCTCAGTATCAGGTAGCTTTTTAAAAGGCACCCTATTACCCTATTCTGTAAAGTCAGTTTCCAAAAAATGCTCTCATACTTTTTAAAACACACTGAAATATGAAACAGCTTTCCCACAAGTATGAATGATCCTGAAAGTTGATTTCTCTCTATTTTCTATCACTCTTACTAAAAGGAAAATGAGGAGTAGAAGTCTGTGAACTGGTATCCTCTAAACACTGCACATCTCAGAGGCCGGGGTGACATTATACAGCAGCTGGAATCCTGAGTCATTTCTGGCCTCAAGTAACAGAGAGGAACGGATTGGTTTCATTCCTCCAAGATCAGTGTCAGAAAAGCTTTACAAGGACCCAGTGGGTGAAACCCCCTGCTGTTGGGTGTGGGCAGTGTCAGCTTTAACACTGGGACCTGTTCCTGAGCATCTGCATAGAAAGTCATGACAAGAGTGATGGGAGGAGCTGACACCCATCAGGGGATGTGCTGGCGGGGGCTGTGACGTCACCGGTCCTGCAGGGCTTTCTACCCTGTCTCCTCAACAATTTAAATAAAAAGCCCACATTTCTGCCTTGGGATCTGATCATCACGTTCTGCGGTGGAAGGGAAGAAAAGCTCCAATGCCTTTCAAACAGCCGGAAGTGGTTCTTTTGAATGAAATTCACCAAAAGCAGGTATTTCATAAGCATCCACAACTCCGTTCACGCGTCCTGAGCGCTTGCTTTTCCTAACGTGAGCCCCGCGCTGAGCCCAGGGCGCGGTCCTACCTCCAGCTCCAGCTCCTCCCTGTCCAGGTCCTGCTGGGCGCCGCCGATGTAGTCACTGGGGTCGTAGTATCCGTGGGCACAGGGAAGCCTGCAAAGACACGAAGGACCGTGAAGGCGCCGCCTGCTCGCCACCCTGACGCAGGGCCTGCTCACACTCTCTGGTCAGGACCTGCATCATCACGTTTCCACCACTGCTGACATCGGCTGCCCAGAAGGGGTCAGATGCGACCAGCGGTGCTGTTTCCAGTGACCAGTCCAGCTGCCTAGCCATGCGGGTCACCATGAGCAATTTCTTAGTCTGCATGGGGGACAGACTGGCATTTACCACTTGCTGCTTCAGTTACATTGTATCTGTGAGAAAAAGGCAACACTCAGCCTGCTGGGACTGGAAAGCCGGCTGGGACCACACTGCCATGCTGTCTGTCTTCTCACACTTTTTTGACTGCGTCCAGAAGAAATATGTTTGTTATTAAACCCAGTGTGCACATGCATGTCTTGTATCTACACACACACACACACACACAGGAGAGGAGCGTGGGTCACTTCAGCACAACATGTGACAGTTCACAGAGCCCGCCACCTGCCTGGACACACTGTGACTGAAGCTAGGAGCACAGGCAGCGGAAAGGTGCCAGCCGGGGAAGGAAGGAGAGCTGGGCACCCAGACCTGCTTGCCCCAGAGATCGGCACAGGGTCTGCCTGCCTGCACTTGGCTTTGCAATGACAGATCAGACACCAGTGCTCGTTCACACGACGGCTTTCCCGTCCCCAGGCCTGCGCCTGCGCGTACAGGGCTCAGGCTGACGGTGCTGCTGGGAGGCCTGGCTCGCAAGCGTCAGCCACACCCCCTTCATGTGTGCACCTGCTGCTGACCTTTCACCTGGCAGCCAGAACTGCACACGCCTGACCTCGCGACTCTTCTGACATTTCTCAAGTGCCCCTCGGGAAAAGTCATGTCAAATGCACTAGACTTGAGAGGAAATTCGGGGTCTGGCTTCTAAGAGGCCCGTCACTGTGGCAGTTCAACACCTGCAAGTCGGGAGCAGCCCGGAAAGCCTCATCAGTAAGGAGAGGCAGTCTGGAAAGTAACGTCAGGGAGCGGGTCGGAATGGTCATGCTCGGTGACTCGGCCAGTTCCCTACAATCCCAGAATGACACACGGTGTCATGGCTCCGATCTGGTCGTCTGCTGAGCAGAAGTGGCGCCTGCACCGTCAATGCACAGGCGTGAGGGACACGTGAGCACACCGTCTGTGCACACTGAGGGGCTGTCTGACCACACTAGCTCCACTTTACAGGCTGCAGGTGCAGCTACACTTACTCTGTAAAGCTGAGCAGCCCTGGGTTCCAATGTCAGTTAAGCATGAAAACCACGGGTGAAGGGTGAGCTTTTGTGTGATGGAGACACAGGTCCCCCCAGCTCCTGAGCTGCTAACAGGTTTCACTCAGCTTCTCCCGAGGCGAGGAACTGAAAATGCCCCTGAAATAACGCACCGAGTGACTCACCTGAGCCAGGAGCAAGATGGGACAGACAGGAGTGAGTGACATCAGCCCGAGGCTGAGGCCGGAAGTGGACGTCTTGCCTTGAGATGTGCAAAGTCCCATGGGGAAGGCTGCACTGGCCTGGTCATCCTTTTAACCCAGTGGCCGACCGTAGAGAATTTCTCGCTCTTTTTATCGTAAATATTTCACATCAATCACTAAACTAATGACAATTGCTGCATAACACAGAACATGCTGAACACTTTCCATGCTTTCTATCATTTGATCCAGCACCCCTATGTGGCAGGTACTACTACTGTCCCCATTTTAGCAGAGAAAATAAAGTCCAGGGGAATGAAAGCACGTCAACCCAGGGGACGGCGATGCTCGAGGGCTCTGGGCTACTCTGTGCAGTGACGGGCTGTGTGGTCACAGGGCTGTTTAACGGGAAGGCGGGGCTTCCGCGTGCGCTTGCAGACCCCAACGTGGGTCCAGGGCAGACGTGAGCCCCCCAAGAGCAGGGACACAACCAGGCCCTCCCTCACCTCTTTGTTTCTAGAAAGAGCCACCAGCAGTTCCTGTGTTCCAGCCTCAGAGCCTCCATGTGGCCAATCGTGGTGATGACATTTTATTCTGAAACAACTTTTACGACATTAGGAAGTAATTTTGTTCTTAGAATATAATTTGAATAATTGCTCCAGGGTTATCATGGGCTAGTTAATGTATCAGACTGGCTTTGTGCAGGACTCAATTTATTGCCTCTATAAACAACAAGGTTGGAAGTGGGTGACCTGGAAAAAGCTGTGAGGCGGTGAACTCTTCTGGGCACGTGGACGGAAGCACCAGGTCCCCACACTTCTCTGCCACACTCGCCACACCAGTCACTTACCCCTCGGCCAGGAGGTAGGGCTCCAGCACGGGTGGGGCGGCGGGGGCCACCTTGGCCAGGGCCATGATGTGCTCGAAGGTGATGTCGGTCTGCGTCCCCGTGTCCACCAGCTGCGCCTCGGGGGCCGGCGTGCACATCCGGGCCCGCGGCGTCCTCCTGAGCACCTGCACCACAATGGGCTCCTGCGCCGTCTTGAAGGCGTCCACGGCCTGCTCGTGGGTGGCGCGGGACAGGTCCTTGCCGTTGACCTGTGGAGAGACACGTGGGGGGAGGAGGAGGGCCAGTTAAGCAGGAGTCTGGCTCAGCTGCTAAGAGGAAGGACAAGTTGGGGAGAGCAGGGCAAGTGGGTGCTCTGTAAGGTTTCCCCAGGAGCACGGTGGGGGCGGGTGAGTGTGGAGATGGCAGATCAGGCATCAAATGATACATCTCACAGTGGCACTGTCTGTACCGCAGTGTCATCTTGCTGGCGAGACAGAAGGGCAGCCCGAGGCTCAGCACCTTTGTCAGGCAGGGCAGCTGATTAGAAACTAACCACATTGTTATGGTTCATGGCGGGTGTTTTTCCAGTGGGTGTCAGGGGACATCAGTTTTGCTTTTGTGCATGCAATATCAAGTTCCCTTTTTAAGTGAATTCTTTTTTGCTTTTCTTTAAAAAGCCAATTGGAAATATTAGTTAAATGATGACGCAGGCATAGGTGGATAGGGCCGATGACAGAAAGGACCTCCAAGGGCCGACACGGGGGGACAGGAGCTGGCGGAACGGCAGCGCCCGCTGGCACTGCTCCTCCTCACAGCTTCTCAGCATCATCCCGGGCAGCTGGTGGCACCGAAGGGTGTTCACCTCCCCTCCGACAGCTTCAAATAAACAGCATGAGGTGCCCTTGGCAGTGAGTGTGGGTGAGAACTTTGGGAGTTGTGTCCAGGGCCCCCACCCCCCAATGGCACAACCAACTATCACAACACGGCCGTCGTCAGGAGACGTGCATGAGGAAACAAGGCAGAACGTTGGTTCTAAAAAAGGAAGTCACTCCCAGCCACCTGGGGTCCAGCTGTGGAACTCACTCCCCCCCACACAGCAAAGGACCACGAGGTTCCGTCCCCATGGTTTGCTGATGTCCAGTGCTTGCACTGCACAAACGAAACACGGCATAGGGGTCACATCTGCAGAACAAGTGTCTGCAAAGCCCTCGCATCTCACATCTTCTCTGGAGAGAAATACAGACAAATTCGTGTCCCATAACAAAGGACCTGAATCCTGAATGTAAATCGCGTAGATCAGCAGTCCATCCGCCCCCTGTGCATGCTTCTGTGCTCCTGTGTAAGTGTCAGAAGGAGACCGACCCTTCCCTTCGCCCACATCAGTGGGCGCCCCATGGGGCTGCAGTGTGCATCTGAGTGGCATCAGCCGTCAGGACAGGCACTTCAGGCTGACAGGAGAGAGGGGCCTCTGCCAGGGGTTCTGAGGTCTTGTTTTTTCCTAGCAGAGGGCACCAGGCAGGCGCGGCCCTCTGCTGCCCGTGGGCACCACATGTGCGGCCTGGGCTCCTGGGACACACTGGGACCACGCTGGGCGCCGCTGAGGCTCACGTGACATACGGAGGGACGCAGAGCACAACGTGGGAGAACTGGGGTCTCTGGTGATATCACTGAGCAAATGAACTAACTCATCTTGCAACGTCTTAATCCCAAACTTCTTGTCACACTCAGCACTACGTTCCACGTACTCCAGGCCATTCTGATCCGGACCTGACCTCCCCACTGCCTCAGACATCCCAGTAGCTGTGCTCTCACAGATACCCTGTGACATCTTATTTGTTCCTACAGACATCCTTCTACCGCCTAACAGAACCAATGATAATGCTTTTCTGACTGGAAGTGCGTTTTCATTGGCTCATGTTCATAGAAAAGTGATGGTTGTTTTCCTTGAGTACATTCTGTAAACTGATGCCAGAACCGCTGAGCGGGTGTTTCAATGGGGCCTAAATGAAACGTGACGGCGCCCCCTGCAGTCAGGGTAGGAAGGTCCCTGGAGAAACAGTTCCTGTGTCTCAGTGGTCCCGAGTGACCCGTGGTGGGTGATTCAAGGAGCTGACACAGTGACCCCACAGCACCCACCCCTGAGCCCACAGGGGGCCGGGGACCCTGGGGTGGGAGCTGTGGACTGCCCTGTCATCCTACACCAGAACGTCGCCGCCGCTTCTGGCTGAAGGCATAGAAAGGCACTGTCACAGCTGTGCCCGATGTTGCGGTGCCAGCTGCCCAAAGCCGGGTCCATTTTATTCAGACACAGTTTGAGCAAGCCCTCCTCTTTCTCACAGCTCAGCGATGAGGGCACAGGAACCCCAACTCTGGGTTCAGGCCACGGTGGAACCTCGACTGTGGGCTTTGGGCAATGAAACTATTCTGAGTCTCAGTTTCCTCATCTGCAAAATAAAGGTAATTCAAGTGTTGGGGGTTTACGAAGCTTCTGAGATAACCTATGCCTAGTGCATAGCATGCAAATCCTAAGAACTTACTAAGAAACCACTGCTAATGGGGAGCCTACAGCAGGATGGGCACATTTCCCCAGGAGAAAATAATCTATAAGTCAAAGAAGCAAAATGCAACCCAGTCAGTGGCCTCAGGAGCCGTCTGGACCCTGAACGGCGCCCGGTGCATCTCCTGCTTCTGCTACTGCGTCCCCGTTCACCTTCTCAGTCCCGAATTTCTACGGGTCGTCTGGGGCATAACAGACAAAGGGTGCCGGACGTGCCCCTGCCGCACAGCTTGACAAGGTACTTTAGGGATCGTTACATCCTCTTAACAGATGATGAGACAAGGCAGTTACCGGCCCAGATGATCGACTGTTGCAGCCAAATGTGTTTGGAATTACCTTGTGCACATAACACTTATGACACTGTCATCTGGGAATCACATCCCTGAGAGACGCAGCGAGGTGACGACTCCGCACACGCCGCCAGCCACCCGAGAACACAACCTGTATTGTGGGATTAGCATCACATCTACATTACACAGGATGGAAGGGTGATGGCTGCAATTACAGACGAGTGCTCACCCGGTGACGTCTGGCCCGGTCAAATTCAATATCATTAACTCGCCCAATTGAGCAGATTGCTTTGAAAACAGTTTATGCAGCTCTAAAACCAAGTGAATGGAGTGTTTTGGAACAAGAAATGCTGATTGCGAACTTTATCTTTATTATAAATGGGGTGCTTAAGTTATTCACCTAAGGCTCTGGCTGGTCCCCCATGACTGAGGTGCAATTATGGTAAAAATCCAATCAGTCTGTCTCGAGGCAAACATCACAGCCACAAATACGAGGTGACACTAGGGACCTTAGGGAGGGCTTGTGCCGTAAGGTCTCCTGAGACGAGGCGATCGTGCTCAGGGCGCGCGAGGAAGACTCCCTCTGGAACCCAGCTTGCTGCTCCTGTGAGGCGCCCACGGCCCTTTCCCACATCCCGAGACTACCGCAGAGCTGGGGGCCTGTCCCGTGGGGGTGCATTTCAGTGACACCCCACTTGTCCGTGTCAGTCATCCAGTCCTCCAGCCAGTATTTTCTGTGGTCACTTAGTGAGACTTGTTCCCGCCCTGGCTGATGGGATGCCACCAGGGAGAATTTCTTGGGGAAAAATGAGGCCACAGCAGATTTAAACCACTTAAGATGTGGTCAGATAGAAGACACTGTGGCAGCATTTTACCAAAACCGCGAGGGAAGAACCTGAGCTGGCGGTGGCCGGCCTGCCCCCGGGGACTCCGCTGCCGGGCTCACTGAGCCCATAACCCAGGGAGGCCTGCTTGTCCGTCTCCCTGGAAACAGCAAGGCTGAAACGATGGTATGTACACTCCGCATCACCTCTCAAACCCGGGGCCCGGAACCCTGCAAAGTTCCCCACAACTTAACTGCAAGTAGTTCTGGGTATGTTTTAATACAGTATTTGAAAAAGACAGGCCATATGCTCTCCAAATTAGAAAATAAGTATCCTTTATGGGAAGACATTTGGTTTCTGAGGATCAGCGTCTCACGTCACCTCTATTTCTATTAAATGTGCAAATGACCCAGTCTCAAGAGCTAATGCAGTTTAAAAGCCAGTCTGCTATAAATTGTGCCCTGGATAAAAGCCAACTTTTATAGGGTGCATTTCATTAAATTCTGTAAAATATCACACCTGTGTTTTCAAACTAATTAAAGTTGATATTCCACTGGAAGCAATTGGCAATGAATAAACTGTATACTGAAAAGCAAAAGGTCTTAAGCCCTGATGAAGGTCGGATAAAAAAGGAATTTTTGGCGTGACATCACCAAGATGGCGCTATAGGTGGTTCCTGACTCTTGGGGTGAACTCAGACAGGGGACTCAGCAGGTGCACAGCTGCCTAATGAGTCCTCACATGGGGAGTTTCGCTCGCCCTACAGCCTGGTTCGCCCACATCCAGGCAAGAAGCTGAGTCACAGCCCCATCAGCTGTGGACAGTGCCTTCCCACCCACCTGACCAGAAGAGCTGGTTACAACTCCTGGAAGCTGGGTGACCCAGTACCACCTGAGCTGAGAGGAGGGCAGGCAGAGCTGACAGCTTGCAGAGAAAAGCTAGTGGCCAGGTTCAGACAGGGAACGTGGGTTCAGGTCGGTTTGAGTTAAGACTACAAACAAAGAGCTTTACCATCTTTAGAGCTGCTTCTCCCTCTGTTCCTGGCTTGGAATCTAAGTCCCAGCCATGCTCCTCACTGACTAAGCCTTCAGCCTGTCCGCCCGGGGAACCCAGCCAGAGCACACAGGGACCTTCAACAGCCCACCTGTGGGGACACCTGCACCCAGAGCGCAGCCTGTGGCTTTCCTGTTTGCAGAGCAAAACTAGTGGCCTCACCAGAGAATTCACTGCACGTTCTGGCCTGATTCAGGTCCCCAAACAATGAGCTGAACAAGCCCTGAGTCCTGTCCGGCTCCCTGCCAGGGCAGCAAAGCTAATTTGCAGCCCCATCTACTACTGAATATAGTCCCAACCATCTGGTAACCCTGACGAGAGAATCCAGGCAAGAGTGGAGTCTGTTTTACAGCCTCACTTGGGTAGGGAACCAGCCCTTTCCAATTGTTCTCAGGTAGTGGCACACCACACCCATCCTCCCCACCCCCACCCTCATCCCCACCCTCTGAGCACAAACAGTTGCCTTGCCTCCAAATAGGCCTCACCTGCCCGAGGACACTACCAGGAGACACACTGAGAAACTGAGCCAGCATGAGGGATCAAGGATCACAAAACATTTGGTTAATAGGAAACTGTCAAGGAATAGGAAACTAATAAAGCTCCAATAACTGACCCTAAAGAAATGGAGATCAATGGACTATCAGAGAAGGAAGTCAGAACAATCCTCTGAGGGAATTTTAGTGAACTAGAGAAAACACAGACAGATGACTAAACAAAATTAGGAAAACAATGCAGGAATAAAATAAGAAGTTTGACAAGGAAATAGTAACCACCGAAAAACAAACAAACCAACAAACAGAAATGCTAGAGTTGAAAAATACAGTAACTGAACTGAAGAATTCAATAGAGAGTTTCAAACGTGGACTTGACTATGCAGTAGAAACAATCAGGTACCAGGAGGACAGTGCATTGGAAATTACCCAATCACAGGAACAAAAAGAAAAGACAATGAAAAAACCTACAGAAATTATGGGACACAATGAAAAGAAACAATATTCTCATTATGGGAATTCCAGAAGGACAAGAGAAAGAGAGAGGGACAGAAAGTATAGTATTTAAAGTAGTAATTGCTGAAAACTTTGCAAACCTGGGGAGAGAAATGGACTTCCAGATCCATGAGGCCCAAAGGACTCAAATAAGTTAAACCTGGATAGGGCTACAATAAGACACATTTTAATTAAACGGTCAAAAGTCAAACACAAAGACTTTAAGAGCAGCAAGAAAAAAGAGGAAAGTTACATGTAAGGGAATCTCCATAAGATTATTGAAGGATTTCTCAACAGAAACTTTTGAGGCAACGAGAGAATAAGATGACGTATTCAAACAAATAACTGTCAACCAAGAATTCTATGCCTGGTGAACTGTCCTTCAGAAGCAAAGGAAGGATCCAGTTGGTTGGAGCGCAGGCTCTCAACCACAAGGTTGCCAGTTCAATTCCTCGAGTCCCGCAAGGGATGGTGGGCTGTGCCCCCTGCACTAGAAAACAGCAACTGGACCTGGAGCTGAGCTGCGCCCTCCACAACTAAGATCGAAAGGACAACAACTTGACTTGGAAAAAAAGTCCTGGAAGTACACACTGTTCCCCAATAAAGTCCTGTTCCCCTTCCCCAATAAAATCTTAAAAAAAAAAAGAAAAAAAAAAAAAGAAAAGAAACAAAGGAAGGATCAAGACTTGCCTGAACAAAAATAGCTGAGGGCATTCATTAATACCACACCTTCCTTACAAGAAATTCTAAAGGGAATTCTTTGAGTGGAAGTAAAACAATACTAATTAACATATAAGAACATAAAACATTTAAATCTCACTGGTAATGGTAAATATATGGTCATAATTAGATTCTGCAATATGGTATAGTGATGCATAACTCACAACTCGTTAGAAGGTTAAAAAAGTAGCAAAATAACCATAAATACAATAATCTGTTATTAGTTACACAATACAAAAACATGTAAGTTGCAATAGCAATAACCTAAAATGTGAGGGGGAGAAGTGAAAGTTGTTATCAGTTTTAAAAAGGGTGTTATAAGTTAAAGGTAATTTTATGTAAGCCTCATGATAACCACAAGGGAAAATCTTGTAGTAATTACACAATAGAACATGATAAATAAGACCAAGTAATGATACCAAAAGACATCCAAACACCAAAAAAGACAGCAGGATAAGAAACAAAGAACAATGAATCTGAAAAAAAACAACCAGAAAAGAATAAACAAAATAACAATAGTAAATCCTTAACTATCAATAATTACTTTAAATGTAAACAGATTCAATTCTCCAATCAAAAGACACATAATGACTGAATGGATAAAACACACACACATACACACACACACAAACCAAGATCCAACAATATGCTACTTACAGGAGATTCACTTTAGCCTCTAAAGATGCACATAGACTGAGAATGAAGGGATGGATAAAGATATTAAAGCAAATGGTAAAAACAACAAAAGCAGGGGTAACTCATACATATATCAGACAAAATAGACTGGAAACTAAAGTTGGTAAAAAGAGACAAAGAAGGTCATTAGATAATGATAAAGGGGTTGATACATCAAGAAGATATAATAACTGTAAATATTTATGCATGCCAACATTGGAGCACTGAAATACATAAAGCAAAAAGTAACAGAGCTAAAAGGAGAAATAAATAGTATTATAATAATAACTGAGAACTTTATTACCCCAGTCTCAACAGTGGACAGATAATCCAGGTAAAGAAATAATAAAGAAACAGTAGAATTGAGTAACACTGTACACCAAAGGGCCCTAACAGACATATGTAGAATGTTTTCTCCAACAACAGCAGAACACACATTCTTCTCAAGCACACATGGAACATTTTCTAGAACAGACCGTATGTCAGGCCACAAAACAAGTCTTAGCAAACTCAAGATGACTGGAATCATACCAAGTTATCGTCTCTGACCACAATGGCATTAAACCAAAAATCAGTAACAATAGGGAAATGGGAAAATTCATGAACACAGGGAAATTAATAACCCTGTCCTGAAAAAACACACACACAAAGGATTAAATAAGAAATTAAAGGGGAAATAAAATGTTTCTTGAGAAAAATGAAAATGGAAACACATATACTAGAACTTGTGGGATGCAGCAAAAGCTGTTCTAAGAGGGAAGTTCATAGCATGAAACACCTACATTAAGAAAGATTCCCAAATAAACAATCTAACTCTACAGCTTAAAGAACTTGAAAAAGAAGAGCAAACTGAGTCCAAAGTTAGCAGAATAAAGAAAATAATAAATTTCCAAGTAGAAATAAATGAAATAGAAAACAGAAATATAGAAAAGATTAATCAAACTTTGAGTTGGTTCTTTGAAAAGATAAACTAAATTGACAAACACTTAGCTAGATTAACCAATGAAAAAATAGAAAGAATCCAAATTAACAAAATTATAAAAGAAAAAGGAGACATTACAGCTGCTAACACAGAAATTCAAAGGATCATAAGAGGCTACTATGAACAACTATACACCAACAAACTGTGCAGCCTAAAAGAAATGGGAAAATTCTTAGAAACACACAACTTACCAAGACTTAATCAGAAAGAGGGAAAAAATTCACATAGACCAATTACTCATATGGGGATTGACTCAGCAATCATGTCTCCTAACAAAGAAAAGGCCAGGGTCACCTGGTTTCACTGGTGAATATTACCAAACATTTAAAAAAGAATTCACACCAATCCTTTTCAAACTCTTCCAAAAGATCAAAGAGGGAGCACTCCCAAACTCATTCTATAATGCCAGTATTACGATACTAAAACTAGGAAAGGAGACTACCAGCCAATATTCCTGGAGAGTATAGATGCAAAATCCTCAGTAAAATACCAGCAGACTGAATTCAGCAGTACATTAAAAAAATCACTCACCATGATCAAGTGGAATTCATCCCTGGGATGCAAGGATGGTTCAGCACATGCAAACCATTCAGTGACACATCACATTCATAGAATGAAAGAAAAGACTCATATGATCATCTTAATAGATGCAGAAAAAGCATTTCACAAAAATTCAACATCCATTCACGATAAAAAGGCATAGAACTACATATCTCAACATAAAGGCCATATATAACAAGCCCACAACTGACATCATGCTCAACGGTGAAAGGTTGAAAACTTTTCCTCTAAGATCAGGAACAAGACAAGGGTGTCCTGGCTCACTGCTCCTATTCGACACAGCCATGGATGTCCTAGCCAGAGCAATTCGGCAAGAAAAAGAAATAAATGTATTATAGTAGAAAAGAAAGCTGCAAGATTGCTTCTATTTGCAGGTGACATGATTTTACTTATAGAAAATCTGAAAGACTCAACAAAAAATTCTAAGATCTAATGAAAATTCAGTATATACATAGCATACAAAATCAACATACAAAAATCAGTAGCATTTTTAAACCCTAACAAAATTTTTTCTAAAAAAGAAATAAGTTGGTTCTATTTACAATAGCATCAAAAACAATAAAATACTTAGGAGTAAATTTCTTTAAGGAGTGAAACATTTCTACTTTGAAACTTACAAGACATTGATGAAAGAAATTGAAGAGGATATAAATAAATGGAAAGGCATCTTGTGTTCATGGATTGGAAGTATTAATATTGTTAAAATATCAATACTACCAAAAGCCATCTATAGAGTCAAAATACAACCCTTATCAATATTTCAATGACATATTGTTTTTTACATAAGTAGATAAAAAACACCAAAAATTTGTATGGAACCACAAAAGACCCTGGATATCCAAAGAAATCCTGAGAAAGACAAAAGAGGAGGCATCACACTTCCTGATTTCGAGCTATATTATAAAGCTATAGTCAGTGAAACGGCATGGTACTGGCATAAAAACAGACACATAAGACCAATGGATGGAAACGGGAGCCCAGAAATAAGCCACAGCATACAGTCAACTATTTGTAGCTAAGTTGAACACAAACCTGGTTATGAGTCTATTTCTTAATTTCAGATTCCAAACAAGACTAAAATGTTATACTTGATGTGTTTTTACATACACACACATTTAGTGAGAATCATTTTCAGTCTAAAATGCCCTTTCCATGGTACCATTCTGATCATATCTGGAGATGACACTGTATCTCTTCCTGCTCCTGGCGTAGCTGCCATTATAACGGCTGCTGCAAACAAACTCTGAACATGATTTTCACTTTCCACCTTACTTCGTAAAAGCGAAAATCCTCTCCAGATTTCTTTTGTTCAGCAAGAACAGGTACAAACGCAAGTCTTTTGTAAAAGCCAAGTCGTGTAGAGGGAACTTTCGAGAAGCAGGGAATATCTGCATTCTGCTGCTTGGTTAAAAAGGCACTCATCTCGTTATCTCAACCTTCTCCGCAAAACGGGCCATGTGTCCCAGCTCCTGGAACTTGGTTCGTTACACGGGCTGCGCCCCCTGCTGGTGACTTAGAAGTGCAGTAAAAACCCCAGACCATATCCACCTACAGGATCCCTGGATTTTCAGTTCTGACCTTTGCTAGACACCAACAGTGCCACGCTGCATTATAACGGGACTTTTCAGCATCTTCCTATGAGCATTTTCCTGATCTCCTCTCTCCTCTTACTCCTCCCACAAGGAAAGCACAGATCTACTCAGCAGCAGGACAGCTCTGCTGCTCAGGCGTCCTCAGGGTCGGGAGGCAGCCCCACACTTGTTTCAGTGGAACCACTTTGGAGAGGGCGCCGTGTGTGGGGAACCATTTCAGTGGAACCACTTTGGAGAGGGCACCGTGGAGGGGGAACCATTTCAGTGGAACCACTTTGGAGAGGGCGCCGTGTGGGGGGAACCATTTCAGTGGAACCACTTTGGAGAGGGCGCCGTGTGGGGGGAACCATTTCAGTGGAACCACTTTGGAGAGGGCGCCGTGTGGAGGGGAACCATTTCAGTGGAACCACTTTGGAGAGGGCGCCGTGGAGGGGGAACCATTTCAGTGGAACCACCACTTTGGAGAGGGCGCCGTGGGGGGGGGGGAACCATTTCAGTGGAACCACTTTGGAGAGGGCGCCGTGTGGGGGGGAACCATTTCAGTGGAACCACTTTGTAGAGGGCGCCGTGTGGGGGGAACCATTTCAGTGGAACCACTTTGGAGAGGGCGCCGTGTGGGGGGAACCATTTCAGTGGAACCACTTTGGAGAGGGCGCCGTGGAGGGGGAACCATTTCAGTGCTGAACCAGCTGATGGGATTAAAGCACAAAACTAACCTTGTGTTTGTCCTGAACGCTGAAAAAATTCTGTATTGCGCAATTTGTTGGGGAAATTTAGGTTAGGGAAGCAAATGTTCGCTTCCTCTCTGCTTCGTAAACGTTAATTTCTAAATTAGAATACAATTTCCGAAAGGAAAACCTCCATCTGAGCAGCTCACGTCTCGTCTGCAACGTGTGAGGGGCCCAGGCAGGGAGCTTCCATGCAGTAAAGGGTCGGATGTACCTTTATTTGATTATCAAAGTTTAGATTACTGAGAGCCTCCCTTAGCCAAAGACCAGGGACAAGTTTATATAAATAGATTGTGTACATTCTAAGTTATCGCCACTGAAATACAGAATTACCTAATGGTCACTATGAGGAATTAATGCAGAATTCCTGAAATACTGGTTTTGAAAGAAAAACCAATAAGACTGAGTGGGAATAACAGACTCCGGACACAGCTATGGTGGAAGCAGCAGAAATTGGGAAGATTCGGAACCTTTATGAATTACAAATAAACTTGGCACGTCTTTCTCAAAGATTTATAAATGTGACATCAATGGCACAAGAAGAGGAATGATGACGTCCAGGACACTTCTCACCTTGAAGGTGACCTCAAGGCACCGCAGAGCTTTAAAATATGACCACGTTCTAATAACAGATCTTTGTGTTTCTGGCGATTAAAAATGAAACTGGCAGAATGATTACATATTTTAGCTGCACAATACACCTAGCACATAGGAGGCCAGAGATAATTTTGTTGAGCTGAAGAGAAAGAAAAAAATAAATGTAAAGATGTTAGTGGAAAGTACGAACTGGGTTCAAAACACTACAAGATTTGCGTGTATGTAAATCACAAATTGACAAATGCTGTTAACTGAGAAGGTAAATGATAAAGTAAACAAAGTACTATACTCTTGTCAAAGGAAACTGCTGATCCTTTCAGGGCCTCAGTTTCCTCATCTGCAAATTGGGGCATTAAACTCTAGATGATGGTGGTGGTGGTAATTTGTAGTGTAGGAGTGTCCCTGTGCTGCTTCCTAGGACCCTGCTCGATTATTTCAGGTTGCCCAACACCTGGCCTTACAGCCTTTCTAGACACAAGTCCATAGTCCCCTGTTCCAACAATTCTGTCACATCCTGGGACATGTCCCCAGTTCTCCCATGTGCTATTGACACTCAGTTAAAATGCCTCGACCTTAGTTCGTTGCTCTCAGTTTTGGTTACCTCAAAGCATCACTCCAGGCAGTGAGTCCTGCAGATGCGCCCCCCACCCCCCCACCCCCGCACCCCCTGCATCTGCCACGTGTAATTATCTGTGTGTCTCCCAGGGGGGCCCCACAGCAGCAGCCTCTGAACTCAGGAAGGTGGGGAAGCACAGGACTGTCATCAGGGGTCCTCTCGGTGACTGGTGCCCGTTCAAGCTTGAGAACCACTGCCCCAGAGAACTCTGTCTTCACACTAGTATAAGAATGAGCATCACAAATGAGACTCCACTCCCCCCCTCACCCCTTATGGGGTCAATCAGGGATAAAAAGCGAGAAGACCCGTGATGCCCCATGACTACGGGAGTGGGGGTCCGGCGAGGCCAGGCGGAGACTCACACACTGGTGGTTATTACAGAGCGGGTTCTGGGGGTGATTTGGCAACACTCATCGAGACTGCTAACGTGTGACAACTAGAACTGTGCACTAAAACAATTATTAAAGAATTATGAAAGACTGGCCAACAGTATTGCTTACTTGACAGATACAGTGGAAAGGAGTCCTGGGACCTGAGAGCCCGAGAAGTGGGGTCTGTACGTCATGAACTGTCATGGTGACGCCACATAGCTCGTCAGAAAGAGGACCCTGCTCAAGCTCATCCCCCCAGAACTCTGCCAATCAGGCTTCATTTGGGTAACAAGGTACCTTCTAAAACCACACCCCTGTGGAAGGAGGGCTCCGCCCAGCGTCACTCACATTACTGGGAATTTAATTGGAGCAGATCCCTTTGCTTCTGGGAAGGGAGTGTTTGGAGTAGGAGGGTGTGTGGGTTAGGAGGGCTCAGCGTAATTTTGGAGCCTGAAGTGATTCTGAAAAGGACTGGTTGAAAAAAATGAAGGTTAGTGAAGTTTTGTCTATAAAAGATAAATACACATGTACGTATGTATGCACGTGTGCACATATCTTTTACAGACAAAACTTCACTAACCTTCAATTTTCCCTCGTAAACCAGATATTACAGAACAATTTACTTGAAAAAAGCTCTGCTTAAGCAAAACAAAATAACTTTTTTGGATATTAAGCAACAGATGGCAAAATTTTTCATCTGCATATAAAACAAGATATGAGCTTGTCTTGCCACCTACTCATCCAAAGTAAGACTTAAGAAAATCTGCCAGAAAGTGGAGAATGAGACGACCCTGAGACTGAATAACTTAGAGGAAACTTCCGGAGCCTCAAATCGAGGCCCACGTTCTCCACGATTGGATACTAGTGCCAATCATTATCGTCACTTCTGCATTATTGCAGCTTATTCTTTAATACAATTTAATGAGAATAATCAAAGTTATTTGGAAAAAGAAATTACCCTGCTAGGCAGTTGACAGGTACCGGTAGCCTGGGAAATGGCCCTTTCCCCAAAATTCACCAACAGACACACAGAGCGCAATATGCCCTGGGTGGACAAACAGGAAAGGAGGTCATCTGAAGTACACAGGTTCATTCATTCATTCATTCATTCACTCATTCATTTTCCCAGTGTACCATTTGCCATTCGGCAGCACGGCCACTATCGTGACACTTGCCACATCACTGAAGGTAACGCTGCTGGACACATGGCTTGGTGGCTTCAGAGAGTCATGCTATGTTCCTGGACCCCACACTGGTCAGAGAGCGGAGAAAGGTTATTTGGCTGTGGCAGGCTTGCAGACCTACTGACATGACCTAGACTGAATTATTAATGAATGCAAGAGAAATCATTTATTAAAGCTATCTTTTTTTCACTATTTCATGTTTCTTTCTGCCTGCCATGGCAGGTGGGTGACAAGACTACAGATAGAGGGGCAGTCCTCCCCACTGTGACTCCGTACCTCATGGCAACATGCAGCGGTATCTATGGAAGCCATTAGGATCCCAGACAAGCTCACTTGTCACCTAGAACCCTTCCCAGACCAAAGTGAGGTCCACACAATCCATACCTTATTCAGAAGTCAGGTTGGTAAACATGTCCTGAATAGTTACTGGTTATGTGTCAGGACCTGGGGTGTCACGGAGAATGAGACAAAGTCTACACTTTCATAGGGCTGACATTTTCCAGGGGACTGCGGGTTGGAGGCAGATAAGCAAGTCACTAAGTGCATGAGTTGTTATAAATGCCAGGGAGAAAATAAACTTCACAGAGAGGTCAACATGTTTTGGGGAACTTCTGAAATCAGGGAAGGTCACCAGGGAGAGGGGCATGTAAGCTGAGTCCTCAAGGATAAATTGGTGACTGACCTTGCAGATGAAGGGGACCAGGCAGGTGAGTGAGGGAACATGGCATGTGGCCTCCGAGGTAAGATGAGGCCGGATCACACAGGTCCCTGTGACCCCACTTAGCAGTCCTTTCATTC
This sequence comes from Rhinolophus sinicus, assembly GCF_036562045.2. NCBI lineage: Eukaryota > Metazoa > Chordata > Mammalia > Chiroptera > Rhinolophidae > Rhinolophus > Rhinolophus sinicus. The sequence goes on from NC_133759.1 coordinate 161,865, forward strand.
TAAGGACACTGTGAGGCCAACGAGCACGGAGTGACATGTTGGCTGAATGAACGAAAAATAAATGTCTTGTACCCTGTTCTCCAACTGCACCTTTTTGTCCAAATGACAGTCATCTCGTCCAACAGCTGGTTCTCCTCCTGGGTCACTAACTAGTACCCCTGTTTCTTTTCTTGCTCCAACTCCTACACACACACACAAAATCCAAGGTGTTCGACTGACCTGTACTGAGGGCAAACGTGACGAGACCTCCCAGGAGTTCAGTGTGACAGGAGGAGTTCAGAGGAGACCAAACTTGCAGATAAAATGGAAATGAGGCGGAGGTAAGTGTAGGGACAGAGTGACCCGCAGGGCATCACGGGAGGGCTCAGTGCCGTGGTCCTGGGGTGCCCGGGGCATCCTGGGAACACTCAGGAGGGCACCTCAGCTTGTGTGCTGGTTAATCGGCCTCATTCCTAAGAGAAAAGCAGGAGAACTCCTTTATGGTCCCCCAAAGCTTTCTACCTAAAGAAGGGATAGAAAGCGGGGAGCAAGCCTTGGTCTAACCCTAAGCCTTTCCTTTCCATTGCTTCCTCAGCATAACAACAGTCATTTAGCATCCATTGTTAACTGAAAACAATACCTAGTGACAGGTGAGTGCCCACACTGAAAAAAGTGACCTTCTCAGCCATAGTCAGGCACCACACTCATCAATAAAGGGACCCCCTTTTGTCAAGGCAGGAGAAACGGGCTTCTTTATCCCATACTTGCTTTGCCTAAACTGATTCTGAATGCAAAGCCGCTTCGAAAACAGAGCTTTTAGATAGAATTGATAGCTTGTTTAAACAAACACATTCCTACTTGCAAGAAAACGAAATCAAGTTCAACACTGCCATATAGAGGGCAAGTTTATGTTCACACAATTAGCCACGATCATCTCTGTCCATACTTACTTGTACCACAAGCTGGCTGATTCAAAGCAGACTGACAGTTGCTTTGCTCTAAAGCAGTCACCTCATCTAATTGAGTATTGCATGTAGCTAATTAAATATGAAAATAGGATTGCATATAGTCAGGATTCCAGACTGCTCCTTAAACTTGATTCTGATGGGCATTTACTATGCAAACCTGGGTTTTTCTGGCTAACAGATTGATGTAGAAAGGGTCACAAATACATACATCAGTGGTTTTCTAGCAACGTAGTTGTTGGATAGTTTTTGCTTTTTGAAACCAACAACATTGAGTAGAATAAAGAGGCACAAATTACTCTATGAGACGATATTTTCTGTGGATAGAGTTTTCTCAAATCATCCATTATGAAAACTGCCGGGGGTGTGGGGAGTGGGGGGAACTCACTTCTCTTGCCCATCACTCTGAGGACCAGAGAGGAACTTTCTAAGAGGACGGACCTAGGCACCCTCAGGAGAACGTGGGGTTTGTATGTGAGCCCCACAAAGGCAAGAGCAAATTTTAAAAAATTAACCCAAATGTTCCATGTAACGTTGGTGACCTATTCGCCAACTGATGAAAATGATTTATACAAGAGAAGAATCACAGACTTTGGAATCACAGCACAGATATGGCTCCCAGCCCCATTTAAAATTCCTTTGTGTCTCGGTTTCTTCGTCTTTGCAGTGGGGACATCACACATCTCTGGGTGCTGTTGTGAGTGTAGAGTGACACATAGTAGGTGCTCACTAAATACACTGCGTTTGCTGCGATGGTATCGCTGCGATTCTGCCGAGGTGCTTTCCTTGCCATCCTGAACGTCCACGTGCAGACTTTAGGGAATGTGCTGTTATTATAATTTCCAGTTTGAAGCCTAATGCCAACTAGAATTATTTCCCTGTTGCCTAATCAAGTTAGCTAAATCACTGTTCTCCAAAGAATCTCTTGTCGACCTCAGAGGAGGTGGGGGAGGCATGAATGATACTACAGAGGGCCTCAGTCCTCTCCGCTCCCCTCGACCTCAATTAGGAGACCCTCCTCAAAGCATCCAGAGTCGCCTTGCCATGTCGGTGGAAGGCTGGTGCTTGGCCTGGCATGGAGCCAACAGAGCCACAGACCTCCCGGTCCCTGCAAACACTTCCTTCCCACCCCCTCCCCGCAGCCAGGGAACCAGCTCTAGCCGGATTCCAGCCACAGCCCTACAGCCTCGGGCTCTCATTACCTGGAACGTGAGAGCTCCAGCTGGTTGATTCACCCAAGTGGAAGCCCGCACCTTTGATAGCCTTAAAGCGTCTTCCTTCCCCACTCCTGTCCTCTTGTTTTAACGTGCTTCTGATGACTCAAAGCCCCCCGAGACAGGCTACAGCTTCCCAAAGCATGAAGCCACTGCTAAGGCCCAGACCCTGTCTCAGTGCTCCCAGGACACCGCTGTTACCATAAAAACCCAAATTGTTGCAACTCAACTGATCTTACTACCCCAGGGTAGGCCGAGGGCTTGTCTTATACTCCCCGTGGAAGCAGCCCTAGTGCCCCCCAATATCTCTGCACCCCCGTCAGCACGGCGTGGACGCTGATGTGCGTGCGCTCTCTGCAATGCCCTAAATGACCTGGCAGCCTCAGGTGTGGTTTTCCACCGTGAGCAAAGGTACAACAAGGTGCGTGTGCAGAAGGGGAAACCAGTGTTGTGTATCACTGAGCTTGCAGCAGCCCCCAAAGGAGCGCCAGCGGCCCGAAGGAACAGCAGCTGCGAATGCTCTCGGGGTGAGGGAAGGGTGAAGGCCGAGCCTCCTACGAGGGCTTACTAAGCCGGACCTTCTGGAACTGGAGTTCATGGAAACCTTGATTTCTCTGCTCTAATAAGGCTTTGCATAATAAGATCAGGAATGCAACGATTAATTCCTGCAAGTGTTTGGTGAATTCCTTTATGCTACGGTTCAGGACTCCCAAACAATAGGAGAAGGGGGTTTTACTAGTTGGCACAAGGGTAAGAGGTCTGAAAAGTAGTTGGAGTTTTCTGAAAATAAATCTGCATGGCTTCGCAAACTGCTGACAAAGTGTATTCCAGATGGAAGTCATTTATCAGCAATTTACTGCATGATGCTTCACCAGAAATGTTCCCATATAAATTCACCAACAAAAACAAACAAACAGTATCCAGACTTCCTGTTTGGGGGCCTTGGGGAAAGGAGCCCGACTAATACAGATGCATAAAGCAAGGTTAACAGATTTGCTGGAGATGCAGCAGGGTCGCCTGTGGAGGCTGCCAGTGTAATTAATGCACCTACAGCAATGGCTGCTAAATAATATTTGTGCGCCTTGATGGTTTAAAGCAAAAATGGTGAGTTATGGGAACTCGGTTTTAATGTGCTACATCTACCCTGTACCCAGCGGTGAAGTCTGTACAACAACCACTGCACTGATGGTCCAGCTTGTCTCTCTCCTGAGTGACCAACGCACGGAGAACTGGGGCACACCTGCACCTGACGCCAGGGCAGACTTAGGGTTAAACATCACCACGCAAGAACACAAGGGATGCAGGCCAGGCCTGCACACACACACACACATACACACCCCTTTATTCACCCAGGGTCACTGTATCATTACATACAGGCAGCCAGCTCACATTCGCAGCTGTATCTGTGTGTTTTTAATGGTACGCGCCCTCTGGTGGCACACGCAAAATTGAACCCAATTGACAGTTAATCAAATTGTTTTTTAATCTAAGTCTGGCCCTTTAAAGAATATATTCATATACATTTATTGTGATAAATTAAGAAACAGGAATCTTTTTTATCACTATAAGAGCCTTCTTATAACGTGCTCATGTTAAAAAGAAAGCCTTTCTAACGGATTATGATTTTTTTATTACTTTAGAAAAATTTGAAAGAGAATGATTTAGGGGAAAACCCTAAACTGCCAAGTTAGGTTACCAATAGTAGTAGCAAAACCCCCTCACTCAGGATAAGACTTGAATATTTAAAAAGAAAAGGTAACACAAATGTCATGTAAGTTATCTGGGGTATAGTTTAAATGTCCCATTTAATCTCAACTGAAATTTCACGTTGTCAGTAATGACACAGACGATACGGAAGTCACCTGCTGGATGACAGCACCCAAGATCAAGCCACTTGCTTGGGGAGTTCTTAAAATTTTTAGAGAGGTACAAAAATGGCAAGTGTGAAGCACATGTCCATTACCAGAAGCTGCCAAAAGAATGGGGTCTGCAGGGGACCCCTGTGTTCCGCAGAATGGAGCGCGTTGTAACTACTTTTAAACAGACACAGAACCGCAGCAGCTTTCACCATCGCTCACGCCAGGGTGCGTGACCACGCTCTGACCTTCCTAGGACATCCTTCTGACACTCTGAGAGCGGCCAGTTGTAAAGGAGCTTTGTGACATGGCAGCCTGACATGTATTTCAATATTCAAATACAGGCACCAAAGTGCCACTGCGAGGGAGAGTATGCAAGACATTTCATAGAAAACGTGCACAAAAGTCAGAAAGGCTGTCTGGTTCAGAACACAAACAAGCACAAAGGTCTCTACGTCCTCTCCTAGAAGTTACACTCTGCCAGGTGAGTGCCCTTACACTCCCACAGAATAAAATGCAACGGTTACCTGACACACTTCATAGAGTAATCTGTACTGCTCCTCCCGCTTCTGCAGGCTGCACAAACTGCATCCCATGTTTAGAGAAACGTCAGAGGATGGCTTCCAGACCTGTGCGCGCGGGAAGCAGCCCTTCCGCGCGCGGGCACGCAGTGAGCGTCCTGGGGCCTCGGAGCCTCAGGCGGCTGCCACACTGCGCATCGGCCTGGCTCTGCGAGGCTGCAGACAACTCTGTCCCCTGCACGCTTCCCTCCCTCCCCCAGCATGCACGCGCAGACACAGCCACTCCCTCCTCTGACTCTGGCAGCTGCGTCCTGCTCCAATGCACAGGCTTTATATGCCGCTGCTCATGCATATTAATCGGCTCTCATTGACTATTCATAACAATGATACAGAAGCTATAATTGCCAACTATGACAGTTGAAATTCCTCTAATTAACAAGCAATTGCCCCAGTGGTAGGGAATAAAAGGCACGAACAATTTTGTAAGCCATTTTCTGGCAGTTACAAATAAACATGACTGCATTTTTAGCAAGGTATCTTGGACAATCCCTAATGCATTTAAGCTCAGTAGAAATTTATTTTGTAATATATCATGCAATTTCTGATGATATAAAATGTACTTAATGCTGCAGATAATGACGACATATAAACGGGTTTTACGGAATGGACATGTTTTGAATAATGTTCATATAATATTTAGTGCTTTACTAAGTGGCAGGAAAAACCCTCCACATATGAATAAAATATAGACATTTAACTTGTGAGCTATATCCGGGCGTATGCAAAGGAACCCGGGGCTGTGGGGAGCGAGGCTGCCCTAAGGTGAGCGCAGAAAGTCGCTGCTGAAGTGCATTTTCAGTTCCCACCGCAGGACTAGCGTTTGTCGGAGGGCTGCGGGTCGCTGGACCAGGAGCAGCAGCTCCTGCCGTCCCCACAGCCCCGTGGGCGCGCGCGGACTGTCGCCGCACGCGGTGCGCAGGTGACAGCGCTGCCTGGCCTCCCGCGCTTCCCCGCTGGGGTCCAGACGAGGGCAGGGGGCTGCCCTGCGCGTGCGCCGTGAGCTCAGCCCGCCGCCCCTTCCAGTCCAGCTCGGTCCCGCGCAGTAAGTTGGACGGTGTAAAAATACTTTTTAAAACAAACGACCACCGCGCTGCCTGAAGGAGACGCACAGGCACCTTTCCCTCCAACGTGACGGCTGGTGTTTAAAGCCTCACGTCTGCTTCCAAAGACGTCATGCCTTTTTCCAAGGGTAAACTGTCCCTCGGGAGGCGTCACGGGCCCGAGACCTGCGACGTGTGCGACCCAGTCCCAGTAAAACCCCGCGTGGGCTGGCGGCCAGCAGCTGCGTCGGGTCCCGTTTCTCGCGCCCCTGAAGTCGGGGCAGAGCGACTGGGCTGCAGCGGCGGGAGGGGACGAGAGGGAGGGGAGGGAGGGGACCGGAGCGCCATCCGCTGCCCCGCCTACTCCGCCCTGAAGGCCCCGCCCCCCGCAAGCCTCTCCCCGCCCACCTGGTGCCGTCACGGCCCGCAGCCGACGCCCCGCCCCCTCCGGCCTGGTGACGTCACGGCCCACAGCCGACGCCCCGCCCCTCCGGCCTGGTGACGTCACAGTCCGCAGCCCACGCCCCGCCCACAACAGGAAGCAAGCTTGTCTCCTCACGTGCTGGACGCTCCAGGACCTCCAGTCACACTGGATTGAAGTCACACCCTCCATGGGGCCTCGATGCCCGGAAACGCAGTCCTCGCTATGGACGACGCCTGCACCCCCATACCCACACCCCTCCCTGTCACCCCATTCACCCCACCGACCCACTCACAGACCAGGCACTTGGGTGAACTTGCTTCCCAGCCCTGCAAGCCATGCTGTCACTCACCAGCTCTTCGGAATGGCTACTGGTCCCAGGCACAGCATGTCTGTCGCTGTGCCCCGCAAGGACCCCGGCCTCCTGCGGGGGGTCCCTCCACACCCCGGGTGCTCTGCCGGCAGACACCCCTCCCCGCCCTCAGCGGAACGGGCCATGCAGCTGTAAGGTCACCGGCCACTGCGGACAGTGCAGGACAGGACGCACACACGGCGAGCAAGGCTGAAGCGCGGGAACACCCTGGACAGTGTCTGACGTCCCGTAAGTGGGAGCGGCTGCGAGAGCCGCAGACGAGGCCTGGCCCCGCGCGCAGCCAGCTGCCCCCAGCGCGCACCGGGGCCTGTGTCTGCTGCCCGGAGGGACGCCGGCACGTCACATCACCACATTCAGTCCCACTGTCCGCTGTGCTGGGGACACCATGGCGGAGTCCTGCCTGCGTCACCAGGTGTGCCCCTTCCCCGCAGCTGGCGCCTGCGCTCCTGGATTGCACATCCGCCTTTTACTGAGAGCCGCTCTGTACCAGGCGCTTCTGGGTTCTGGGTTCTGGTCGCCGACCCAAATGGACAGAGGCCTGCTGTCACTTACATGGAGGTCAAGGCCGCACACCTGGAGGAACTGCTGTCTAATCCTGCTGTGCTCTGAATGTTGGCGTCCCCCCCAAATCCGTAAGTGGAAATTCTAAAGCCCAGTGTGACCGTGTGAGGGGCCTTTGGGAGCCTATAAAAGAGGGTCCCCCAGAATCCCTGTGTCACGTGAGGACAGGAGAGGTCTGTGAGCTAGGAGGGGGCCCTCACGCGACCAGGCTGGCACCCTGAGCTCCCATATCCAGCCCCCAGAACTAGCAGCAGTTCCTTTATGCTGCCAGTCGGCCACACCGTCCCCTCGTTACAGCAGCCAAACAAGACAGCGCCTTCCCTGGGGCGAACATGCTCCCACGAGCTCCTCCGTGCTGCACACGGCCAGACTCAAAACCACAGTCAGTGGAGGAAACATTTAATAACTTCCCTTTAACACTCCCCTTCGTCACAGCGACTTCTCCACAGCTTGTCTGAGACAGCGAGCTCTCAACCAGGAGTAAATGCTGCTAGAAAGCCAGGTGTGGACAAAAAGCACCTCATCACAGCAAAGGAAAGGTATGTCCGAGGTGTCCGAGCACATGCGAAAAGGCCAGAGTAGTTCTAGCAACACAGCAGCCACGTATGCAGCGCTGCTTTTGAAACGCTGTGCAGGCGCAGGCCTCCGCCTTGTTTCTGAAGGTGACAGGCTGTGTGCCCTTGCCAAGGACTGAGGTGCTGCTGCCTGGAGGGCATTCTTTCTGGGCGCCAGGAAGCCTGGCTGCTTGAGACCGACAGCGGGCTGGCTGTGTTCCGGAAGCGATCGGGGAGAAGGCACACGTGTGCTTAGCCCTGAGCAGGAGGAGGAGGCTTAAGAGCAGGACCCACGCAGCTCTCGCCACGCGGCCACTGACACCACACCATTGGTGTCCAGGTCCTGCTCAATGCACCGTACCACGGGCTGTTCGTCAGAGTGTAGCTGGAGCCACAGCCAGCGGTCAGGGGGATGCAGGCATCAGTGTCCGAGGAGCTGCAACGGCCTGGTTTCCACTCCAAATGCTAGTTTTCTGATGGCCTCGCAGCCATGGGGACGTCGCACTGATGCTCACTCCTCAGAGGCCCCTCAGCACATGTATTTCTGGCGGCGAGTACCTACGCCTGCCACAGGCAGGAAGTATGTGCCCCACGTCCCCGTAGGTTGGAATTCCTTGGTGCAGTCTCTGGGACCCCTGAAATGCCCAACACAATACCACCTGATCCGACTGGGGTGGCCCTTGCCAAATGCTGGGATTAGCCAGCGGAGTCCTCACCGAGCCGAGGGAGGGCACTCGCTGATCCTGCCCGGGCCGGAGGGGTCAGGGGCACCTCACCTCTGGGAATGTGGCTTCCCCACCATGGGGTGCGGGGGGAGGGAGGCCTAATTCAGTGAGAGGAACACAGCCTGTAGGAGAGCAATCAAAGGGGAGTGACAGACTTGGGGGACCCAAAGGCCTTCTAGCACATTCCAGCGCAGGGTCAGCTATTTTTCTCCTAAGTGACCAGAGAAGAAATGGTTCACATTTTGTGGCCAGGAAGCAAAACTGAGAAAACCATGTAGGAATTTATATGGAACCACCGTTTAAAAACGTAAAAAACATTCTTAGTTTGCAGACTGTACCGAAATTGGCTGTGGGCTGGATTTGGCCTGTGGGGCACATGCCAACCAGACTGTCACAGACTGAGCAGAGTTCTCTGACACTCAGTGACCTTGTCCCAATCTTGAGCAGGAGGGAATGGAAGGGCAGGCAGACAAACTGATTTACTCAGGAGCACAGGCCAGCTGTGGCCCAGGTGACATCAGAGCCCACACAAGGATCCCAAAGCGAGGGAGCTGCTGTGTGCCCGTCTATTTCCTAAGAACCACCTTACACCTCCATTACAAACTCGGGGGCATAAAACCCACTGCACAGCTGGCCTCTTATTGGCAGATGGCAGGAGTGACTGAACAAACAACCTGAGAAACACAGTGTGAGCAACATGCAAAGTCCGGGAGTCACTGGCCTGCGGTACCTGTGAGGTGTGCCTGTCTCATTCTGGGTATCACCTTCCGTTTCATACTTGCAGCGCCCAACAGCTGCCGAGCCTGGGGGATATGTGTCTTGTCCCTCTGTAGTGTCTTCACCCATGTGGATGTGACAGATGCAGCAAAGGCTTCATTCTGAACGGCACGGGGGGTGGTAAGATTGTGGCTCCCAGTGGCCCTGGGGGTTACCTCTGGCTGGTGGGGAATCTGGTGGTTCAGCTCCAAGCACTGGGCATGGACCTACCTGACAGCTAGAAAGACAACTGGAGGCCTGGAGTCCAGGCAGGAGGGATGGAAGCAAAGGAGCCCTGAAAGGGAGACGTGTGAACATGGGACAGAGAAGGGACAACGGCTGGGAGGGCGCCAGCCTGGGATTCGGGGAGTTAAGATGGGGCCATGCACACCCTTCAAAGTCCCGATAGCTGCCAGCAAGGAAAACGGAACCAAGTGACAGCTGGTAGCAGGTGGGCGCAGGGACGTAGGGGAGAGGCGGGCAGAGGTTCAGAACTGGAGCTGAGGGACACCTCACTGCATTAACAGAGCATCAGGTGACAGGTCACAGCCTGAAACAGGGCAGCAACTTCAAGATTCTGGATTAGGCGCGAATTCAACAAATCAGGAAATTTCTCCTGAAATGTGGGGTTTTTTTGTTCTGTTTTTAACATCTTGTGATACATTCCCAAGATCCAGGACAAGGGGCCTCCGTCCCCATGGGACACACCTGAGCTGGCTCAGAGAAAGGGCTGCTTGCGATGGTGGGAGCCCCCACTCCCCTCCCGGGTGCCCAGGTCCCTGTGCTGCTGGAATATGAGCGGGCAGAAGAGTGGGTAAGACCACAGTGGGGGCTGCAGCCAGCCCTGCCCCCCAGGCTGTCCCCTGAGCTCACTTCAGGAGGGGGCGTGGGAAGCCAGCTGCTCCCAGTTGGCAGCCACAGTGGGGGTGGTGGGAGGAAAGCAGGTGGAGACAAAGCCCGGCTTCACACCTGCCGCCCACGATTCCTACGGATTCACACCTCCATGTTAGTCACCTGCCGAGCCAGACACTATTGTTTAGTGACAAGGAAAACACAGGACTCCCTGACCTCCTGGACCTGTCCCAGGGCTGAGGTGGCCTGGCTGTGGTCACTGGTGGCTTCTGGTCATCACACACCAACACCCGTCAGTTCTCCACCTGGTAAGTCCTGCAGACAACTTTCCACGTGACATCTCCCCGTGTCTCCACTGGTGAGTTCCAAGCCGCAGGGAACTGCCATGGACTTTTATAAGTGGCCTCAACACTATTTACTTGGTTTTAAGTAAACATATTTTAAAGGAATTGAATTCCTACTGTAGCTGGGAAACCGTTATCACTGCTATGTTGGAAAAATTACTCCCAGACCATCCCATGAATTTCAGAAGAAAAAGGGGGTCAGACCCCTCCGTGGAAGTCCCGCAGTTGTTACATGTGCTGTGGACGTGCCATGCACTGACCTTTACCTCGTGTGGCCTTTCCCGCGCTGTCCTGCTCTGTGTGTCCCCCGCCCCTGTGCTGGGTCCCCCGGTCCCTATGCTGCCCTTTTGCTGAGCCTCTGGCTCTAACGTGATGCCCTCGGCACAGTCCCCTGCTTGTCAAAATTCGAGCTCCATCCTTGAAATCCCATCGCTACTAAGCCAAGTCCAGTCTCGCCCATCAGAAGCCACCTCTGGTGCCCAGGCAGCCCCCACAGCCACTGCTGCCCCCCACACGGTGCCAGTTTTCTGGGGCTTGTCTGTCCGTCTTCTCCATCATTTAGTTCAAGCCGGCAAACATTCTGCTAAGTGACTGAGATAGAGGGGTGACTGACCGGCTACTTCCTTCTAAGAGGAAAGCTACAAGTTCCTGCCGACAGAGACCCTGCAGGGTTTTGTGACCAATAAATACTTTGTAACAGCGATTCATCAAAACAGGTGCTCACTGAGCGACGGGCTGCAGGGAACCAGCTGAGGGACAGACACTGTGAGGCCTCGTTCCCCAGTCAGGGTGCGCATGCCTCTGTCAAAGGCAGAGCTCAGCGCTCAGTGGGGACCAGCAGTCAGGTGGGGGAGGGGCACGGCGAAAGCCCAGTGGGGTGACACACAGTGGGGCTCCTGGGCCACGCTTCTCATGTGCTGTGCGTACCGCAGCTTGTGTGGGGCGGTGCCCTCTGCACTGGCTGTGGTGACACGGGGGATTTGGACCCAGGAAGTCAATGCAGGCTGGGCCACCCCTGCAGCCCTGACGGGCGGTGCCAGGGGCCGGGTGCAGCCACCCCCACGGCACCAGAGGCAGGACAGGTGCCTTCATACTTAGAGCTGCTCCCGGGGCGACTGGGACCCTTCGCTTTCTGGCTTCCACGTGCCATGTGCTGCGGTCTGCCACGTGGCTGATCTCCACCGGCCTTTGGGCCTCCTATTCTTGTCTGTTCCTTTGAGTTCCATTTGAAGCCTGGCCTTTGAGAAACAGAGGGACAGCATCACGGATAATTAAAGCCTAAAATATTCTCAGTTCATGGCAGGGCTAACAAGTGAAACTGCAAGTAATGATGTAATCCGCCCATCAGAAAGGGACATGAAAGTGGAGACAGGAGGAAGAACCGAGCCTGGGGACCCGGCGTGCCCTGTCACCGTCTAATTAACTAACTGATCCTTTAAACTGTCAACGTCAGTGAGCGGCTCCGTGGCCCAGCGTCTGATTAACATTCATACTTGGGCACCCGTTGCTCTGATGGGGTCCCAGTGGCTGTAGTTAAACATCAGATTTTAGGACAGAGAGAGAAACAAAACCCTGGTGGCAGCCGGAGCCTGCAGGTCACACACTCACAGGCAAAGCGGGGTGGCCACCCTGAGGTCCCTCATCCACAACCTGGCGAATTTCCAGGACACACAATGCTTTCTGAATCACGCTGAGGACTCGCGAATTGACAAAGTAATTATTCTGCTGCTTCCTCCAGCAGCCACACGCTTGCTCACACCCATGCCTCATTGTTAAGAGAATGACACGAGTGAAGTTACGTAGCATTTGGTGATATGATCAAGCTTTCAATGTCAAACAGAAATGACTGAACAGTAATTTAATCAAAGCAGCCAGGATCGCTCACTCAGGTCACTGCAGAAAGTGGCAACATGAACATTCACTCCCACAGCACAGGTTGCCCTCGCCCACCAGACGCCCCTCAGGGCCGGGCGCAGGAGCCTGTCCTCACCACGTGCGTTTGGTGGAAAAGTCAGTTGGCTGGAAAAAAGCAAGCCACCCCCTCGGGTGCGGCCCACACCCTCGACACCAACAGCCGGCAGGACACCTGGGGCGGCCCCTGCATAGACTCTGCCACAGAGAGCGTCCTTCAGAGGCCCTGACCAGCCGTCTCCTCCTTCACCCTCAGTTCTGGTCTCATTAATTAAAGGCCTTCAGTGGCAGACCATAACAGCCCGCTGCAGCTCCGGGCCTGACAACACTGGATTCTACAAGATATTGCACACGTTGTAGCGTGAGCCCTCCCTCTCATGGTGCAAGTTACCCCCCCACTCCCAACGCTGTGTCCTGGACGGAGAGGCCATGAGCCCCACACACCCTCACGGCACGGCATCTGTACCCCGTGGAGCTTATGCAATGTTCCTAAGTCCTTGCAAAACTTACTACTAGGCTACTTCAGCGTATGTTCGTATGTTAGAAATGGGTGATATTGCTAATGAGAGCATGATTTGGGGTCATAACCCCACACATACTGAGCATAACACTGGGGACAGTGACACTCGGCTGGCAATTCAGCAGAGAGACCCTGAAGCCTATCATGTAATGAGACACCAATTCACACCATCACACACCAATTCACACCATCACACACCAACACGCCATCACACACCAACATGTCATCACATACCAACACGTCATCACACACCAATTCACACCATCACACACCAATTCACGTCATCACACACCAACACGTCATCACACACCAATTCACACCATCACACACCAATTCACACCACCACACACCAACACATCATCACACACCAACACGTCATCACACACCAACATGCCATCACACACCAATTCACACCATCACACACCAACACGCCATCACACACCAACACGTCATCACACACCAACACGTCATCACACACCAACACCACACCATCACACACACCACAAATCACAGCTAATTTTCCTTTTTGGAGGAGGGCGAGAGACCATGCCATGCATACAATCAATACCTTTCTAATAAAGGAACAGCCCCTCCTAGTGAATAAATGTATACTTTCCAAGTGACTTGCAGGGGTGTCTGGACTGAAGGGACACCTGGTCAGGGCACCGTTCGCGCCCCAGAAGGGTTTGTTGTTTCTGCTGCTAGAGCAGGACACGATGGAAACCCTCCCTCGGGCACAGGAGAGTTCTGGCTGGTCACGGCCGCCGGTGCAACTGCAATGCCGAGAAGCCGGAAGAAAGGCCGGGGATGCCCGTCAGAAGCCTTAGTCCCTTCAGCACCTCTGGATGAGACCATCAAATCGATGGTCAAAAACGTTCTCCCCCCGATAACTAGTATGAGGATGACTTGGAGCATTTCTCATGCTCTTAAAGAAAACAGAAAGCGGACACACTGCACGTTCACACAACCCTCCTGTCGTCGGAGCCCAGCCTGCTGGGAACCTACCATCACCGCAAGCCTGGCCTGTCCACTCGCGTTGGGAGGAACCCCAGACCCCGCCCGGGAGGCGCTGGATGTCTCACGTCAGAAGTGGTCCAAGGTAACAGTCTGCTTGCCAGACGCCGTCCTGCACTGTGGTCCCTGCACCTGCAAATGCTTCCTGGGTGGGGAAACAGGCTCAAAGCCACAGGCAGCACGGTGACTAATGGATTCTTTCAGGGAAGCACAATAAAACATAATTACTCTCCAAGTTTTACCACTAATGAGTGACTGATACAGTCAATATTTGTGTTGTTGGGAGTGTGTGTGTGTGAGAGAGCGAGAGCGAGAGCGAGAGAGAGAGAGAGAGAGAGAGAGCGCGCCGAGCGGACAGTCTTCTGGATGCCAACACCCAGACCAGCCTAGCAGCCTGGCTAACAGCTGGGAGCCAGCAGACTACAAACGCTGCGCATGTTGGCTTGAAATGTCCACGGGGAGCATGTGCTCTGGATCAAGAACACACTGACTGATCCAACAGAGGTTAATCCAAAGGCTGTCACTTTGCTCGCACTGCAAAGATGCGCCAAACAGGCCACTGAAAAGAGTAAGGACGTGGGAGAAAAGCTCCCGAGCAAACTGGTTTCAGGGGGGCTGGGCTGCCACCTCCCTGCCCATGTGACTCATCAGGTGCATCCCCGTCCTTCCCCAGCTCGTCTGCCCACTTTTGAAACGGGCTCTCCTGCTCTTGAGACAACGGCCAGCTTGCTGAGCTGGGTGAGGCCACCCAGGCCGTGAGCGTCTGCTGTGACGTGAGGTGCTCAGCTCTCCTTGTTGAGTCGCAGACGTACTGCAGCCCACGTGGCACAGCCCGCGGCCACAGGCTGCCCCTGACCAGCGGTTCTCCTCAGTGCAGAAGTCCATCACTGGGGCAACAGTGAGAAAGCTGTGAGGTGCCCAGTAAGGGGACAAACGTGCATTTGGGGTGGGGGTGGGACTGAGCAGTCAGCGGGGGGTGGTGAGGGGGCTCCTGCAGAGGTGGGGGATTCAGACGCGAGCCACAAACACTGTTCTCTGCCACCAACACGACAATCACTTGTTATTTCCCCCAAGAAACTACAGAATATCTGCCCTGTAAAGTTCTAAACTCATATGGGATCCACACTTGGGATAGTTCCAGTTAAAGCATCTTCTGTCTTGTTTCACGGGAGGCAGAGCCACTAGCTGAGAGCTCCAGGCTCACAGGGGATAGGAAGTGAGGTCTGGTCAGCCGCTGGCCGGCCGCTGGGGGGAGTCATGTCTGACTGAGCATGGGCACCCCACACTCCGCATTCTGGGCCCTGCAGGGTGCTGTGCCTCCCTTGCTTCAAGTTCTCACTTCTCAAAGCAACCTAACACTTCGCAGAAAGGGGGGTGTTGAACGATTTGATTTCATCAGCTATTTGTAGTGACAGCGGGGGCCGACAAAGCCAGCTGTCCAAAGGAAGCTCCCTCACCAGCCGCTCTCTGCTCTCTGGGTGCCACGCTGCCCTCCTTAGCTGTTCCGTGCATTCACTGGGCGGCTGTCAAACAAGCATGTCCTCTGTCCCACATCTGACATTTGTACAGAAACGACAACAGCAGAAGGATGGAACGCAGGGCTCAGAGAAACGGTGGGCAGCACGCACCTGCACGGACGTGGGGTGACTTCACGGCAGGCAGTTGGCTTTCTCCAGTGACGTTTACCCGCAATGCTTTCTTCTAGAAAAGCACAATAATTTCAATGACATAGAGCAGTCTTCCTCAGGCATTAGGGATACATAAACCATAATTTTATAGCATAATTTTATAACTGCAATGACTTTACAAAGTCAACAATGTTGCCATTAAAAGGAAAACGTCCTTGGAAAAACTCTCTTAAGTTTCCTGAAGAGACAGCCTCCAGCCTCCAGGGGGCCAGCACCACGCTCTGCGAGCGCGGCACGCAGGCGGTCCCGGTCAGCCCGTGAGCGCAAGTCCTCTGATCTCCATCCATCGCCCACGTCGCGCTCACGCCTCTCATCCTCGTCCAACGTCAACAGGCCATTCGCAGAGGGTCAGCGTCGGCCAGTGTAAACAACGACTAGAAAGCCTCCGGCGAGCTTTAGGCCAACCACCAAAGTGGCCCACACTGTTTACAGAAGGAATTCCCAACACTTCCCTGGCAGAGGGCCACCGAGGCCTGTGCAAGGCAGAGGCACAGACGGCCGTCAACAATCAGATGAAGGTAAGCGGCTGCACACACGGTTCCAGCTCTGAAACCAGCTGGAGCACGATACAGACGACAGTCGTCCTCGGGCGGGACCGCCCGCCTGGGCCTGACCGGCAGGCGTGCGCCAGCCGAGGTCCCAACGTGGCTGCTCCCTCAGGGGGAGTCAGGGCGCCCAGAGCAGCAGGCGTCGAGAGGCGGGACCCCCACGTCCAGCTGCCCCACCCCCGCCCCACCCCACCCTCACCTGAGCAGGGTGTGTCCCCAGACACATCCCTTCAGAGGCCATGGAAGGGCCCACGTGAGTGGAGGGCTGAGGCCTACGTGCTTCCTGACTCTGGACCGGCCTCTTCTGTTTGCTGCCCCGGCTGCTGTGGCGATTACTCTGTGGTGGGTGAGCTGGCCGAGCAGCTCCTCTGACCGCCAGCAGTCCTGGAACCGTCCGACCACAACCGTGACGAGGTGGACATGGTGCCCAGTGAGGACGGGGCTGTAAGACGGGTGCGCGCAGTGTGACATCAGTCTTCGTTCCGCGTGCAACTGGAGGTGGGTCACAGTGCGTGATGGCCAGAGGTGGTTTCCACAGGCTTCACCCGGAGAGACCGGTGTCAGCCGTCTTCAGTGACCTCATCGCCACCGTCACTAAGACGCCACTGGTTTATTTCTGCACTGATGTGCTGGTCTGATTGCCCCCGCACGCCTAGGAAGTATGTGCCCGGGCCGATGTCTGTGACGGCCCCTGCGGCTCCACGCCTGCCCCTCCAGGCCGGTCACTCAGGCGTGCCCCCTCTGCCCGGTGAGCTGAACCCTCTGCACGTGAGGGTCCCACGCCACGCTCTCACAGTGACTGCATGTTTTCATCACTGGGGACAGAGCTGTTTCATGTTGGAGAACGAGGCACCGTGAGTGACGGACATGGACCGTCCTCGGGCCACCCCCGGCCACCCCGTCGCCGGCAGCTCGTCATCTGTTCTCGGTGACTGCGGTCCGGGACAGCCTCCCTGCTTTGCAGCAAGAGCGTTGCAGGTCAAGGTGAGGCAACCGGCTCAGAATCACACAGGAGGCGCTGGAACCAGGATTCACGCCAGCTCTTGGTCACGACACTGTGATGACGTGGACAAACACCTATGTCACTACCCACTGGTACACGCAGACACTGCACATGACGGGAGTCAGGACCCCAGCCCCGCATGCACCGCCTGGGACCGGCCCCTTGGCCTGCAGCTGCTCTCAGCACCAAGTGTGCCATTGCTGAGCTGCTAGTTTTCCCACCTGCAAAACAGATGTGACACTAGCTCTTCTCCCAAGGACGAAAAAGCCTCATTTATTTCCAGAATCCTCTGAGAGGGCAGGATGCAATAAGTCAGTTTAAACAACGATGCATCATTTTTCTCTAGCATTGAGCAAATAAAAGCATAAAACTGTATTTAGGTTTTTCAAACACAGATTCAGACAAGTCGAAATGTACGTTTTCTTCCCTTTCCTCACTTGGCCGGCTGCCCCCTCTGGCCCCGCTTGCTGTCCTGATGGTGTTTGAACGGAATGGGCTGATTCGGGTACTTCCATGTCTTTGCTCAAAAATAACCGATGACATTAGCACAGTTTGGGGACTTAGACTTATTAGTTAATTACGGAACCAGCAGAGGGAGCACACACCCAGCAGAAACAGTAACTGCCTCTGAGTCTCTTAGGAAAGGGTGGTACCTGTGGTGGGGACGGGACGAGGACACGTGACAGCCAATCGGCAGCAGTCGGAAGGGGGTCTGTGCGCTTTTGATGGTGGGGACCAGACGCCATATCGTACGTGTCCATACAGTGACATACAGTCCACACAGTGTGAGTGGTGGCTTCCTGGGCAGCCCAGGGAGCTGTGTGTGTGTCCTCGGGTGTCATGGCGACACCCTCCCCCCGGGGGAGTAATTAGGGTCAGATGGTGAGAGGGGCCTGGAGTCCGCACGGTTACTTGTTGGCCCTGATGTCAGAGCACCTTCCATTTCAGGTTTCCTCGTCCAGACGAAGTCCTGTGCAAACAGGCCAGCCGTCGCCTAAGACCCATGAAGGTTTACATTTATAGCTGAGTACAGACTCGCCACAAGTAAAACAAAATAAAGTCTGCTGGTAAAATTACCGCATTTTAAAAAACGATCTGCCTTACGTATGGCTAACATTTTAGCTAAATGGTCCTACTTTCGAATTTGAAGGCTAGGATGTCCACCCTTGTTTTTATGGCAGAACGAACTGCTGACCAGCAGAAAGGGGACGCAGGCTGTTCACTGCCCAGTCGGGTCTGATGCTGACACGTCTCTCTGACCCTGGGCACCCGGGTGCTGGCTGCCCGGCCTCCCCCCAGAAATCCAGGTGTGTTTCTGTCACAGCGTCAGGTAACTAACTCCCTGTGAGTGGGTCCTGCTCCTCCATGGGGAGATGTTTGAACCTTTTTTCCACTTAAAGCGATTTTCCTGCAAGTCTCGTGCTCCCCTGAGGTTGTAAGGGCCAACCTGGGCTTCCAGGTGGGCTCACCCATGGCGCTGGCACAGTGCTCGGTCCTCAGGGAACTTGGCACGGTAAGCACACTGCTTTATCCCTAGTTCACTCACAGCAACCCTCTGAGGTGACCTTCGCGTGTGGCAGTCGGGAGTCACCGCCAGCCCTCTGTGGCAGTCCACGCAGGTCCTTGCCACGAGTGCACGCATTTCAAGTGAAAAAAGGGAGATGACAGTGTTTGCGGATGATGGTGAATCCCATGGTTAGAATTCTCACATACATTTTGTGGGGGATTTTGTGGTTATTTCATGCAACTAAAAGTCTTTGGTTTTGAGGATAAACAGCAAAAGGAAATGTCTGAGCAAAATAATTTTTTCACTGAAAAGCATTTCCATGGGTGACAATGGTGATTGGAAATGATGACATTCTGAACTCTCAAGAGCCGTGTCCCCCTCAGGGCTGAACTGGCTTTTTCGACGGACGGCTGGGGGACCATGCACCCACCCTCGCCCGGCCATCAAGACCGAAGTGAAGGGGACCGTCCTCAGGAACTGCAGGAACTAACCGACACATTTCAAATTCTCCTCCGGGAGCATATCAGACATCTGGCAAGTGCAGCCTAACATTTTCTTATCTACGATGCCACATTTTCTAAGTGGAAAGTTTAGCACCGAATGTGATACAAGCGTGTTCTTAATAAGCCTTTTTAAGTGATCGGGAACAAGGCAACACATTCACTTACTTGTTTTCACCCAGTAAATGAACTTAGCTGGAGGCGTGGGTACAGGGACTCACGTCCTGTTTCCTCTCACTCACTGTCATTTGTGTCACCTGGACTCAGCACGAGCAAATCCACAAAGACCAGCTCTGGGTCTTACCTGGTCACGTTAGGAAAGGGTTGAAAATTGAAACGCTCCAATTTCAGTGAAAAAAGCCATGCCTGAAAAGAGCTAACCATTTGCCAGGCCCCTGTCACGTGTGTGTGTGTTTATTTGTACCATTTCACAGCCATTCTAGGCCAATTTTGCAGGTAATTCAGGAAGCTGTAAAACTTAGCATGGGCAGAGTGAGTCTGGAGACCCCATAAACCTTGGTCACCCCCTCACCCCCCGCCATTTCCTGAATAAGCACCAGGAGGGCCGGTGTTGGCGGAACCCACCTTGTGGGTACGAGGTGTTGGTCACCATAAATGTGCTCGTGTCAGAAGGGGCGGTCTGCTTCACTCATCTGCTCACACTGTCTTGCCACCCACACCCCAAACATAAGGTTCTCAGGATAACCTGGAAAAGAAACCCAGAACTTTCCATATAGATTATGGATTTGCTTTTTCAAAGAGATCTGGAGACAATATTAAGTCATCTGAACGATTCTGTGGCCAGTGGCCGTATTGTGTTACAGACGTGTCTCACATGCATGAAAAAGTACATGTCACAGCAGCTGCCAAGTCACCCCATGGCCTGTGGTTCCCCGAGGACAGGGGCTCAGAGGTGGGGTGGCCAGAGAAGGGCCACGACTCACTCTGGTGGGCTAGGGCTGGACGGTTGTCTGTAATTGCCTGGTTGTCATCCCTGAGGCACACTCGCGTGACAGGTGGCTGTAGTAATGAGGAAAATAAATACGCAGCACCCCACATACTCTGGGTCTTGAAGCAGTGTCTTCATCTGCTCAATATTCTTTAACGGGGAAAAGTTAGGGTTCATCTTTCATGTTTGGCATCGATACTGTGTGTCACTGTTGCTCGAGTGTAATTGGGACACGTGCCCTTTCAAGTCTACAGGAAGCAAGGCATCGATGGGGCGTGCGTGTTTGGGGGTGCCGTGGGCTGGCTCCCGCCTGACTGGGACGGCCTGCATTGGCCGGTGAGCGTGGTCAGCTCAGCACAACCGGACTGGGGAGAACCACCCTTTCCTCACTAAGGTGACGTGTGGCTCTGAGCCGACAGGAAGGACTGGTTCCACTTGTGCTCCAGAAGTTTCCTTCCCATTGGACAATGCAGCAAGAAGCAGGGCTAAAGCGCTTTTGTTTGGGTGTAAAGGCATGCCGGGAGAACCAAGCCTCCATGTGGACTCCTGACGGCTCCCCGCTCTCCAACTAACAAGTGCCACGTGTCACCGCCAGACACCAGTCCCGTTTCCCGCTTCCAGCACGCTTTTGCCACAAGCATCACCGGCCACACTTTCCAAATGAGAAAGGAAGAGGTCAGAGGGACTAAGTGTGGTGCCCAGCGGCGGGATACACGCCGGGGTCTGTCGTGCTGCCAAGTGTGTGCTCCTGACGACCAAACTACACCAGTGCCTTCAGCTGCTCGTGTCTGTGCCCACTCACTGTTGGGACCCCCCCTGACAGACAGCAAAGGCAGAGACGTGAGGCTGAAGTGCTGGCCTTGCAGGGACACGCTGCAGACAAGTGAGGACACAGGACAGGAAGCCAGCTTCAGACAGTGGCTGTTACCTTCCTGGGGAAGCAGCGACAGAATCCCCGCTCTCGGGGCTTACTGCGACAGGACCTCAAGCGGGGCCCATCCTCACTCTCAGACGTGGGCAGGAAAGTTCCAGAAAAATCAAGAAGCAGCCCACAGACTGTCAGATGGAAGAGGCTGGTGCCTGTGACCAAGCTGCCTGGTTACTCAGTGCCAAGACATTTGTGTCCCTAAGACGACCAAAGATAGAGCCCTGCAGCATGAGACCAGTTTATCATTCAGGGGCCGGACCCATTATTTGGGAAGTCCCCACATACCATGTTTCCCCAAAAATAAGACCCAGCCAGACCATCAGCTCTAACGCGTCTTTTGGAACAAAAATTAATGTGAGACCTGGTCTTATATTACAGTAAAATAAGGCCAGGTCTTTAATATATGATATGATATGATGTGATATGATGTGATATATGATATAACATAATATAATACCAGGTATTACATTAATTTTTGCTCCAGGAGACGCATTAGAGCTGATTGTCCAGCTAGGTCTTATTTTCGGGGAAACAGTGTAGGCGCCCTGAGAGGGGAGTTACCGCTCAGAGAGGCAAACCTACCATCTGCATCCAGACTGTCCTCTGCTAGGGTTTGGTCTCCCAGGTCGCAAGGCTCCACAGCCACATCGCCTGCAGGCTGACTAACGGCCATGCAACAGGTCTTTCTAGGGCAGCGGGGACTCCACTCCTGACTGGGCTGGAGCAGTCGCGGGCAGAGCTGGCGTATGGCCCGCGCCCCCGAGCCCAGCCTGGCACCTGGCACACCTTGCTCAGGATCTGATGGGTCATCAATGACATGCACTTTCTTTGTGATGCTTAGTGTTTGCACACTGCACCTCAGCCCCTCCTTCCTTTCTGCAGATTCCCCTCCCTTCACCCCGGCCCCTCAGCCTCCCTGGGGTGCAGGGGGGACACAGTCCAAGCAGCCACCAAGTCACTTGTTTCCAGGCTGTGGAGTTTGAGGGAGGGGTGTGGGAAACCAACACAAACAAAACAAAACAAAACAAAAGATTCCTTTCTAGTTTTATAAGGCAATGGTGACGGAGGTCTCCGGGTCCAAGGACACAGACCCAGCTACGGCCCGGCCCCTGCAGGACATCGTCTGTGTTCAGTGCCGGAGAACGCTTTTCCTCTCACAGCAGCTCCGCTCCAGTAAAACCAAGAACTTGGTGTGGGACCCACATGCCCTAATGCTGGGTCAGCGTAAACAAATGGACGGCTGTGCTGCCACAGGGACTACAGGCCGATGCACCGCGAGGCTCTCTGTCACGAGGCAGGTTCACTCACCTTCCTTTTGGGACACACACTGGACACTCGATGCAATTCTGGCCCCACTGACCAAATGGCTTCAGAATATGTCTCCAAACCAAGAAGACTTTAAAATGAAAACTAATACTGAAGACTGTATTTTCCCGATTGTCAGTCAAGCTAATTATGCTTCACTCGGAAGCTCTGCCTATCACTCAAGAAAGGAAACGGCAACTGGGGACTGTCCCTGCACAGCCTGCTGCCCGAGACCCACGCAGCTTCTCCGCAGCAGGAGCCCACGGTAATTGGCAGTTCCATTTTACTTACGAGAGGGCAACTCTCTAGCGAAGAAAACACAATGTTAACAAGATTTTACAAATCTGTCATATGGTGTCCCATCTGAAATGACCAACAGAGTTCATCCTCTCCCCAAGCAGTTAACACCGGATAGGACGGCCAACACCTGTGATAAAAGGAGGAAACAGCCCCACATTCTTTTAAGGGGACAGGACATCTGAGAGCAGAAGGAAAAGCCAATTAGTAATAACAAAAGGTAAGCTGCTCAGGGTGGCTGTGTCTCCGAGACTTGCTGATGAAATGACAACAGAAACCTCACCCAGGACACTGGCTGCACTGAGCACATCTGATCAGGCCTCAGGCATTTGCAGGGCTCCAGACTTAGGGAGGGTCCTCAGGGAGCCTAGTGGGGGCGGGGCTGGTCCCCAGCATGAGTGAAGGTGGGTTCAGCACAGATACACGGACCTACAAACGCCTGGTTCCCTGAACCACAGAAATTCCAGAATGAGTTTGTAGGACGGTCATCTTTATATGAATCCCAAAACCTCACGGCAACGCAATTGTTTAAAAGCACCCCCCCCGATGAGGTGTCTGGGTTCTGTGCTCCCTAACAAAGGAACAGAATGAAGAACATTCTGGGACATAAAAACCCAGGCAGACGTGTACGTCGACTTGCCAGGAAAAGGAGAGCAGGGTTTCCTTTCCTCTTGAGCACGTTAAGTGACGCGTCCTTTCTTTCTTTCCTGCTCCGGCACCGAGCAGATTCTACAAAGGGGCAGAGTGGGGCCCCAGGCATTTATCCTGGAGTTCCTGCTAAGTACCTACGGTTTATGGCTCACAGCCGTAATCCAGGGACTGTCACCAGACCACACCTGACGTCCCATCTGAGTTTTTCTGGTTGCTGATCTGGGGGGAATCACATGAAAGGGCGACAAGCAAAACAGCTCCCAACCACAAGCACAGCAAATGCAGGGCAGGTCATGTCCTAACCTTTGCGGAAAATGAAACGGCCTTCTGTTACCACCTGGTGACACAAAAGTGACGACCACCTGGAATCTGCCACGTGAAGGGACAAAGGGGCGGGTGAGCTCAGCAGAGACACTGCACGTGTGTCAAGAGCAGCTTCTCCGCCGCCCTCAGGGTCCCCACCTGGGTGACCATGTGGAACTTCAGAGCCTCAGTCTGTGAAGTGGCACAGTCAGCGTTTCCCCTTAAGCAGCTGCTGTGGGACTCGGCCTGGGGCGTGGGCCTCGTCCTGTCATGATGACGCTGACGACTGTCCCTCGGCTTTCTAATTCTTCCAAACCTCTTTCTTCTTCAAAGAAAACAGGTTGGCACTTTAACACAACTGAGTCACCAACTCCAGGGACCAGCCTTTCGGTATTTTGAAGTCACGTTGAATGGCCTCCCAGGAACCCAGACCCCATCAGATGTGGCAGCCGTGCTCTCGGCGGTGGCCTCACGGTGCCATCCCATGAATGCAGGGGCCAGGTTCGCCCACAGCCGCCACTTATCACAACACAAGACGCCAGAGTTGCGTGTCCGTCAAATGCTTATTGGCTTAAGTTGCAGGGTTTTTTTCTTTTTTCGTTCATGACATTAGAAAACATTGCTTCTGATCTAAACCATTGTCCTTGCTGGGTGGAAATGAAAGATGAGCTCTATTTACCTGGCACCCCCTTCTGAGGGGACGCAGTGACAGAAGGTAGTGCTTCTTTGTGCAAAGGCTGGGTGTGTCGGCCTCGGCTCTGCAGGTGTCTTGGGCTGCAGGGCCTGCGCTTTCGAGCACCCTGGCTTCTACCATCAGATGCCAGGATCACCCCACTCCCTGCTGTGACACCGAAACCCATCTGACACCGCCAGGTGACCCCTGGTGGCAGAATCACGCCCAGGTGAGAACCACAGCAGTGGAGTGGGTCGCTCTAAGATCACCAACTACAGCCGAAGAAAAGCAATTAAAATATCTAACAAAGAAAGATTCGGTCATGGCCACCAGCTGGGAATGACTTAAAGGAGACATTTTTATACCTTTAATAATGTCCATCAACCTGATGAATATAAATTCAGTGCAACAGTAAGAGAATCGCTCTGCAAACTCTGACGTATGGAGTTAATGACGTAAGTGACACGGGGCTCTCTGGGACGGACCACTGGCTGCCGGGGGATGACCTGCCATTTGGCCACACTGTGTGCTTAGCCCCTGTCACCACCTGGTTTGGGCGTCTGCCTCTGATCTTCACGGATGATGGAGGAAGGCTCAGGAGGCACCGTTTGCGATCAAGCTGAGTCACCAGCACCAGGACCAAGGCCGCCGCTTACGAGGGGCGGGGGCAGGTCTGAAACCAGGTCTGTGACTCCCCGAAGCCCACACACCCCACCTGCCACTGGCTGACAAGTGTGACAGATGCCATTCTGCAATGGGACAGGGACGCTCATGGGCCCGACGAGCCCCTCTGCAAACAAGGGCCCCGACGTGTAGAGATGCCGACCGGGGCTGCGCTGAAAGCTGTAACCTGGGGCGGAAGCCATCTGAGCTGGCCAACGTGGGCCTCAAGTCCAGACTCCGGACCCAAGGAGCTGGTCACCCAACCGACCAGTCATAAGCGGACCGTCCAGGGCCCATGGTCAGTGCTTGCTGCTCTTCCTTCCTGCTGACACACCAGGAAAGGTAAGTTTCAATGGAACAGTCTATGAGAAACATTCTGAATTGAACTAGACAACAAAAGGACGGAATTTATATTCTGTTTTGCAATTTCTGAACTTAGTCTCTCTAATGGGTTGAAATGTGTCCCCTAGAAAAGATGATATGGGAGCACGAATCCCAGGCCCCTTGGAATACGACCTCATTGGAAAACAGGGTCCTTACAGAGGTGAACACATTCAGATGCGGTCATTAGGGCGACTGGCGCCTTATACAAAGGGGAGCTTTGGACACGGAGGGAAGACAGTGTGAAGACACAGGGAGGGGCCACAGGGGTCAGAGGGCCGCAGTGATGTCATACAAGCCGCGGGTCGCAAAGGCCGCTGGGAACCCTCAGAGGCGGCCTGGCCCTGCCGACACCTTAATTCCTAGCTCCAGCCTCCAGACCGGGAGACGTTTCTCTCTTTTAAGTCACTTCGTGTGTTACTTGATGGATGAAGTTAGATGGACGTCAGAGCAGCCCTAGTCAATAAAGGCAGCGTCTGTTTCATCAGCTAATCCGTGCGCTGTTTCCAGGGGGTTCTAGAACCCTGTATCTGTACACGTGTAAAGCAGACGTGCTTTCCCAGGTGGCTTGTCAACGGAGTTGTGCTGCCATGTGTGTGTCCTGGCCCAGAGCCATGCACACAGGGCTCTGCCATGCCAGCTGCCACTGGGCCCCACCAGTCTCCCCACTGGTGTCCTCCTGGGCACGGTGGGGACACCCTCGCTGTCTGTCACTGACCCCCTCTGTCCACATCCACAAACTGTGTTGTTTCTAAGTCCCAGGCAAACTGGCCTCCTGGCTGTGGCCCCAAGGTCTAGGACGATTATTCACATAAATTCTAATGGATGTGTGAAAACCGCACGTTGGGTTACAATGTCCATTCTATGACAGCTGTTGGAATGGATTCTGAGAAAAAGGAAGCCTATTTGCTCAGCATCGAAACACAAGCAGAATAATGGTCGTGCCCACCTGGAATGTGGGCCATGATGGGGCTACAGAGAAACAGAAACAAATCTCATCTCAGAATTTTTCAAACTGAAGTGGAACGCCCTGCTGTTTTAATTTAAGACACTGGTGTGGAGAAAGCTCTGAAGAGTTAAACAGCTCACACTGGGCGTCAGGTCACGTCTTTGGGGAGTGAGGCCATGGTCCTATGTAATGATTTCAGCTCTGACCCTTGGAGCAGCCGGCGCTGGATTTGCTGGCTGCTCAGTGTCCTCTCCTTTCAATCCGCCCACAGAGGCCACCGCCATGTGTCAGGGGCTAAGGAGATTGAGGCCGAGAGCAGGCCTTTCCCCGCAGACCCTCCCGACTCTTCTAAACAGGCCCTGGGGATTTGCCACTGACCACTCTGGGCTCGGACACCTTGTGACGGGGGTTCTTTTAATTGACTGACCCTGATGTCGCTGCTCAAAGCCACAGTAGCCCGCACGCACCCTCAGTCTAGAGCTGCTAATGACCTTTCTGTGGCCCTCCACACATGTGGCTGAGACAATGCAAACATCGTTAGAAGACGAGTAAATTCAGTAACTTGATTACAGCTGCACCGAGCACCATTTGTCAGCCGGGCCCACAGCACTCTGTCTCTCTTAGCCTTCTGTTTTCCACGGCCAGGCATTTGGGAAAGTCACTAATCAACTTAGGAATGATCAAATTGGAATTTGTAACACTTCCCATTATTAAACCTTCAATCTTCATTACAGCAGCTTAATGATTACATCATGGCCGAGAAAAACAAATTATGGGGAGCTGGCATCGTTCAGAGGCTGGGGTAGCAAGCGAATTGTCAGTAACACCAAAGGTCTCATGTGTGGCTGCATGAATGGCTGATGGGTACAAAGGACACCAAACTGCTATTCACTTTAGACAAAAATATGCATTAAAACTTGACATAATTAATGTGCTGGCCTTCACTGCATTCATGCTCTTTTTCACATGCACTGAGTGTAATGGACCTTTCACATGTGTGTGCAAACCTGGCTGTGTGTGCACGAGCACTGTTCCCGGAAGTAGGTCCCAAGGCCTTAGCTGACCCATGGGCGTCCAGGGACCCCGACGGTCTCCAGGGAGACAAGGCGTGCTCTCCATCCTTCCTCTTACTTTCTCCTGTCCCTCATCCTCTTTCTCCCAAATGCCAGAATTAGTTCTCTGACCAAAAACTCTTCTGCAGAAATGTTTTCTCACTGTCTTAGAGCCACAGCGACTGCCCTTCACCATCTCCTCACGGTCCCGGCAGCCAGAGGCCATTGGGCAGGGCTTCCCACGTCACTCTCACAGAGTGTGAATTGCAGGGGTGTGAGCATGACTAGTGGCAGAGAAGAAAAACAACGTAACTGGAGACATGCGGGTGTGTGCAAACCCTAGAAACTCGCAGGGGACATGTGCTGTGACACAGCTGATCAGGAGTCAGATGTGTGCCAAGCACTTCCCTTCAAAGTCAAGTGTCACGCCGATCCCTGAGGTGGCGTTATTTTTCTCATTTTACAGCTGAAGGCTCAGAGAGGGTAACTGGCTTGCCTGCGTGGGGCAGCCGGCCTCAGGACGGTCCCCACGGCCGTCGCCTCCTACACGGGCCACTGCTGCTCCGTACCACTAATAGAACACAGCAGACGTGACTTGTCACTTCTAAGATCAGGGTGCAGAGACAGTGAGGCCCCCATCTTGGGCCTGCTCTCTCTCACGGAAGCAGCGGCGAGGTCACGGGCAGAGGCCTCTGTGGCAGCCCTGGAAGGACGCTCAGAGGTGGAGCCACCAGCCCCCACCAAGCCAACTGGCTGCCTGTGGCCTGGGACAGACGCTGCACCAAACACTCAGAAGCCGTGTGATAGTGAATGTTTGTAGCTGTAAGCTCCTAGGTTTCGGGGGTGGTCTGTCACATGGCCACAGATGACTAACACACTTGTCACATCTACTCGGCTCTGCAGCCTGGATTCAAACCCAAGCCTGCCTGTGCCCTTAACCACAGCGCTGGCCTGCGTCCCCAAATCACTCTTTGAAGGGAAAAGTACCTTCCTTCTGCTCCCATGGGCACCGTGGTTGGCATTTTTAGAGGTACCTGTGGTCTCCCCAGCCTGCCACCCACCAAACAAAATGTCTGAGGAGAGGGGCTCACAGTGCAGACTCCTGGGAGGAGTCAGGTGCACCCTCTTCTCTCCTGACAGCCTCGGAAGTTTATTTTCCACACACAGGATTTCTACAGCTCTCCCTGGCGTCCACTGGGCAAATGTAATCATATCCCATAACTGTCTTACTCATTACAAATGGTGGAGCAGATGACACGCACCAAACACCACCCTCCACCATGGGCTTCCATATTAGAGTAAATTCACGGAGCAAGGCCATCCCCTTGTGTTCCACCTTCACTCAGAAACTCACTCAGTAAGAAGCGTGCCTATGTTAAAACACAGCAGGCCCGCGATTTCCTGGCAACCCAAATCTTGTTCCCGGTGAGAGCACAGAGCAGACGCTGCTGGTCTGGGGACCAGGCCCACGTCCGGCTCAGGGAACAGGGGCATTAAACCAAGAGGACCAGCGGGAGACCTGGCCATTCCGGTGCGAGGAAGCCCTGCTGCCCCTGAAGGGGAAATGGGCTTCAGGAAGGGGCGGGCTGGGAGGTGCACCGGGGCGGGGCGCCATCCATGCCTCAGTGTCCTCACCACCCTGCAGCACAGCGTCACTGTGAGGGCCCTGCCTGGCCCTGCCGGAGGGGATGGGGTGCTGCGGTGACCACGGAGCGCAGTGCTGATGCCTGTCTTTCTGCTCAGAGTCGGAGCAGAATGTCAGCAAAGCTTCCAGCACTGAGGGAAGTCACTATTTCCCCCATTACGTCATCACAACGCGCAAATCCATGCGTCAGTTTCCAAGCTCCTTCTTTTTGGAAACAGAAGGGACCACGAGCCATAGAGAGAATGACAACGGGGGAGACACACCCACCGGACTCCAAGCTGAGGCTCTCAGGAGGCAAGGGGTCTTTTCTTTTGTTTGAATTCAGAAGGCCCCTTTGGCAGACGGGACCCGTGAGCGCTCCACCAAGTTCACAGCTGGTCACGTTCTTCCAAAAGCCTCACAAACAGATATTTATGGCAAACACAAAGCACCAAGCCGCTGACTTATGAAAGCGATTTGCTCCATCTGTGGATTGAGACCCGAGCCCTTTCTACTTTCATGTTCGCTGTCATTTCTCTCCCACAAACAAAGTGAATAAGTCCTATTGCAGTCAATTTCAAATTCAGAGGGTTTTCTCCCCCTCTGAACCCATTATATTTTGTTGCATAAAACCCATCTCATAAAATAAACCTCTCAAAGTTTTAAATTAAAAAATAAACATTCTTGCGAAAATGTCAAATGCAGACCTGAGAGAAAGGCCAAGAAATCCATTTAAGGGAATATTGCAGTGAATCCATCCCCAGAAAATTGGGGGAAACACTCAGACTGGTGATTGAATATCAATTCACTGCCTTCAGCCAGTGGGTGATGAAACGGACCTTCAGCTAAGGGTGGCTGTCTGCCCTGGGACTGCCCGAGAGGAGCATGACCGCAGTGCAGGGCGATCACAACTGCGCCAGAATATTAAATAAAAGCTGATGAACAAACGGGAGACAGGACACGAGTGTCTGCACCAGCGCTGGGTATTCCAATTCAGTCACAGACACGCTCCTGCACGCATGGCGGCTCGGGCTGGCAGGCTTCCAGCGGCAAGTCCTCAGCTGCACGGAGGCTGGGTGTCCCATGGCCTCCGGTTGGCTTCCCACCTTCCTGGGGTGGCATGTGACTCAACACACAGCAGCCCCCTTGTCCGTGGGGCACATGTTCTGAGACCCCCACGGACGCCTGAAACCTCAGCCAGCACCGAGCCCTGTGCATGCTGTGTTTTTCCTGTACATACACACACTATCAAGTATCACTTATAAATCAGGCGCAGTAAGAGATTAGTAAGAATAATCACAACGGAGAACAATTATAACAATATACCGTAAGAGAAGTTATATGGGTGTGGTCTCTCTCTCTCTCTCTCTCTGAAAATATCTGGAATTTTCCATTTAGTATTTTCAGACCTCGGCTGACCCCCAGTAACTGAAACCACCGAAAGTGAAGCTGCAGATAAAGGGGGGCTACTGTGCTGATAAAGACAGCACTCAAGTGCCGTGTGGCCACCAGCCTCCGCGACGGCCCGTGGCCCCTGCCTGTGGGAGTTCACGCCCCTGCAAAGCCCCCCACGTGGTGCAGAGTTGTTTTGTGTGACTAACAGAACATGGTGGGAGTGGTGCTGTCAGTTCCAGGATCAGGTTGTAAAAGACACTGAGGTTTCCGTCCTTTGCTCACTCCCCTCTCTCGCCCGTCTGACCGTCTGCTCTGGGGAAGCCAGTTGGCACGTCCTGAGTGGCCATGTGGTGTGAAGGCCTGAAGGTGCCAACAGCCCCATAAGTGAGCCTGTTGACCTTCCGATGACCAGTCTGGGCCCATAGACGGCCTGCAACCTCATGAGGCCCTGCCAGCCTCTGCCTGTGCCGACCGCT
The DNA here is from genome assembly GCF_036562045.2 of Rhinolophus sinicus. NCBI lineage: Eukaryota > Metazoa > Chordata > Mammalia > Chiroptera > Rhinolophidae > Rhinolophus > Rhinolophus sinicus. The sequence continues at coordinate 192,423 of NC_133759.1, forward strand.
GGGCCCCAGGCTGCGAGAGCACGCCTCCTTCCATGTGCACACACATCAGCCTGGACACGCTTCTGATGGTCAGTCTGCCTCCTTCCTGAAGCTTCTAACTCACACGGAAGGCACGCTCTGCTCCCCTTCTCCCTGGACTCTGATGCCAGCCAGCTTTCCAATTCCAGTCCCTCATGGCAAGCCTGTTGGGCTGTGGGCCACCGTCCCCACTTGCTCCTGCAGCACAAGTAGGGAGGTTGGTGCTGCACCCCAGCCCTCAGGGCTGGGACCTCTCCCCTCAGCGATCTCACGCCCGGCACCCAGCAGAGGCGGACAGCGCGTCCCACCCTGCTCCCAGCCCTCGCCCCACTTCAGAATGTTTCCAGGGCACTGCCTGACACCCCCCCCTTCATAACCACACTGCACACACCTGTCCTTCCCAGCGAAAGCACGGGCAGAAGCTGCATGTCACTGTCTTGCGGTCACTGGTGGCTTACTTACAAGCACAGCGTCAGTCACTCTAACACCCTGTGGCTCAGGCACTTGTATCGTCCTTAATCTACAGCTGGGGAGCCAGGGTTCAGCCCAGCGACTCGCCCAAGGTCACAACAGTCCAGAGCAGGATGTGGCCCCGGTTAGTCGTGGCCCAGGACCAGCACGGTGACTAGATGTGCCAGAGGGTGAGGGGTCATGGTGCCCATCCGAGGGAGAACAATCTCCTCCTCTTCCTTAAAATTCCAAAGACTGGAAACAACACAATTACTGAGCGTAATACAGGAGTGTGGACACAGGGCTGCCCACTGAGCTCACGGCAGCAAACTGCCGATCCTTGTTTCTGACACTTGAAAAAAGTTAACAAAAATGTATCTATCAGCAGGGTGCTTATAAATTTAGAGTGTAATTTAGAAAACACAGGGGATGTCGGAGATTGTCCAATGCACCTCTCTCATTTTACAGAGAACAGAAAGGGCCAAGAGTGAGAAAGGGTTGGCCCAAAGCACAGAGCCCCCTACTGGCCGAGTCAGGACTAAGCTCAGGTCCCCTGAGCCAGCCAGTGTCCCCTCCATGACGCAAGCACATCATTCCCAACCTTACAGGGCTCTCTGATGGATGGCCAGTGGCTGCCTGGGGTGACACCGTGAGAAGGCTTTGAAGTCAGGCGGGCTCAGAGGAGAAGGTGACAATCGATTGTCATGCCTGGAGCGGGTGTGGGACGAGGGCTTCGGAGACCTGGCTACTCCCCGAGGTCCGTGTTCCACAGACATGTGTCTATTTACTCGCAGTGAATTCATACTTCTCTCAAGAGCGGGGGCATTGTCACCGTCACAAGTCCAGTTCACTAGACTGTTACAGCTCAGTCTCTGAGATAAACACGTTTTTATTTGCAACACGGAATCCAGAACCTTGGCCCCACCCTTAGAGGGAAGACTCTGGAAAGGACTGCAAAGCTGGAACCACGCGGCACAGATCCATTGCGGTCTCAGCTCCTCCTTCTCTTAAAAAGACTGGTGGATGGACATGGCAGCGGCCGCAGTAAAATGGCCAAGTCACGTTTACTACCAGAAGGCATTTCAGGTGCTTCTTTGTTTTGTACTTGGTTTCCTTAAACAATCCCTGGTGATCTTCCTTTTGCAAAGGTTATGCCGCCTGAAGTGCACATGGGATGTACTGACAGGAAGCGTGTGAGTCTGGGGTTGACGAGCAAGTTGTTACGCGGCCGAAGGCAGCCCAGGGTGCAGTGCCCGTGGGTCTGCACAGCCTGACGGGGGACCTGGGCTGTCACAAGACACGTTACCTAGTGAGGCTGCATCTAAGGGGACTTGGGCTTACACTGTTTCTGAGGACAGGCCACACCAGGTCTGCTGCACATCCTGAAGTGGCCAACACGTGCTGGGTCAACCCAGAGTTAGCGGCACTCCCAGCTGTCCCCTTACACACGCAGAATGAGGGGCTCGCTACTGATGGTTCCTATTTTATGGTAAATGAAACTCTGTGCATTAGAGAAGAGATGGCAGCAAACATGCATGCCTTGCCTGCTTTCAGAACCCAGAGCAGACGGGACACTTTCTCCCTATCTCAAAGGTGGTCAATGAAGGACGCAAAGAGGGTGTGATTGTCATAGAGACACCAGACACCCAAGTGGCCAATAAGAGCACACAGAAGGGAGAACATCACCAAGAGAAACCTGCCAGGATTCAGGATAGACCTGCGTTTTGGTTCAGTACACAAAAAGCCACAAAAACGTTCCCTCTTGCAGTCACTTCTCCCACGTGCACAGTCAGCATGATGAAGACACAGAAGGACTTCTTCAGGAAGCACTTCAGCCAGACGCATGTTTGCGATCGGGACACTTGCTGCTGCCCGCCCGTCCTCACAGGGCTGCAGTCACCCCACGAGGGAAGGTGGCCTGGCTCACAAGCGCTGAGGTGCGCATGAGGAGGAGAAACGTGGTTTTCAGCTCGCCAGGCACAGTGCATGAGCTAGCAAACACTCTGCCAAGGGTTCTGTCTCTCTCTCTCTCTCTCTCTCTCATCTGGGCCATAGAATTAAGCCACACCCACCCACCTTCGAAAGGCAGTGGAGGTGACAGGAGGGCATATGCTATGCAGTGAAGTCGAGAAGCTGGCTGGTCGTGTCACTCACAACATGGGGCTTCATCTGTGTCTACTGGCCACCTGGGGCCGCTTTCTGCAAACAATGGCCAAAGCGAGAACTTGGTGGGAGGGCAACGGGAACGGTGTCCGCTGGGACCCGCACGCATTTCAGTGAGCAGTGCTTTTGCTTTTGCCTGCTGTGTTCTCAGAGGATGGACACAACATCCATTCCTTTAGTCCATTTCTAGAAATGAAAGCAGCCCCACCAGCTAACGGATACGCTGGGTGTGATGGGCAGGATGGGAGGCATGTCCCGGACGGAGGGGCACTGGGTGCAGAGGCACAGCCGCAGGGCGTTCTTGGCCGTGTCTGGGAACGGATGGCACTGTGCAAAGGTGGGTTAGGCTGGGCTAGCGAGGTCGGTGGGGGCTGCCGAGGCCGGCTAACTGGACACATGGACTCAGCGGGAACTTTTGTTCACATGTAAAAGATCAAATCATGGTTTTAGAGAAATGTTAACGCCTAGGGGTGGCATTGGAAGAAGGAGAGGATGGGAGGGGGCGGTGGGGAATACGGAAGGAGGTCTGACCATCCTGGCAAAAGTGACGGGTCTGGGCTGGAATGCAGGGAAGGACGGGTGTGACTAATACTGAGGCAGAAAGTGGCAGGAACCTGCAGGAGCAGCTGAGTGACCGGGCAGGGGAGCAGGGGTCTGCACCTACCTACGTGAGGTCTGAGGTACCCTGACACCCAGCAGAGAGGCCCCGGGACAGGTGGAAATACAGACCTGGGGCCAGGGCGGTGCTGGCTTGGGCGTTGCGTGCATCATGGTTCCTGGGGAGGTGAGGCCATAGGACCTGTCCCCAGTGAAGGGGGGGGGCTGGTCACATGCCCAGGGGGACCCAGGGCACGGGGGGCACCAGGAGGTGGTGGCACAAAGGCCCTGCGTGCCCTCTGCCGGCAGAGCTTCAGCAGGGAGCTGCAGAAGAGGCCAACGTGACACTGAGTGTCAGGAAAGAAAGCGGGCGAGCTTGTTGGCAGCTCAGACTCTGCGGCCCCACCCCAGGGGCAAAGAGTCAGCACCTGCAGCTTAGCTCGACCCTCAGTGGCCATGTTTGCAGGCTGGAGCCTGGGCAGCTGGTGCAGTGGCGGCTGGGGCATCCCACGTGAGCAGAACAGGGGAGAGAAGTCAGAGGCGGCAGGATGGGACTGTGGAGGAATGAATTCAGCCTCGCGTGATCCAGAAGACACGCAGCCGCAGCTTCCTCCCTCCTCCTGTGAGACTGACGCAACAAAGCTGCGTGTGGTTCTTGCTCATAAAGCGTGGTAAGGAGACGTCCTTACAATTCATGGCTACCATCAGGGATTGAGAAGTACTGTCTGTGAACTGTGTCCACCTCTTTGCAGAATGAACCCTCAGAATTCACACCAGTGACAGGATTTTCCAGGAGTTCAGAGATGCCTCCTAATTCCGATTCTTCATGTAGAAGTCGGTTTCCTACCATTGTTTGGCTACTAAGTGTCTGGCAGCTTCAAAGTCAAAAACAGTTGGACCGCGTCACAAAGAATGGGCTCTGATTTTAGGCTATGTGGTCATATTTTAACCTTTCATCAACTTCCTGAGACCTCTGTCACATCCAAACTCCCTGTAGCAATAAATGCCCGTGTAAACTACAACACCATGAAAAATGTTTTTGTTCTTAATACAGACACTCTAAGAAATGTAGCTCTGTACGCAAAGGGTAACAATTTCATAGAGTCCGTTCAGGGAAATTGGCAGGTAATCTGATGTGTGCTAAGCTATCTGTCTCCCCTTGTAATATTCAGAAAGAAAGGTGGAAAAACTTATAGGCAAGGCAGAGATGATAAAAACCTGTGATTACAACCAAAAGGCGGCCCCTGCAATCTCGGGCCAGTAACTACCAGGGCGCCGCCGTTCACTGCATGTGACTCACTGTTTCCAGTGTCTTTAGTGAATTTTATGGCTTCAGCATAGATGTGGCTGAGCAGCCTTGTGCAAACTCCACCTTCATCATGGGACACAGGCTGGCGCGGGGGTGGGGACAACATCCTGCAAGGACAGCCGGTGGGGGCGGGGGCAGGGCTCGGAAAACAGTAAGAGCATCGGGGGACAGAGACAGAGGGCTTGCTTTTAGGGCAATGGACTGGATCTGACCCTGATGGACAATAATCTGACCTCTGTGGCTGCGTAGGAGCAATGGGTGGGATGAATGGTGTGACAATCCAGGCAGAGATGCAGCGGGGATTCCCAGGCCTTCAGCAGGGCTGGGCCCTCAGGCTGGAGAGGAGCACGAGGCAGAAGGAAGACCATTTGGCCAGTCAACGTGATTTCTAAAAACCCGCAAACAATCCATGAAACCCACCAACAAAAAGCCATACATTTGTCTAGAGGTTACAGAGTTTCCGTTTGGTGTGAAAAAAGGTTTGGAAACAGAGTGTAATGATGGTTGTACAGCACCCTGAATGCAAAATGGTTACAATGGTAGCTGGGAAGGCAGGTGTTTCACCAGAATAAAAACAGAAGGGAGAAGAAGCCATGTGCATGATCCATGTGTCCAGCGCATGAAGGTTTCCTGAGCCGCGCTGGCCACGTGGGGAGGCATGTCCAGCGGGAGACTGTCGAGCTGCCAGCAGCAGCAGCACAGGTGACATCTATACCTTGTCACCCGACGTGTCAAGAGTCAGGTGTTTTATTTCACATCAGGCAAACCAGGTATTTTAAAGGTGCTGGAAGGATGAATAAGTCACCTGAGAAACAGCCTTAATTTACACTCAGTCCTTCCGATGGCTAATGTGCTTGTCTAGTTAAAGTGTCTTTAATCTACACTGTTCCCACCGCCAGCGACCTGGCTATACTTACACATGTGCAGAAGTTCCCACGTACACTGGAATCAATGGGTTCTCAGAGTGAATGTAACTTTACAATTCCTCAATTTTAGCTGATTTTTAAAAGGGGGGCTGTAAATGTCAAGGTGCTGTGCTTTTGAAAAGAGCTTCAACATCTCTCTACGTTTACAGAGATGTGTCCTAAGTGACAGTATCAGGTTTGGAAACTCCAGATATTTTCTTAAAAAAAAAAACTTTCTTTAACTGAATTAAAGTAGCATTTAATTTTGTGTCTTATTACTAGAAGTTCATGTTCTTCAACAAGAAAATAAATGAATTTTTTACTATTGGGAAACTATCACCAATACAGCAAGTACTTAAATAATAAAACGGGGACGAGGAAAGTCACTTGTCACTGTGTCCCTCTGCACGCCTCCCAGGAGAAGGCTGTCTTCCTTCCTACGTTTTCTGAGAAGGAGGCTATCAGCCCATTATAACACACAAGATGAAGACATCACAGTTACTCCGACCCGGTAATTATGCTCGAGACTGTCCCGGCCATTTCAGAGCTCTTGTGACACTCAAGCTCTCTTCTCTGGATGAAAACTCTCTTGCAAATTCAGAACAAATGTGCCCAGTTAAAAAGCCAAAACATACACAACCTTGGATTTCTGCAAATATCTCAAAACAGCTCTTGTATATGCTGAATAGTTTGTGTTGCTATTTGAGGCAAGTGCAGAAAATTCTGGAACCCATCTGACTGCCCAATGATGTCTTGCTCACAGCCAGAACTGGGGCCTGTTCTTCTCACCGGGTAAAAGCACCAAGATGAGCCAACAAAGGACTGGCTGGCTCCCCAGGCGCCCGGGCCCTTCCCAGTCCCCCAGGGAACCAGCCGCCAGGAAGGGAGGCTGTGGCCTTGTCCCTGAAACCCATCTGCGCGGGGCTTTTGCTCAGAGGCCGATTTTAACCTGCGACTGTGACGTCACCATAGCAGGGGTTTGTTGATTCAGGTGAAGAGGGGCTGGTCTCCCTGAAGGACAAAGGGGACCCTCACGTGGAAGATCCCCGATTAGACAGGAGTCCAGCGCTCCAGTGTCTGTCGAGCTGATGCAGCATCAAATGAAGTCGGGGCCCTGCCTCCACCGCGAGCTTCTCCAGACACCCCCAAAAGGGGAACACGCAAACCACCGCCAGGAGTGACCGTGGGGTTCAGGGGCTGGAGGCCCCGGGCAAGCGCACTTCTGGGGGCTCCCACAACCTCCGCCCCGCCCTTCAGGCCCCGGCACCCATCTCAAGGGTCTCGGAGGTTTTTAAACTGGTTTCTAGCACTAAAAACGCAAAACATTAGAGAAACCCCGCCTCTGTCTCTTCTTGCGAAACCCACAGCGGGGGTGTGGGGCCTGGAGCCCCGTGTACCGCCCCCCCCCACTCCTGTCCTGCATCCTGGTTCTGGGGCCACTTGCTCCAGGACCCTCGTCCCGAACGCGCTCTGGAAACGTGCCCTTTGCCGACTGTCCTAAGGCTGGTGACAGACCCTCGCTGAGCACCGCGTGGCGCCGGGGCTCCCGCGCCTCCGCTCCGCCCGCACCGCCGCCAGGGCCGCACCAGGGCCCCACGCGGACTTGTCCTGGAGCCTCGGCGGCATCGAGTCTAGGGCGGCCCCACGGGCTCTGTCGTCCGACACGCGGAGCGTGGGCTCCAGGGAGGAGTCTGGCCAATCAGATTGCTACAACCCTCTGACGCCAGTGATTGGTTAAGGGGCAGCACGTGACCAAACTGCGCCAATGAGATGCTGCCCCGGGAATTAACCAAGACAAGAACTTGCTTCCGCCCTGGGGCTGCCCAGCCGCCCGGGGGCAGCGGGAGGTGCGGGGCCGCCGGGAGGCGCGGGGCAGCGGGAGGCGCGGGGCCGCGGGAGGCGCGGGGCCGCGCGCAGGTGCGGGGCCGCCGGAAGGTGCGGGGCCGCCGGGAGGTGCGGGGCCGCGGGGAGGTGCGGGGCCGCGGGGAGGTGCGGGGTCGCCGGGAGGTGCGGGGCCGCGGGGAGGTGCGGGGCCGCGGGGAGGTGCGGGGTCGCCGGGAGGTGCGGGGCCGCGGGGAGGTGCGGGGCCGCGGGGAGGTGCGGGGCCGCCGGGAGGTGCGGGCCACCGGGAGGTGCGGCCCCAAACGAGCCCGCGGGGCTGCGCGGAGACCCCGGGAGGGTGAGCAGCCGGCCTGCGTGGGCCTTGAGTTTTCCCCCTGCGCAGCCCACGGTCACGTTCGTCCTGGTTCTGTCCGCTGCCGAGGCCCACGGTGCATCCCCGGGAAGCCGGACCGGCGTAACCGAGCTTCTCTGGCCGCCACCTACTAGGTCACACACGTCAGGTCCACACTAAGGCTTCCTCACTACAAACCCGAAGCGAGAGGCTGACAAAGCCGTTTGGTCACCTCCGCATCCGCAGCGCCGCCCCCGCGCGCTCGTCAGGAGACCAGTGTCACCCGCTGTGCGCTCGCAGCGGCCGGGCCGGGACACGGCCTCCAGGGAGGACCGTGCGCCACTGGGAGGCCGCTTCTCACCCGAACACGCCCAAAGGGACGCGAACACGTCACACGGCTGTGAGCAGGGACACACTCACATCCCAGGAAGAGAATCTGCAAAGCGTTTCACGGCAACTGCTTAGGAATTGTTTCTATTGAAACGGACTGTTTAAGGGCTGTTGGTTCGGGGCATAATTCTTTAGCTTCTTTAAGAAGCTTAATTTATAAGGTAATTTTTACCTGTCTCTGACCTGTTTCTTCCACATTATTTTAAGGACACATACAATCTCGGTTACTGATTTAATGCTATGTACCATTTAATGCAGAAACAGAACATCTAATGAGCATAACATACACATTTTTTTAAAAATGAAGAATATGATTTCTGGTTCCTTAATGAGACACAATATAGAAGATACACCTTACTTTTCAAAAACCAAACAGGCAAAAATCTGGTAAAAATAAACAATCACTTTGCAAAATGATGTCTTTAAGAACTCTTCAATGGCAAGAGTCACTCAGCAAGTTGCTTGCCTTAAAACATAATTTTTAACTGCAGAAGTGATACATGAACGTATTTTGCTGGTAAAGAAATTGAAACCTGCGGCCAGAGCTAAAATTACTGTGCTCACGCCCCTTCCAAGAGGAAACACTGCCCCCTCCTGGGGTGTTTACTCAGTGTGTGTGTCTCCACAAACATGTCACACCTTCCGCAGTCTTCCGGAACTTCCTTTCTGTCTTAATAGTATGTCTTAGCGATCTCTCCCAGTTGGCGCATTTGTCTCATTATTTCTAACTCCTTACTTTCTTTAACCATTCTGTGGCTGGAGAGTATTCGGATGTCCCGAGGGTTTTCTCCTATCACCGCACCGAGGCCTTGACCACGCAGGTGGAAGACTCTGACACTCTGGCCAGGCCTTCCCTTGGGCTGAGGACACTCACTTTTCAGGCAGAGAGCGGTTAGGTAAGACAAGATGGACTTTCCAGATATTGGCAAACATCAGAAACAGAGCTCCAAAGAAAGACTCTGCTGTCTTTTTCCTTCATTTTTTAAGCATCGGGTCACTTTTCTGCTTTTCAAAAATTGTTGTAGCTTTAAGGAAAACCACCCAAGTAAAATAGAAACCATAAAGGGCATTCAACAGCGGTTTTTAACTTGATCAAATAAATACCCTGCTCTCCCCGTCCAACGATTTCAGCGTCACATGTCCACTTAGCCAATGTGTTAATTGCAAGGATTGTGGATTAACCACAGGACAGGCCTAAAGACTTTCACCAAAGTCACAGTCCAGACATGTATTTGAAAAAACAACAACAAACTGTTCCATATAGATGAACTCCCTTTTCAAAATGGAATGCACGCTTCATACAAATACACACATGGTACAAAGAACACTCAATTAAATATGCATGGACCCAGCATTCAGCATAAGAACACTCCCCAAACGGCGGCGGGTGCCTCCTGAGGGTGTCTACTTCCCCCCGGAGGTGGGGGAGAGGGGAGGGGGTGCGGTAACCATTCTTAGTTTTGTTAGTTTTGTTTATCCTTTCTTTTGCTATAATTTTCCTTGTGTGTGGAGATCTTAAACATACATAAAGCAGAGGGAGAAAATGAACTCCCATGTACCCAACACAATTTCAAGGTTCTCCACTTTTTGTGCTCTTGTGCCACCTACCCCACCCCAGTCTTATTTCCTCGGGTCACTGAAAGCAAGTCCCATGTCATTTCATACACAAATATTTCTTGATTGTGGCCTTGGCATCGTCACACCCAACACAACTCATAATAATTCACTTCATCGAACATCCATCCTATTCAAATTTCCTCAACACATATGCTTGTCTTTTTACAGTTAGTGAAAAAGTTAGTTAAGAAGTTAAATGAGGATATAAACCCCAAAGCCAACATTATTTAAAAAACATTGTACCTCAACTTGACCACATGGTCGATCTTTCCCTCAAATTAGTATGTAATTGGTTTTACTAGATAATCAGTAACTTAGCGAGCATGACGTGTATCCAAGGGAGCCAAGCAAGGCCCCACACGCACAGACACGTACACACACTGCATGCACATTGTACACGCACAAATGCACACATACACATGCAACGCACACACGTGCACACAGGCATGCACACACGTGCAAACCCTTGCACACACGTGGCAGAACCATCAGTCTGTGGGAAAAGAAGTCAGGAGTGTTTTGAGATTCACACGGGTAGTGATGTTGCTGCGGTTGACAAATGAACCACTGGCACGGTGGCCACAGCACTACAGTGTGACCAATATACACTTGGGCCCTTATTTCCAAGCTTAGAAATAACTGGGCAGACAGCACAGATATCTGGGTTTGGAGCTTGTTTACGTTGCTTTCTTTAAGGAACCCTACAATTAATTTAGGGGCAGATATTTAGAAACAGTGGCTTCCCTGTTGTGTTTTGTTCTTTTTATGCAGAGAAAGTTCACTTGAAAGCAGCCACAGGCCACTGTCAGGGGGACTGAGGGTCCCGTGGGGTTCTGGGCTGTTGTCCTGCTTTTCCTGGTCTGTTGGTCAATAGTGAGGAAATACATGAAAATCACCTTTAAGCTGCACGTTCAGATTGCCGCGCATTCAGCTACTTTTCTAAAGAAAATGTCCTCATTATTGCTGCTGCTGTAGATGCATCCAGAACTAAGAAAACTCAAGATCCGAAAGGCCCAAGAATTAAAGGGTGGTGACCGATGTCATAGAGAATATTTTCTTATTATGGAAAGTTTCAAGCATGTGCGAAAGTGGAATGATAATGTAATGAGACCCCGTGTACCTAACACTCAAACAACTATCAACTCCTTGGTAATCCTGTTTCAACTTTACACACTCTTGCGATGGTGGCACCACAGGGGGACTGACTTGCTTCCGTGATTCCTTAGGGGCATAAGGGAGGCAGGGAACCTCATCGGGAGCTGGGCCCAGAGCTGGGCCCAGAACACAGGCTCTAGCATTTGTCTGAAGCACCGAGAACCCATGAGAATGCCACATCATTTCTGAGGGGACCAGCGACACGGGTGTGACACACTAGGTCACCCCGTTAAACCACCTACACATATACTCCTGGCCACATGGACTTGTGTCCTGCAGAGCTGCAGGGCATTCTAAAGAAAGCTCTTTTCTCTCCAGACCCTGCTGTGTGAAGGCTCTGATTTCTTCGTGACGCCCAATCTACCCGTTGCAGCCCTGTGAAGCTCTCCACCAATCTTCTGCCCATTTGTAGCTGTGTTCTTTCCGTTTTCCTTAGTTTGTTGGCTGGGTGTGGCCTCCTCTATGCAGGTCTGGTCTCCAGAGACAGACTGTGTCTCAACAGCAGGCATGATGTCACACACCCCTCTTGTACCCCACTTTCCCTGTGAAAGTCCAGTGAGATCGTTCCGAAACCTTGTAATTGCTGGGCCTTCGGACAGGTTCTCATTGTAAGTTCCTGCTGAAGTTCTGCTATGACTCTTGAACCTGATTAAAGTTGCTCTGAACAAACACGATCCTGGGTTCTGTGGACTCTGCCCTCCCCCCTGCCAGGGTGGGTTCTCCACCCGCCTCCAGTGTCACCGCCATTTCCGGATACCGGCCACCACCATCACTCCCCAGTGACTGCAGAAGACTCTTAACTGTCCCCTCCGGCCTCAGCGTCTCCCACTTCTTGTAACTTAGCAACGATGTGGAATGCTTGGAAGCGAGGTGGATACAACTTTGGCTCAGGTGTCAAAGGGAAGCCTGTTAAATCTGACCCTCAGCTTCCAGACTTGGTGGGAACAAGGTGTGCCACTGTCATCTGAATTCAAAGACAAGCCATCAGAACAATTCATTCCTCGAATTGTCTCCAGCTCTGAGGTGAAATGAGGCCCCTTCCTTAGAGCTGTGTCACTAAGCAAAGAGAAAAACGCAACAGGAAGCTCTGTGGGCAAAACCCAGCTGCACACACGTCCGATTCCGGTGATGCATGGCTCTGAGACACAGGTGCCAAACCTGTCTGAGGGGATCATGTGTTTTCAGTCAAATGACAACCTGGCTGCAGCCCAGGTGACAGGTTTTACAGAGAAGAGTCCATTTCTACAATGGTGTTCTTTAGTGTCTAAGGAAATGGCTTCTCATAACAGGGATTTGACCAATTTGAGAAAAGAAAAGACGATACTTAAGTTTCCCACAAGCTTAGGCCCCAGGCAAGTACAATTGTTTTTCTCAGTACTTATTAATACTGCTTAACACGTGTCTTTCTGACTGAACGCTGTCTTATCACAGCAGTTCCCCCACTGCACACGAGGAAGGGGGTGTGGTCAGAGCCCCTGTGTTGTCCTATGTCACATTCTGAAACCACACCACGGGACAGGCAGCAACTTCCATGCCCAGCTACTGGAAAGGCAGCGTGGTCAAGGACGCTTTGTGGCAGATGGGAGGCAGACGCCCACGGGTCCCTGCGCTGCCCAGGATCTTACAGAAACCCCAGCCTGTGACAGCTGGACACAGGCTCCTCCACTGAAGGAGTGACAGCTCGGCATGGAACCCTAGCGCCACCTCCTGGCATGGTCACGCCACGTCTCACACACAACTCCGCTTTCTGGAAGTCATTTTGATCCCATGAAAATAAGGAAGAAAACCGAAATTCCTCCCCTGCCAAAGGACACGGCCGCTAACGTGCAGTGTTGGCTGAGCGTCATCAGGCCGGCCCGTGGGGACGACGGGCAGAGAACATGGCCCTCCCACGGCTAGTTGTTTTAGATAAGGCAATGTTAGCTCAATGTTTTCTTGATCTTGCTTTGAAACTTTAACATTTTATTATAAACATATCAGCAGGAAGAATTTTGGTAACTCAGTCTTTGTAGAAGAAACCAAACAAGGTTCGACAGCTGCGTTTCCTTTACAGGCTAAATCGACTGCTTTAACGGTTCCCCCAAAAGTCGTCCTGTCGGGCACTAGTTCTACAAGCAAACGTGTAACTAGTCCCTTATTTGCCCAGAAGAGTCTCCTGCGGTCGTAAGTCTGACGTGAGTTCCATTCCCAGGCAGCAGGCAGGCTGGACATCCGGAGCGCCCAGCCGAGTCCTGACCTTACGTACGCGTGAGTCTTCATTTTCAAACTTCAAGGAAGTATAATTTTGTAGTTTAAATGCCAGGCTTCAAAAACCAGCAATTTCTTCATTTTAAATCAATTCTTTATCCATAATGCTTAATACCGAAGATGATTCCCACTGCTGTCTACTCAGCCTCAGCTAACAAACAACGAAAAGTCCTTCTTTTGCTGAGTTTGGTAGTTTTTGGTTACAGAGGACATCATTCAGTGCTTTCCCCATGCGCCTTAAATGACAGAACACAAGTACATTTCCAAAAACACAACACAGCGTTTACTGTGTCTGAATTCCAATGTCTCACTGAAACCACGGACATGTCTTCTCAAGAAACTTGCTGAAAGCTTTGAACTTCTTTGGGACAGAAAGGCATCCCAGACGGAAATAAAAAATATACAATTAAAGCTTTTATACAAAATTTATACATAGATCAAGGTCTGCTCTCTGACACACAGGCAAGGAAGCAAGGGGGCCGGGGAGGACGGGGACAGACGTGGCTCTGTATTCCTCAGTGACACAGAAACCCAGATGGTCATTCCTTTTCCGCAGAGAACAGAGTATGAGTCCAGCACCCCAAGGTCGCAGACGTCTGTGTCCTCGTCCCTCTGCCTTCTTTTTCAAACGGAAACTCACTTTACACCTGGCTGTGTACGTGGTGGTCATTCTCCCCAGACGACCACCCAGCGCTCCCTGCTTGCTCTCACCGTTAATTATGCCTGTTCTTGGGTTAAACACACAGGAGCACAGGGTTAGTCAGCAAATATTGTGTAACACGAATTCATGTCAGATTTGCATGGGGTTTAATTAGCTGATAATGGGTCATGAACTGAGGAGGTAAGGAAAGGAACCATATTCTCTTGTGCACATAAAGGGCCATTCAGGAGGAAGAGGTTTGGTTTCCTCGGCCTTTCCCTGAGAGGAGAACCACCTGTGCAAACAGGGGCTCAAGCCCAGTGACAGGCAGGGGGTTATGGCCCCTGGAAGAGTTCCATCTCCATGACAGCTTTCCTGGTTCCAAACAGAGGACGTCTGGGCCTCAGCACCTCGGCCACACTGGCTGACTCACTTCAGGCCTGGGGCGCATCTGAACTCTCGTCGCTTCTTCTGCCAAACCTTCACCGGCTGGTGATTGCAGACCTGGCGTGTTTTCTAATGAGGCCATCTTCCGAGTGCCTCATTTTCAAGGAATGAAGTACGTAATACTCCGGCTCAAGAACTCACAGGACCCGCAAACCACTTGCCCGTCTCCAAAGTGTACTGCTGATGACTAAGCAGACCTCTGCCCACGGAGTTTCGTTAGATGTTACACAACCTTCTGAGGACCACTTACGTGCAAGCATATACTTTGATTTTTCAGATATTAATGAACAACACGATTGACTGATTGATTAACTGATAAGTGGGGAAATACACAAAAGGGCTTTCTGGGAACTTCTCTTACAATAAATATGGAGAAACAAAGCAGCGATGTTCTCATGCGAATGAGGTTGGGATGTGACAACGGCAGCTTCACAGCAACCCAGCGGAAATGACATCCTCTCAGGCGTTTGATTTACAGCCAAATCCCGTTTTCAGCCTAAGACAGCTCCACACCCCAGGGACGTAGTTTGGAAGTAGAGTACAGGACTGAGGAGCTGAAGGCAGAAACACGTGTGGCTTTTAATTAAGAACTAAGCTGTGCTTCCTCACGGACGCCATGGTGTCGCCAGGTTCCCAAGACGGCCTTCGGGGCATTTATGTTATGAAGTGTCCCCTGACATAACCCTTCTGACCATCACAAGTTTCCTACAGTTACAGACTTTGATTCGGGATTCAGGGGACAGAGTGTGGTTCACAATGAAAAGTCACTGAATTTAATTCATGTAACTTTCTTTGCTGTGTCAGGTTTGTTGTGGGTTTTAATACAACTGGGCGACAATGCACTGGGTAAAAACAGGGTTTCACAAAAAAAATCCCAAACACAAATTACAGAATATCAAGTAAACAAATCAGAACAAAACGTCCTATTGGACAAACCAGTAGACCTATCAGCCTGAAAATCAGAATTTTCAAACAGTCTTGTGAAAGATATTCTATAAAGTTTATCAAATCTTTGAAGCCAAAACCTTATTATTTATTTAATAAGTATTACTTATTAAATAAACAATTTATCAAATAAAGATTGTTTATTTACTCCTCTAAAACCTCAGGAAAAGGTAAACCAAGTGGGAATCAACGTTTGCAACAAAGATGGAAATGTTGATATTGCTAATATAAATGAAGTCTACATCAAAACAAGATGAACACACCGACTAAAACACAGGGAAGTAACACAGCCTTGTACCAAAGAGGCAATGCACTTGGCTAACGAATAAATGAAACAAAGTCCAACTCAATTAGACATAAACAAGCAAGAATTTAAATAAGAGGCGCCGTTTTTCACTTATCAACATAGCAAAGGTTAAAAAGAATCCAGTACTAGTGAGGGGGCGGGGAAAAGACCCGCTCAGGGACACCCATGGGAAAAGGCAGTCCCACCTTTCTAGGGCACAGCCTGAATAATGGCACAAACTGCAGTTCCAGACACCTCCAGGGACAAGGCACAAGTGGACAGAGGATTTACACACGATGACCTACAACACAGCACTGTCTACAACGGTAAAAACGGTGGTAAGAGGAGATAAGAAAGCTACAGTGCAATCACATGTTGAAAGCTACCTGGCCATTAAAAGCCCCAAAGCAGAAAACGACCGGTGACCAGCGATGCTGTTCTCAGTGTGTGCTGAGCAAAGGCAAGCTGCAGTCCGCCAGCAAAAAGACGGTGTGTTTCAAAAGCTCTGTGTTTTACACACGCATTTCATTCTCATTTTCACCCACATTCCACAAGTACAAATGAGGGACACACTGAAAGACTAACAGGTTTTTCCTGCGCTGTGAGACGGCAGGGGACTTCCCTGGGTTTTTCAGGGCTCTCAGACACACGGCAGCACCACGTCATAACCTGGAGAACTTACGGCGTGTGACAGGTCAGGTCCGATCAGAAAAACAAGTGAGAAATCGCAGTAGCTGAGCACCCGGCAAAGGAAAGATGGAGTAAACAGTGCTTGAGCCGGTCTCTAACACTGGGTGTGGAAGAAAGCGTGCTCAGGCATCAGCGACCGTAAGGCAGCTTTTAACAGACTCGCGACTGAGACGTGGCAGCGGCCAGCGCGTTGGCCAGTTGTCCATTCCCCACGACCCGCGGGGATGTCAGGAAGAGACCTGCCGGAAAAATGTGTCTTCCCCCAGCGGCTGCGGCCACCTGCACACATTCCCACCATGCAGCCCGGATAGTGACTGCCAGGCAAGGCCACCCTCCATTAGTCACCAGAGCCTGTGCCTAAAACTCGTCGAGTCACCTCTAGAACTCTGGGGACACAGCAGAGAAGTAAAGGAAAACCATGGGAATGGAGGCAGAAAAGCCAAGCAACGCTTGTCCACACAGATTCCCCCGTCGGGGTGGCCAGCTTCCCCTCTGATGCCCTGAGACTGACGTGGCCTCCTGGCTGGTTCGTCAGCAGATCCTTCCCGGAGACTCAGTGACCCAGGTGGCCACCAGGGGGCGACGCAGGCACGAGCAGTTTCCTACCTGCTTTCCAACCTCAGTGACAAGGTACCAACCAGCTCCCAGTTAAGGCCTGGCTTCCGTTTTAATTGTAGGTACAAGCAGGGTCTCTAGCTTCCCTGGGAATGTAAGCATAAAGGGCGTCCTGCCGGGACTGGGAGAGGGGAGGGCATGGCACACACTCACAGGGTGGAGAAGCAATACTCTCCTCTGCCTCCCCCCTGGCCGTGAGCCAGGCTCCCTCCTCCAAAAGGCGAAGTGAACAAAGACGCCTCTGGCAGCGGGGCAGCCAGCGTCCCTCCCAAGTTCCAGTTCTGAACGACTGGTCTATACAGACAACCCCAACCTTGTGGGAGCAGCAAAGACGATCTCAGGGCCGGCTGCCCTGCATCTCCAGCGCCACGTGCAGTCAGAGACCGGCGGCCTCGCGGGCCGGCGCCCGCCTTCGACGCCTAAGCCCCTCAAAGGCTTTGTGGGAGACGCACGGCATAAACAGTAATTTCAAAGGCACACAGGCTGACTCTGCTGTTTCCATTTGCCACGTGTTGAGTGTCCTTTCTTGTTCCCTGCAGGCCCGTGAGGAAATGGCTGCCTTCCCATCGCCTTGGCACCTGGCCACCTGGGGGTGCCGGCCACTCCCGTGTGACCAAGCCACTTACGTCCCGGGACCCAGAGGACACAGGTCCAAGCTTGGTCTCTGCCTCTACATTCTGTGTCCCAGTGTCTCCACGCATGGACTCCGCTGGCCGTCTCGTTCCCTCATCTACAAACCACGGAGCTGAGCGAGGCGATGGTGCTGTCCCCTCCTGGTCCCAGGGCTGTGGCTCGGGGCCTCTGTCACTACTGATGTTCTCACTGACAAACGGGGCTTTGGGGCACCTCACCAGGAGTGTCACCGAGAAGTGCATTTGAAGGTGGGGGCTCAGGCTTTTAGGCCTCTTCCCTGAGCCATCAGCACCAGCAGCTCTGGGCTCTGACTGAATACGCAGTTCCAGCCATAAGACGCCTGAGGAAACACCACACACACCACTTCCTGCCGGGGTCCTGCCGGCTCTTCCCTCAGAAATCTCTGGGAAAGTTTCCACGGGCCTCCTTTCCTTGAAAGCAACGGCTGCAAATGTTTTGAAAACAACAGATTATCTTTAAAGAAGAGGGGACAGCAACAAAGAGCCATTTGTGTCCTCCACCCTGACTGGCTCATTTGTTGTACACTGGGTGGGGGGACAAACGTTTCCTAGGGAGGAGAACATTGTGACAATCGGGAAAGCCCCCAGTCCACGTGCCACCCGCCTGGGGCACCTCTGCAGATTCAGAAGGACCCCTGCAGACTCCCTCCCTCTGTCCCTCTGCTGGTGATAAGTCCCTCAGCCGACAGCAAGCACGGCTGTCACCCAGGAACCAGCAACTCCACGCCTGGGCCCGTGCTAGAGAGCTGCTTGCACAGACGCATGAGGGCTAGTGTGCAGGGACCCCGCTGGCAGTGCTGCCAACAGCCCAGTGCCCGTGACTGGCTGCACAGCCTGGCCTCAGCCCGAGGCACCAACAGGCCCCTTCCCAGCCAGGCCCCAGAGCTGGCTTTCAGTTGGGTGAGTGGGTGTGACCTCAGTGCTCTAGCCTGACCCTCTGGACCTTCCTGAGGGGTGGGGGGAAGCTTTTCCCACCCCACCTGCAGTCACTCCTTGAGGAAATGGCCTTGCTGCCATCTTGTCCTGTCTGGGTGCTGGGCCTGAGGCAGTCAGGGGGTGGGGGACACAAGGGCAGTAGCCCCCCCCCCCCCCAGGCCTGTCCACAGCCTGCAGACAAAGCAGGGCGTGTTGAGACAGCAGTTCTGGGGCGGACAGGAAACCCCCGTGCATTTGGACCAGCTGAAACAGACAGGCCATTGTGCTTGAGTAAAGGAGCCTTTCCAAAGCCGGCCTTTAGGGCGACGGTTAAATCACAGGCCGAACAGTGTGGGGACGGCTTCCAACCGTCTGCACGAACACAGAGCGTGTGTGTTTCACAGAACCCAGGACACAAGCTGTCAGCACGAGTCCTGAAGCAGCAGGGTTAACACGCCTGCTGTACACAGGTGACAGGACACGCACACATACGTACAAATGTGTGATTAGGTCAGTATGTGCCATGAGCGCTGTCCTTGGACGCGATGGTCGCGAAGCCTGGCTCAGGGTCTCACCAAAGCCGTGGCACAGCCCTCCGCTCCACCTGCCACGGAGACACCTGCGACGCGCCTGCCCTCGGGTTCACCTCACATCTCGAAACACGGTTCTGAGGTGTTCGTAAGCATCTGTCTTGTTTCAATAAAACACTCTTCAAACTGTTTCATAACCCTCGGTTCAGGTGACACGCCACTAGATGTCCCCATTCTCCGTACACAGGTGTACACACGGGCAATGTTCTGGAAACAAACCCGAAGCATCGTAAGGGACTTCAGTTTCTGTGGGGGCCAATGCCCTCCACAAAGAAAGCCAAAGCATGCTTGTTTTCTAAATTTTTAAAAAGTGTAACTTAAACCCAAATTTCCCTAACTTTCCTATTGCAGTAAATATGACCCAGATAAATCGACCTGGAGAAAAGCTTTGCTGTGACTGAGTATGAAACGCCCAGGTACAGGGTGGTCACATCAAAGGCTGAGGAGCCAGTCACACGTGAACAAACCTGAACACGCCCTGCAGGGCTAGGGCCTCGGACCCTTTACTGACATAATCAGCGAAGAAAACCAGGGCTGCCCTTGTCACGGAAAGGGACCCATTAGGGACAGTTACTCGAATTCAGGAATGAGGGTGTGACAGGGGCTGCGTACTCAGGATGCAAGCAGGACAGACCAAGGACCCCAGGTCTGCTGAGGTCACCTGCCGATGGCAGATAAAGTGGCTGAAAGCCGGGCCCCAGGGTTTATGCTCAGTTCCAGGTGGAGTTGACCATTTCAAGGAGCCTGAACACCCTTCCTCGGGGCAGCGCTGGGGCAAATGGTTGTTTAGGCAGCTGGACTGCGAGGACTATCCCAGGTGCGGTTCCATCTAGATCCTGGCTGAAAACCTGACTGAAGGAGGGGTCGGGAGGCTGGTGTGCTGGGGGAGCAGGGAGGCCCAGGCGTGTCCTGAGGTCTGCGCTGCTTTGGGCGACGGGGACCATGACACACAGATGCTGCCATCCCCACACTTCCTGTGAAATCTGACCCAAGTTTCAATGAGCAGGTCTGTGCCTTGTATGTTCTGCTCATCGCTTTGGGTGAGGAGCCAGCAGTCCCGAGCCCTGGTCCTATGACCTGCTTTGCTGGCTCTGTCACCGGCTAACTCATTGTCAGAGTCCCAAGCAGGGACTCGCCCGAGCTAGTGGGCTGTCAGCTGGCACAAACTCCTGTGGCCCAACAGCAACGGCGGGTGCCGGGAACAGCCAGAAGAATTTCACCTGCATTCTCTCACTTCATCTGTAACAGCTCCGCAAGCAACATCTTGTCCCTAAACCCATTTCACAGGTGAGGAAACACACTGGATCTCACAGTGAGGAGGCACAGTGAGCTGTGTCTGGGTCCAGGGGTCTGAAGCCAAGCAAAGGCCCTCGCTGTGCTTCCCAACACAAAGGCCAGACCTTAACCTAGGGTGCACGTCCCATGCACACTTGTGGAGGGCACGCCCGGCTCCAGACACAGAAGCCTGCTGTCCCTCCGTGACACACGCTGAAGTGTCCGTGACACACCGCAGCCCCGTTTAACGCCTGGGGCTGAGCGACTCCCATCCCACACACGTCCTGCAGGAAACGACCTCAGCTACCCCCACATCCAGCTCACCTGACACTCCACCCAGGACTTAAGAGGCGGGTTTCCCAGGACATACACGGGTCCTGGTCTCTCCTGGAAAGCAGCTCTCAGCCCCCAAATCTGGAACCGTGGACGAGGTCAAGACTCTAAGCTGAACCTCGCCGTCTGTTAGTGTTACAACCATTTTCAAATGCATTTCAATCAAGTTTTTTTTTTTTTTTTTTTTTTTTTTAAATAAATAGAATGCACGGGAAAAAGGTTTTTTAGAAAGTATTTAAAAAAAAAAAAAAAAAAAAGCTTCTCTACTTAATCCCCCAAACAGTAGTCCCCAAACACTGACCACCGGTAACATTTCTTGGGTGCCCTCCAGACACAAGCACAGCCTGGCATGCAGATACCACCTTACAAGAAACCACTTACACGAACACTGGCTCTTTCACAATAAAGCCTGAGACCTGTCCATGCGGACACTCCCAGTAGAGACTGTCACGTCTTTAACGTCTGGCTTGTTTCTAATTTGGGGGAAGGGGGACCTCGTGGTGTGGGGTCCATCGCCTGACGTCCCAGCAGCGTCCCCGCCTGCGTGTGGGCACACAGCCCTCAGCATCCCCTCCTGTGACACCCACAGCACAGGTGCCCCCCCAGGGGCACGCGTGAGCCAGGAGGAATGCACGTTTTAATTGTCACAGGCGTTGCCAAATGCTGCACCAATTTGAACTTCCAGCCACAGTTTACGAGGGTGCATTTGTCAGCAGGCTCGTCGGTGCCGCGTCTCTGCCAATATCGGCTCGTCTTCATTCTTAGTCAAGAGAGAAGCCGGCCCCTTCACGGACGTTTCCTGAGGGTGTTCTGGGTGCACTTTCCATTGGGTGCTTTGCCTTCTGTCTGCTGGCGGAACACAGTAGGTCCACAGGAGATCAGCCCTTCGCCCACCCTCACCAGCTTCTTTGTTTATTTTATCATATGTGCCACCATGTTAAGTTCCATGTTTTACACTTTACAGCTTCTGGGCAGAGCAGGAAACAGCAGATTTAGACTCAGACCTGGGGGAGGTGCCCATGGGAAGTGCAGACCAGTCCTGGCAGGACCGTCCTCGAGCCCTGACTTTCCAAGCCAGCCCGGCACAGTGGGGTCACAGCCAGACGGCACAGCGGGGTCACGGCCAGGACAGCACGACAGGGTCATGGCCGGCAGTCACAGTGCCCAACCCCAGCCCAGCCCTGAGCACTGCTGTGCCACCCGCGTGTGGCCTCGTGCAGCTGCTCCGGTGCCCGACTCGGGACTGAGGGATCTAGAGCTCAGAGCAAACGTGACAACAGCGGAACCCAGAGCCCCAGCCGCTGGGCTGAGCTGCGACCCCAGCTTCCTGGACCCGTTGGACCTTCCATCAGTCGGCCTCCTCCAGTGCCACCGGCATGGGGACAGACCACGTGCCTGTGTTGTTTAATATTCGAGAGGAGCTCCTGGCGACCGCCAAGGTGTGTGGAAGCCACCCAGACGCCCAGTGGGGGTGTGCTTGTCTGTCACATGTGGGGCTGTGCAACGACCAGGGCTCAGCTCTGTGACCTTGGGTGGCTCACTCGCCCTCTCTGAATCTCGAGTTCTTTACGTGCTAAGTGAAGACAACAACTGTGTTACTGTCCAGGGTTCTGAGAGCAACAAGGTCAGAAGACCTGCTGGCTAAGTGCTCTGGCTCCAGGAAGCATTTAATAAAGCTTCCGTGCTCTTCTGCTCAGTCATTCACAGGTGACTGACTTTCTGCAGTTACAACACAAATGCACATAACTTACAGTTACTTTTAAATCTATAATCCTGGATGTCCAAACACGTCTTCTCCCTGCATGAAAAGAACCCTCAGCTTGAGTGCTGTATGTCCCTGCTTTGCGCACCTACAATCAGTTGCAGAAGAATTCCTACTGTTAGATAAACCACCCAACCCCCAAACGTAATACCACACTGAGGCTGAGGCCCAGAGGGTGCCGAGCGACTCAAAGGCTGGGCGACCGACACGAACACGAGAGGACATACGAGGACAGGGAGGAAGTGACAGGGGGACACTGACAGTTTTGTAGGATCTGTGGCCGTGGCAATCCAGTTACTCAGTTTGCCACACAACTGAACCCACACCTGCAGTTCAAACCTCAGCTTTGGAAATACTTTGTAATTCACAAGCAAGAGAAGTGCAGCTCCTGCCATGCATCCGGCCAGGACTGTCTGTGGCGGCGACATCTGCTGGCATCGGGATTCCACACGCCTCACGGCAAGGACGGTGACACCGTGAGCTTCCCTGATGAGGCCACCACATGTCCAGAGTGTGTGTACACGCTCATCGTTGAAGTCAAACAGCTCGTACGTAATGACGTTGAAACGGTGTGGGCGACCTCCAAGTTACAGACAGAACCACACGGGGCCCAGCAACACCCTCTGGGTATTTACCCCAAGGGTCGAGGGTCCTCACGCACATTCGCAGACCCACGCTGCCTGCAGCAGGATCCACAGCGGCCGCAGGCGGAAGCCACCGCAGTGTCCACTGGGCCGTACAGGGAGTATTATTCTCCCTAAAACACAAGGACATTCTAACGCACCAACGTGGACGGACCTGAGGCCATCACACTCAGTGACAAAAGGACAGAGACCACACAATTCCACTTCTATAAGGCCCCTAGAGCAGTCACATTTAGGGGGACAGAGAAGGGGGCGCCAGGCCTGGGTGGGGGAGAACGGGGGCCGCTGTTCAGTGGGAACAAGTGTCAGTCTGCGATCACGAAAAAGCTCTAGACGCCGACAGTAGTGACAGTGGGACAAGGTGACTTAAGGTCCCTGAACTCAAAAGGTTAAGGTGGTAGGTTTTACGCCACGTAGACCTTAGCACAGCACAAGAAATAAAAAGACTGAAGTGAGGTCCCAGCAGGAAACAGGGCAAACTCAAGGGAGGCGGAGCTTGCTTACCAGTGGGTGTGGGGGACACAAGGGCCTCAGCAGTGGCCCTGTCACTCTGCTGTGTCTCCAGGACAGCATGTCCTGCAGCAGGTGCTGGGAGGAGCCATGAGCTACCTGGCTGGGAGGGTGAGGGACCTGGGTTCCCTTCCCCACTCTGATGTCTGCAGAGCTCCGAAGGCCAACCCCCTGGACGCCGGGCCCTGGAACTGCCAACAGGTCCCCGAGCAGTGAGGGGGTGCGAGTGGAGACAGATGTGAGAGACACTCACATGGAGAGGAAGCCAGAACGGGCTGAAAGCAGCCGGTTACAGACAGGAGATCCAGGGTGACAGGGTTAATGGCAGGGGCGGGAGATGCCAGAAAACGTGTCTGTTCTCCCAGGAAATGCAGACGAGAGTCTAAAAGGGACATACAGCACCTGGTAGGAGACAGGCGGGCAGAGACGGGAGGGAGGGAGTGACCTTCCAAAGACTTTCAGGAAAAATGTCCCCCTGGGCCACGTGCAGTTCAACATTAGTGACAAGGAAAGGAGCACATGCTTCCAGTGTTTTCGCGGAAGGGAGACACCTCAGCTCTCACCAAGTGGATTAGGTCGCCCCCACCTGCATGACCACCCTTGGTTGTAAAGTGTCACAACTGTTTCAAGCTGTGTCTACACCCACGGTTGTGGGTGTGGTCCCTAGGCCACTAGCATCACACCAGCTGGGAACTTGACAGAAACGCAGACTTCCAGGCCTGGCCCCAGAAACTCTTGGGTTGGGGTTCAGGGGACAGCTGTGTGGGAGGTGGGGGAGGAGGTGAGGGCGCTGCTGCTGGGCCTGTGACACAGCTGCCTCGTGCAGCAGCAGAGACTGTGCACGCACAACGGAGGTAGGGAGGTGCTCTGCGCACAGACCACGCCGAGCAGGGTGCCCTAGGGGTGGGCAGTGCAAACCCACACACCCGATGTCGCAGCTCTTAAAGCACTGGGGGACCCACAGAGGGGTTTTAAAGAGAGGGAACTCGTGGTCAGACGTGTATTTGCACAGATACCGCTGGCACCAGGGTTGTACAGGGGACAGGCTGGTGGGGGCCTCCAGATAGCCCCTCCACCCTGTGTGCCCTGGGGGCTGTTTCTGAGCCGCACGGAGAGTGAAGTAAAGTACAAGCCACCCTGAACGGAATCCAAGATGCCTTTACAGCCAAATCTCAAACTCAGACGCCCAGGTACTTGGGTCCAGATTAGCAGAGGAACAGGTGAAGGAAAAAGGAAGACTGTGAAAGACTTGTGGGTTAATTTAGCACAGGCAGAGTGGAAGCACGAGAGCGTGAGAGAGAGAGGAAGGGAGGGAAAAGGGGGGAAGGGTGGGGGCACAGAGCAGAGGAAAGCAGGTGGCCCCAGGCGGGTGGTCTGAGGAACAAGGCTGAAGCCAGGGGTGGGGACGCTGACCCCAAAGCCACCAGCACCAGATGGCAGCCATAGCACCAGCAGGAAAAGGTCACTGGGGACAAGCACCAGGACAGCAGTGCCCAGCCCTGGAGAAGTCCCCGCGTGAGGACAGGCTGGGAGGGGTGTCCTAGAGGCTGGCCACCTGACAAGGCCACAGGAGCACAACCCAGGAGCTGCTAGCAGGGACGACCCCAGAACTGAGTTCCAGTGACGCAACGTAAGGACAGAGAGCTGAGCGGGGGAAGTGCAGTGTCCTGGGAGGGGCTCTAAGCCGGGGGCCTATGTGCGGCCGCCCGGGGCTCCAGCAGGACTTGAGGCTTGGGGCCGTCTCCTGTCTCCTCCGGGGCCAGCACAGCCTTCCCGCCCCCTCCACCCCCGCTCAGTCTGGCATCTGAGGAGCTGGATCAGCCGGGCAGAGCTGTGCCAACCTTCAGAGGGTCCCCAGTGCTCTTGGGACGGTGGGCGGGCGGATGGCGCCGGTCAGACAGGCTGGTCAGACAGGCTGGGTTGGTGGCCTCCCAGCGAGCGTCCCCAGCACAGCGTGTGGAATCAGGAAGACGCCACAGGACCCTGAGGGGCCAGCCGGGGGTCTGAGATGCCAGAAGGCGGGGCTCTGCCAGGAGTTGGCCGGGCTCTGCACTTTTCACACTGTGCTGCAGTCCTTTGTTTTTTTACCACTTCCACCCGGCTGTCTCCAAAGAGACTGCAACCTAAAAACAGACGTCGTCCCACTGCCAGGTGCTGCCAGGCTCTGGAGGCTGCCTTCAGGTGCCAGTGGCTGGGGCAGGGTCCCCGAGACCTGGCACAGGGGGCCCATCCTCGGAGAGAGGAGTCAGGAGTCACTCTGCTGGATTTGCAGATCAGGAAGGGACAGTGTGGGTCCCGAGAAATACTTCCGACACACGCGTGTGCACCGCCCCCTTCACCAGGGCCTCTCTGGTCACCAGGCACTCGTGTTCTGGGAGTTGGGGAAATATCTTTGGGCTACAAGGGCTGCCTTTTATGTTAATATGAAATTCCACAGGGGCCAGCCCGGTGGCTCAGGTGGTTGGAGCGCTGTGCTCCTAACACCGAGGCCACCAGTTTGATTCCCACATGGGCCAGTGAGCTGTGCCCCCTACAGCTAAGATCGTGAACAACAGCTCTCCCTGCTGCAAGCGGACGACCGACTGCCTCGGCTGGGGGAGCACAAGGCTCCTAACACCAGCCTGGGCCAGGGAGCTGTGTCCTACACAACTAGACTGAGAAACAACGGCTTGAACTGGAGGGAGGGGGGAGGCAGAAGAAAGGGGAGGAAAGAAATACCACAAAAGGTAGACGTGGCTGAATACCACCGTCCCTTTTTATAGTCAAGGCTGTAACAGGACCCAGATTTTACCTCTGCTCCCAGCAGCATGTCTCAGGCCCCACCGGCCACTACAAACCACGTCCAGGGTACAGAGGGCGGCACGGAGGTCAGTGTCCGTCAGCCGAGCGCGTGGGAGGCAGAGCTCACTGCCTTCCTGTGGGGACCACCCCTCCCTGTCCTGTCGTGTCCCCTGCTCAGGAAATGTGGGAGGAGGGCCCCTCTGAGCTGACAGTGAAGGACTGTCACCTGGTCTTGCCAGGCTGCCCTCTCCACCTTCCTCGGGACCAGCAACAGCCCAGCGAAGGCCAGGCCTTCTGGAAGGCTGATGACATGGGACAGAGCTGCTACTGAAGGAGAGAGACACATAACAGGAGCAGGAATTAAACAGGATCTTGCAGCAGACGTCGTCCCGCACAGGGGCCCGCAGACAATCGCTCAGGGCGGCTGTCACTTCCTCACACCGCCATCCGTCTCTACGTCACATGAACAAGGACGGGGCAATCCGTGCTGGCAGCCGAGGGCATCGGGACGGCGCCTGCCCAGTCTCTGGTCTCCATGCCCCCCGAGCCTCACTCCCGCCCCTTAAAATGTCTACATGAAAGCAGAGGCCCAGGAACGACAATAGCGGCGGCTTTTGAGGGACAGGGCACCTTGTGAACACTTCCCCTGACGATTCACATGGCAGCAGCAGCACGAGACACACAAGCTCCGCGTGGTCCCTAGTTAGACAATCACACGCTGACAACCTGCGTTTCCTAACGTCCTTCTCATCACCAGCTGCCACCACGGTCGGGCCTGGCACATGACGTGTGCCTTGAAGGTGGCTGGGACAGTATTTACGAGGCGCCCACGTGTGTGGGATGCCACACAGACAGGCATGCAGACGCCAGCTCTGCCCCCAAGGGGCTCAGCTCGGCGATTTACTGCAGGCAGAGGGAGAGTTACACGGACATGCGTGTGGGTTGGTCCGTAATTATGTATCAGGTACATCAGAGTAAAAGGAAACTATGATACGATCTAGACAGGCTCCCTCAAACATGCACACACACGATTTATTTAACAAATGTGACCGACACATAAAAGCCAGGATCTTTTTCTTGATGCCAGTTTGGCTCAAGAAAACCACAAGCAATGTTACTGTAACTTCCTTCTTCGGGAGAAACTTTTGCTCAAGAAAATCAACACCACCTTTACTTCCACGAATGGACCACTGACACCCGAAAGGCGCCGTGCCCCATGTCAAACTCCCTGCGTCCCTCAGGAAGCAGGGGGACCAGGTGGGAGTGGAGGGGACGGCCCCACAATTGGTCCCAGCAGCAGACACTGGGGTCCAGAGCCCACCCAGACAGCCCAGCAGCACTTCTGCCAGGGCAGACGCCAGGGATGTGGCTTTGCTGGCATGACAGGGATGTATGTCATTTGGGAGCGTCTGCTGTGTCCACTGAACACGCAGACACACATCTGAAACCTCTGCCCCATCTGCACCCCAGTTTACAGCTGTTTCCAATCCTGAGATCAGAACGTACTTTAGGGACAAAGGTTCCTTTAAACCAATATCCACAATTTAGAGACTGGTGAGGGCCGTGTCTGCAATGCCACACATGCTCTCCAGCTGTCCCTGGCCTTAAACCCTGCCTGCTGGTGGTTCCCACACATGGGCCACTGCGTGAGACGAGAGGGCCGCGTGGCCCCAGTAGTGCCGGGTGGGGCTGAGGCACTAGGGTCCTCGCTGCAGAAACGTCTCTGCTTACAGGGTGGCTGTCACCGCATGTCATCAGGGCCCTGGTGAGCCAGCCCTCATGGCTGGTGCTGAGACTGGTGAGTCCACCAGGCCGCCCCTGCTGGCCCTCAGCCGGGAAGCAAGGCCTGGTTGCCACTCACGCTCACGAGCTGCCCTGTGGGGCCATGTGACCGCAATCTGGCCCCCAGAAGGTGAGCAGAAGCCACTTGCCCCACAGAGGGCCCCTGCGATCCGGGGACAGAGCCCCGACCCCAGGGAGGTGGGGGCGCCTGCAGGATGGAGCCCAGCCCCGCCCACCGCATGTGGCCTGACTGGACCCACAGGTGGGCATCCCAGACACAGGGCCTCCCCGGTCTCAAACCGTGGACATGGTTCCAGGAAATGGTCTCCCAAACTGTGTTCCACTGAGCACCCAGGTCACTGTTCTGAGCGGCTCCTGGACCGCAGGACACTCGGGGCTCTGTCAGGCCTCAGGCACAGTCACTGGGTCCACAGAGCACATATCCAATGGGCATGAGCCACCAAGCTCCTGTGTCAGGCCACCTTCAGTCCACACCTCAGCCCAAGGCCCTGCACCTGCTTCCCAGGGTCACGGTGACGCCCTCTGCTTCCGGGTGGCAGGCAGGCTCCTACGTCCTTCATGGACCCTCAGGGGTCACACGCCCAGCACAGTGTGATCACCTCTTGTCCTATAAACACCATCTTCATCTCACTGGCAAAAAGCCTTTTGAATCTGCATGAGAAAAGCCACCAGTGTCGGACGGTCAGGACCAGCTTGTCAGAGCCCCAGGCCTGCGGCCACACGACGGACGGACGTGCTTCACAGGGACCTCGACTCACACATGAGCGTCGACGTCCAGCCCGTTGTCCTGTGGTTTCTGGTCTCTGGGAACACGAGCTGACCGTCCAGCCCTCAGCGACAGGCACTCGAGGGTTTTCCTCTCCTGCGAT
The DNA here is from genome assembly GCF_036562045.2 of Rhinolophus sinicus. Taxonomy (NCBI): domain Eukaryota; kingdom Metazoa; phylum Chordata; class Mammalia; order Chiroptera; family Rhinolophidae; genus Rhinolophus; species Rhinolophus sinicus. Next base: position 221,205 of record NC_133759.1, read on the forward strand.
GACGAGGGTGAAGGCAAACCCTGACGCCTGCCAAGGAGCCGTCCTGGAGCCCAACACACATGGGGACCTGCTGCCCATGGCAGGGACACCGTGACGCGAGGCTCCGTGTAAGGGCGTCACCAAAGTCCTGTCACTGAGCTGCTGACACAGATGCACATCTTGGGACAAAGTGTCTTCCCAAAGAAACGGACATGTTTTTATAGAACAGCCTGTGGGCTTTGACCGTGACAGGAAAGGGCCCCGCACCCCAGGGACCCAGCACACCCAAGCCGTCCCCACCTCGGGCTGAGAAACCCTTGTGTTTCTCCAGGGGCAGCCTCACTGGCTTCACCGTAGTTACTAACATGTCCCATGTCACGTATGGTAGTTAATCCTCAGGGGACACAGTCCCCTCACAGTTGAGCCCTTCCACAGGCTTTCACACTGCAAAACACTGTCCCCGTTACTGAGTGCTGAACCACAACACGTCATTCACAGACGCTCCATCAGTGCAAACGTTTTTAAGCACGAGCAGAACGGGTGCTCACAGAAGCGCCGAGATGCGGTCAGCACGAGAGGTTAAAGGTGGACACAGACCCTGCTGACCGCTGCTCAGGAGGATGGTCGACTGCTCCCTGGGGTCCTGCGCTGGCCTCCTAAACACGCTGACCATAGGATGTGGGTGACTTCTGAGTGAGGTGACAAGGACCTGACACTGTCACCTCCTGTCCCTTGCCGCTAGTCAGTCTCCTGGATAGAACAGGAAAGACCATGTGGACAAAGTGGCCGAGTCAATGTCCAGCAGTGACTGCAGACCCAAGAGTGCAGCCGCCTCAGGCGTCATGCGAATGACACCAAGTGAGAGGTGAAGGGGCAGCCGCTTGCTTGGCAGAGTCATGGGCTTTTGGTCACTGCAGTGCTAAGTGACAAACGTGGAGATGGTCTGGCAGCAGCAGCAGGTGACTGAGACCAAGGGGAAACCTGTCAGATATTACTGCTCCCCAGTGGGTACAGTTGCAGGCCCAGCTGTCAGATGTCACTGGAAATACACCTTTTACAGGGTAATTTGGAAAACAATCAGTAAGTGGTCAACTGGGGAAGCACGATGGTGTTTCGATCCGGTGAACGGGAGAATCTGCTGGAACGCTCCGGGCGGAGGCCTGATGGGAGGCTCGGGCTGGCGCTACCTGGGACACGGGGCTCAGACCTCCTCACAGCGAGTGCAGCTGCTCTGACAGCTCCGGGGGGGGGGGGGGGGGCAGGCAGTGCCCACGAAGTGACAGACGCGTGTGAAGTTTGCAAGTGAAGTTTCAATGAAATGGCATAAAAGGCAGCACGTCTCATCCAGCGCTATCATTTCGTATGGGATTTAGCCGACGTCCTACTATGTGCAGCGGAACCTTTTTATACCACGTGTGACTGTTCCGTCCACATCTGTGAAAGCTTACCCACTGAGGCTGCTCCTCGCAAGACAAAGCAAAGCACTTGTTTTTCAATGTTCTTGTGGGAGGAATGAGGCAGCCGTCCACATTGGGCCTGTGTGGTGTTTTATAAAACGATACAGCACAAAAGTACCGCAAGTGATTGGAGACTGAAGTTTGGCAAGTTCGTCTAAGGGGTACAAAACGGTATTTATTTCCTGGAAACCACTGCAGCTAATTGACGGACCTGCTCAGAGACCCGCTTACACAATTCTCATCTCACCAAGTGACGGGGGCATGAGCCAAAGCCTCCGGGGAGAAAGCAGTTCTGGGAACTTTTAATTCCATTTGTGGAGGTTAATAAGGAATTTGAGTTGAATGTCAACAAAAACAGTTGCCTTAACTCCTGAAAATGTGCTCCAAATGGCTTTCTAGTCACCTGAGCATGACTCAGCTGTGGTGTATACGCATTTAAAGCCCTATTAAGAGACCCTGCTTTAAAAATATTTTCTTCTATCAAAGGCAAGCATGTTCCTTACAGAAAACAGGAAAATGTAAGACTGTGCAGAACAAAGTATAATCCCCCATCATCTCCCCACTCAGACACGCCCGATTTACCTAATGTTTACTGGGCATTCACCGCAGGTCAGACAAGGGACTGAAGTCGTCACACATATCGATTCATTTAATCCACCTGAACCAGTGAACAATGCTCCAGAATTATCCCCTGCTCACGGGGGAGAAACTGAGGCAGCGCGGCCACACAGCTGTCAGTCTGATGTCCCATCAGGGCTGCCCCAGGTGTCCTGCCCCAGACGCCCCGGTGTCACTCTGCTACCTGCCAGCACTTTGCTCCATCATGTGTGACGCACACGTTGGACACACACTGGGGTTTTCTCTGCATCTTCGCAGGTGTCCCCAAGCCCACATGGTTTCTGCTAAACAGCTCCCTCAGCTGTTTCCGGCGCTCAGTATGTCACCCTGCTGGGCAGCCCGCAGTGTGTCACAGGCCCCTGAGGGCAGGGCCTCGTCACGTTTTATCATCCTCCCCCGACTCCCTGGTCCTGTCAACAATTCTGTAAACGCTAGAACATGGCGTGCGACGTATCTCAGCAGGGTCTGCATCACTAGTTTTCTAAAACCTTTCGGAAACATTCTAGACCCCACGCTACTGCGAATGAGATGTCGTCAGAAAGACAGCTGAGGGGACAGCACACACAGCATCAGAGCCACGTGCGGCTTCTCCGAGCGAAAACTGCCAGGGGCAGGTGCAGGGCTGGGACAGGTCTTCAGAGTTTCAGAAATGACCTGAGCAGAAGAGCCCACTTTGGTGGCATTACTGAGACACTACGGGCAGAGAAATGCAAAGCGAGAGAAGCCAGCAGAAGCGTCTCGGTCTCTGGATGCTCAGAAGGGGCCCAGCAAGAACTCACCTGGGTGTTGCTACAGGGATGGCCCCACGGGTTTCCAGCCCAGCCACCGACTTTTCTAGTGGGTCTATGCTCTAAATGCAAAATGTCACGTACAGCAAGGCTCCCAGAGGGGTGTTGAGTCCCCCTGCTGACGCTCACTGTACGAAACATGCGCTAACGTCACAGTCACGGCAAGTGGCCAGCCCTGGCCGTCATGAGCCCCAGCCACGCACGCCACGTCCACACCTGCAGCAAGCCCAGCGAGCAGTGCCCCCGCACGCTACTCCCGGGCCTGGCACTTTCGTGGCTCTTGGGGACCCATGTTGCACAGGTATAAATGCAGATGACCTGCCCATGTTCCCGGCCAGTTTCAGGAAAGGAAAGACGATACCCGGGAAGGCCCACGGGCTCTGACCTGACTGTCATGTCCAAGCAGCTCTGGCAGCTGTGAGCCAAGTCAAACGGTGGTCACAGCACAGGGGCACCCGGGGGAGCCCGCCTCACAGAACAGGGGGACCCGGGGGATGGCCTCGGTCACAGCACAGGGGCACCCGGGGGAGCCCGCCTCACAGAACAGGGAGACCCGGGGGATGGCCTCGGTCACAGCACAGGGGGACCTGGGGGTCTCGGTCACAGCACAGAGATGCAGAGCTGGCCTGGCCAGGGGGCAGCAGCACCTCTAAGTGATGGATGAATCAGTGAGGTCACAGGGTGAGGTCCCCGCAGTGGCCTCAGCCTCTGCCTCCCGACCTAAACCGCGCTTCCGGCAGTCTGGGGGGAGGGGCCATGGACGGTGTGGACTGGGCTGCTCAGCGCTGAGTGCGGGACCTGGCAGGGCAGCAGCACAGGGGGACCAGCTCCCGCCGTCACCTGGCATGTGGCCCTCACTACCCACCAGGCAGACCTCGAGCCCCCTGAAGGCACTTTGCGAGGGCCTGACCTGTGTGTCCTCCGCTGATTCACTTCATGTGGCTGTCATTTACGTGTGGGAGACTGATGACATGCGTGCATTCACATGAGGACAGGCCACCCTGCGGGAAGCGTGTGGTCAGCACTGGACGCAGCTCAGAGCCTGCAGGCCCCCTGCCCCCATGCGAGGCTGAGGGAACCGGCCAGGCACCAATGGGCTGGGCTCCGCCCCCTGCAGTGACAGCCAAGTGACAAATCCTAAGCTCCCGAATGGTTTTCCAGAATTTGTCAGAAGCTGGAGGAGAAAAACTCCCCAGGGCTCCCTGGTACCAAGCTCTGGGAGTGGCCGCTTGTTCCACGTCTGTGCTCACGCACCACGAGCTGTGGCTTCCTGATGGCAGCGGGCGGGCTTCCCTTCTGGCTCAGAAGCGTCCTCGCTCAAGGAAGACAGAGCTGACGCACAAAGCCACCCTGCAGCCTGGTTTGTGGCTGTGGGCACCTGTCACCACCCCGGCCGACAGACGATGTCACTGGTGTGAAGTGACCTGTGTAGTCTGTGGCCGGGAAAGTGACTGCACAGCTTGGGGAGTGGGGAGCCGGGAAGGGAACCCTGAGCTTCCCGTGTCTACTGTCCTGTGTGCTCTGCACTCGGCCAGAGGCACGAGACTCGCCGGAAACAACTGCACGGTGTCCACTGGCGGCTTCCGAGAGGCTGAGTGTGACGCCACTCACTGTCACGTGGGGCGTAAGTGGGATTAGAGCCACTTCATGGCACCTTGAAAAGGGGGAAGAGAGCCTGTTCTGCTGTCGCTGACGTTGGGGGGTCAGACCAGAAACGTCCGCCTGATTTTATCTACTCTTGGCAAGTCCCAGCTTCCTGGTTCTGGGGGTGGGGCTAAGTCTCCTAAAAATGCTGCAAATGCTCCTTAGATACCAAAGAGCTCTGACAAAAAGACACTTTGATGGGCTACATGTGGGTGAACTGGAAACACATGCATGTCATTTTCTTCACAATACACAGGGGTCAGGAATAGAGGTGGGGAGAACAGGGCCGCGTGCGGCTGGCCAGCCTGGTGTGTCCACCAGCCGACCTCGGAAGCAGGGAGAGTACGGCAGACCTGAGACTGACAACGGGCGTCAGAGGCTTTCACTGATGATATTTGGCAACTCGGAAACTTTCTGTAACCAGCCAACCAATATCAGATATTTTGGGGCTGCTGGGATTGTAATGCATAAAAGTGCTACATCCCAAGAGCCCCACTGAGGGAACGCGGGTGGCGGTTCCAGGAGAGGCCCATGTCCATGTGCCTCGGCAGCGGGTGTCCTGCTCTGAGCGCTCACTGACCTGGGGTCTTCCCAGCTTGGGGTCCCATCAGGAGCCCAGCCCCCCCCCCCCCCCAGGGACCCGGATGGGGCAGACCCCACATGCCGAGCCTGGGTTCGGCCGCTGTTTTTCACACGTACATTTTATTATGCAGATGAGTTATGAGGGCCATAAAGCAGCGGGGAGTAAATCAGGTTTCTGGGGTGAGCCACCTGACGGCCAATCATTCAACACCTGTTTGGGCTGAAAACTCAATAGACGGGTTTCCCTTTTCGGCGTCAGAAAGCCACACGTCCAAGTCGAGGAAAATGATTCACCAAGAAGGAAAAAACAAAGACCAAAACCAAGGAAGCAGATGCTGGTGAAGGAAGACGTGAGAATTCAGGCAGGCGAACGTCACAGAGGGAACCAACCGACGAGAAAGACCTTCCGACGGCCGGCAGAGGACACGGTGGGGAAAGGCATCACCCCACGGCAGCGCAAATGTCTGTCAGGGCCCAGACACAGCCAGGACCTGCTTTCTTCTGGTGCCAGACGTCCTGGCCTCTGAGCAGACAGCCCAGCCCCTGTCTGTTGGTGACAACTGTACAGAGGTCGCACATGAACCATTCCCTCCTCAGCATTGAAAAGACGCCATTATTGTTCATCTAATTGCAGGACAGATAAGGGGCGCTCTGTCCGGGACGTCCAGGAATCGCCAACAAGGGTGAGTGCCATGCAGTGCACAGTGTCAGTGTCCACGCTGCCGTCAATCATAACCCTTCCATGGAGAGGATGAGCCCTTTTCCTCTGTGTCAGCCAGCGCGGGGCAGCTCACCCAGGGGCGTCGAGGGCAAGATTCACAGCCCAGGGACATGGGCAGGGGGCAGCTGCTTCTCCCAGCACGTCCTTCTCTAAGGGTCGGGACAGCACGGACGCACCACAGTGCAGGGCACAGGCAGCGTCCGCCACACCAAACACATCATGGTTCAAGTGACCGGAAAAGGAAGTGGGACCCGAAGGAATTCTAAGAATTGGAGGAGGAGACGGCCGGGTGTCCGTTTCAGTAAGAAACACACACGTCGCCACAGGCTGTAATTCTGCAGCTAAACTGCTCTCCGGGGGACGAGGGACCTGTTTCCAGTCACCCGGGCACTTCGGTGCCGTTTTCCATGCTACCCAGAGCACCGCTGTGCCCGCTCAGGAGCTGCAGGGCTCACTGACCTGCCAGCCTGTGGCACAGCCCTGCAGACCCTTGCAGCACCTTGTTTTTCCTTAAACTTCTAATCTACCTCTAACCCAATTCCATTCAGACCTGGGCTCTAGCTGCCTGCTAGCAAGACCGGTTTAGAGAACAGTCAGCTGCCCAGCGCCTGGGAGGGACACGTCCCCTGTGTGCAGCGGCTCTAAAAGCGGCATGCGTGTTTGCTGCTGTGCTGGCGTCACTTCTCTTTCTGCATCAGAATCATGAAACTACTGGAAGGATCCCTCTGGCCTCTAGGCCACTGGTTCTCAAAGTGGGTTCCCAGAGCTGGCAGCACCAGAGTCACCTGGGACCCTGTGTGAGATGCAGAACCTCCGGCCGCCTCAGACCTGCTGACCCAGATGCCTGGGGTGCAGCTGGCGGTCCAGGTCTGTCTGGTCCTTCCCGAGACTGTGCTGCAGTTGTGCTTCTCAGGGCTGGCTCCACATTTACAAACACAGGAGGGCTTTCTCGCCACCAGTGCCTGTACCACCCCCAGGTGAGTCAGGTGGGCTGGCATTCAGTCTCCACTGGAAGTGCCGGGCGTCTTGGCACACGGCCCAGCGCAGACCAGGCCTGTCCAGCCACACGCTAACCAGGACCCACCGCTCCGTCCTCACTGTGGACCAGCTGGCTTTGGCAGTGAGGGTCTGGCATACTGGGCGTCCACCCAAAGACGCCCTCTAACACACGTTTGTGATCAGGAAGACATGTGGGTGCCAGCAGTCAGGGCGACGCAAGGACAAATGACCTGATGTTTAAGAAAAAACAAAGCCAGCATGAGGGCTGCACAGAAACCTGCCGGGACAAGGGTCAGGGGGTCGCCACGCCCCCAGTGTGCTGCCCTGCGGAGGTGGCATTTGTTTGCAGGATGCCCTTGTCCTGCATGTGTATGATTACAGCCTCAGGAGAAAACCAGGTGAAGCCGATAGTACAGAAAAGCACGTCGTCACCACAGTTCCCATCTGCAGTGGCAGGAGTTGCAATGCCGTCCAGTGGAGTCAGACACGCCTGTGCCGTGTGTCCACCCAGCGGCCACTCTGTGGGTCTCAGGCCACGCGAGTGGAACGGCTGCACCCCAGGTCCTCACAGGCCGTCTGAAACACCCACAGCGAGTGCCTGGACAACCGAGAACAGGAGTGCCCTGCTTTGACTTTCTCATCTGTACAAGTGACGTCTGCCTCTCCTGAAACCCACCTCAAAGGAGACCAGTCGGGAAGCCTCGCTCTATGCAGTAATGTCTCTACTTTCAAGTTCTTTAAAAAGAGGTCGACGTGTGCCTCTCTGCAGGACAGCTCCTTCCAGGCCCTAAAATTGCTCTTATCTGACATCCTAAATTCCAGCCCAATATAAGTATGTGCTCTATCCCTAGGCTGCAGACTGCACGCTCTTCAGTCAAGGCTGCACTAGTTTATGTTGTGGCCCCTGAGAAAGAAGACACCTCCCGAGAAGGACTCCTGGTGGCTCACTGGACTCAAATTGAAAAGCAGAGCCCAGCAGGAGTTCGTACACTGGGACCTCTCATGTGAACCGTGAGCGGCAGGTCAGGGAGAGTCCCACACTGAGCTGCCTGCCTGCACTGGGCTCCTGCTGCCTGAACCAGCCCTTATAAAGCGGTTCCGGGAATCCTAATTCAACCAGTAGGACTGAGGCTTTCCCTGTCCAATCAGAGCTGTGCAGCTATATGCCCATCAACATCTTTACTGACCAATAGGAGCAGCTCCATTTTGACCAATCAGGACAATGCTTTTTGGACCAATCAAAGTGAAAGGACTTGGAGTCCCTATTTGCATGAGGACGGAGCAATCAGGGAGGGGCGGGAGTTCTGTCCATGGAAGTCAGCTCCCCACCTGGCTCAGACAGTGCGCTTTCCTTTCTCACTAAAGAGCGTTTCCCCACTGGAGCGGAGCCTCAGAGGAAGACGTCCCGATGACAGGGCAGGGCTGCCTCGCTGCCTGACAGCTGTACCGCTTTACAACTGGGCTGTCTGCACCGAGTAAAAGTTCCCCCTTCACCAAACCCCAAATTGGGGTTCCTGTTGGCGCTGAACTGGCGCCACCAACGTCAGTTGACAGTTCACTCTAACTTTACATTCACAATGAGGAGAAACAGTCCCTACAGCACAACCCGTGGCGCACAGACGAAGTCAGACCGACAGGTCCCACGTTGGCTGCTCCACTGACAAGTGTCGTAACCTGAGAGGTCATTTTGACTCTGAAGCCTCGGTGTCTTGGGCAAGGGAGGGTGGTCTCTGCATCTGTGCAACGGGGATCGCCGTGGATCACCTACCCGAGCGTTACCACCAAGACGAAGGAACATGGTCTCCATACCTGGTTCTTAACAATCAAAGCAAATGTCTATCTCAATTCCAGAAAGAGTCTTTAATGACACATAGAGATGGGAAAGTCACACCCAACCTTAGGACAGGCCTCGCGCACCTGGGAGGGAGGCAGCGGGTGTCAGAACACAGCAGCACCTTCTCAAACTTCCAGCCCATTATGCTGACGTGCCAACGCCTATTAGAATATGCCCACATCTATGTTCCAGTCACTGCTCGCTGAACTTGAGCATATTTAAATCCTGACATAATATCTGATGACAAGGAAAACAAGCACAACAGAAGAGCACACACAAGACCTTTAGGTACGATCACTCTTACCAATAACAACAACAAAGTCATAACCAATACAGAAATCACGTTTTAAATTATTTTCCAAAGTTATGGTATGCCAGCTCTCAGTTCTGTCACTTCTATCATGGCTAAGTAAAAAGACGTTTATTTACTTTTATAGATGGATCCTGAAATGTCCTTCAGCAGTGAAAGAAGAAAACGAGGAAGACGGGAGGAGGGGAGGGGACAGGAAGGCAGACATTGCAATGTCCACTGAATGTCAGAATGGCTGCAGTCGTTCCATGTCCCTTTGGCCACATAGGAAACGTACATAATTGTTTTCCTAACCCTATATTACATCCCCTCAGAGGAAACCCTCACAGTGGTGAAGGGATGTATTCTGGGGGTGCTATGACCACGAGGCAGCACCCCCAAAATACACGACGGTGTGACTTTTCTCTGCAGCACACACAATGGCCTCTCCTACTGACCAGTGAAGACCCTGAGGCCAGGGGAGGGCTGGCTACTGCCGCAGGCGGAGCAGAAACGCCCATCCATGCCCAGGCCGCCCTGCAGGCCCCTCCCTGCCACTCCTGCCTTGTGGACAGTCCTCTCTGGGCCCGGGGTCAGTCCTACAAAGGGGACACTCGAGCCACCTGACGTCCACTGTCCGACCTCTCACGCCCTCTTCCTCTGCCCCAGCCAGGTCTCCTCTGGGCCTCAGTTTCCCGACCTGAGCATCACATCGCCTCTTGGGCACAAAAACCGGTGGACCTGAGAGCAGCCCCTGGTCACTGCGAGCCCCATGAAGTCACCATCATGTTTCTCACTGGTGACTCTCACGGTTCAAAGCTTTCCCTTTCATGCAGTGCCCAGTGACTAACCCTAATTGGGTAATGGCTGGATCTAAACACCAGGTTCACCGGCACTTTATGCAATTATCCCATTTATTCTTCATGACCCCATAAAATGTGGGTATTTTCTTCCCTGGGAAAAACAGCAACTGCAAAGAACAGATCTGTATGGGACGCATGTGTGTGCATGTGTGTGTGTGTCTATAGCAGTTTTCAAAAGGACAGTTCACTTCTATCAACCAGCTACTGCAGAAAATAAGCCTGTACAACATCACTGAGACGTCACTGTCACTGGCTCCCCGTTTCTAACGGGGTCGGTCTAGGGGTGCCCCCCAAGCATTTGCGCCGTCCCCAGGCGCCATCGTGGGGCGATGGAGAGACTCAAACACGGTGTTTGGAAAGCAGCTCTTGAGAATTCAGGTGAATGTCCGTGCTCCCAGGTGAGCAGAGCCCGGCCCTCAGAAGCAGGTGACGTGAGCTCGGCAGCACGAGACACGCTCTCTGCCCCCCACGTGGCCCAGTTCTCTGGTGCACAGACAAAGCGTCAGGTGCCCAACAACTGGAAAACGCAAAACTGACATACAAAACAGAAGAATGAAGGGCCGAGGTAGAAACTGCAAAGAGCACGGGAAGCAGCAGCGAAAGGCAGTTAACAGCTTTGCAAACTGTCTCACGTATTGTTCACGGCCTGTGGAGGAGGAACCAACCGCACTGTCCGCTGCAGGTCAGCACAGCTGCGTGGGCTCCCAGCTCTCGTCCACAAGCGTTCGGCTCCGTGATCTCAGGACACAGACAAGCGTCGGGACAAAGCGGAGTGGATGGCGGGCCAGGTTGGGGTCAGGGGGGTGGGGGGGAGAGAGACCCTTGAACTCTGGCAAAGGATGTGAACAGGTGAGAAGGACACACACAGGGCGGGGACATCCATGACTAGAGCCACAGGGGAGAGGGGACAAGCGTGAGGATGGGGGCTGTGGTGCCAGCAGAGGGACACACAGCTGGGGTCTGGGCGTCCCCGACACAGGGCCCCCGGCTGAAGGTCACACACAGCGGGAGATGGGAGAGCACAGGCGTGGGCCTGAGCGGGGGCACCGTTCAGGGCAGACAAGGGGGACACGTGTTTCACTGGCTGTAGACACAGCGACAAGGTTCTACCTGATTCAGCTCCGAGCTGCGAAACTCACCGGCTGTCACCTGGGTCAAGTCACAAAACTTCCCTGGGCCTTGTTTTACTCATATGAAGTGGGAACAATAAGAGTAACTGTGTCCTAGGGCTGTTGTGAGATTTCACACACACACGGCAGAAGTGGGCACATCACACGTGCTAAGTGTCTGCCACTTGTCACCACCAGAGTCGTCACTGCTCTTCGCGTAAGCATGTTTATGGCAGTGAAAAAGTACAAACAGGCTGAATGTACCTTCTCAGAGAAATGACTGTCCTGAGAAACCAGGCAGCAGTGTCGACACCTGGGGTGGCATTGCCTACGTCCAATCAGGAAAAGCCTTCAAGACACAGAGAGCTGGGTGGCACCTGCAGCACTGACCCCAGGTGCAGTGACCAGCGAGTGTCGCACAGGACGTCCCCGCGTCAGTCCTTCTGGGTGGAATGGGCCTTTGCAGCCCACGTGAGGGGCGGGGTGAGCAGCGCTCCCCAGCCTGACGCAGTTGTGTACAAGCACGTCCAGGCCGCAGCCAAGCCCTCGGTGGCAGGAGGGGCCTGGTCCCAACGGCCTGCCTGGCTGCCGCCTGCTTTAGTCACCAGACAAAGCAGGTAAGTTACAGAGCACAGAGAAAAATTAAACATCTGTTTTTGCTTTTCAGACACAATTTGGGATTTCTAGCCAAAGCGTTGTTTTGAATCAGAGATGGTGAATGTTCCTTCCAGGGAGGATGGTGATCCCATAACGGCTGACATCTTTAAGCAGCCCTCAGAGCCACCATTCTGTCCCCAGAACAAGCGCTAGTTACTGAAATTGAGTGCGTCACTTGGGTTAAGTATGCGGCCTTGGAGAAGCCTGGAAGGAACACGTTTGTCCCGAGGGGAATAACAACAAACAGCTGACGGTGAGGGGACACCGAGCCCAGCTCTGCAGCCACAGACCCGCAGGCAGGACCCACGTCTGCCAGGATCCAGGAGGTGCAGGGTGTCCCGACACGACTGCCTGCGGACAGGCTTTCTGTCACAAGAACAAGGGCTGTCCTGGCTCCAGCACGGGGACCCCACACTCCAGGAGTCTCAGTCCCTGGTACCTGTCAAAGTCCCATACTCTGAGGGGACAGCACACAGGAAACAGGCACAGCCGGCCAACACTCAGGAGGGGCCTGGAGGGGGCCTAGGAGGGGCCGGGCAATGACCAGGGCACCAAAGGTAACCTGGGATCCCTGGTTCTGAATTCACAGCAACTATTGTGGAAAATGTACAGAAGTGAAGAGAATAGGCTTAAAGACAAGACTCCCTTCCACATCCTTACGCGGCGCGCGCGCACACACACACACACACACTCACCTACACGCACACACACACACACACTCACCCACACGCACACTCACATGCACACACACACACTCACACACACACACTCACCCACACGCACACACACACACTCACACACACGCACACACACTTACCCACCCACACGCACACACACTCACCCACTTGCACACACACACACACACGCACACACAAACGTGCACAGTGCCTACTACACACAGGGCGCTGTGCTAACCACTGAAGTGAGTGTGAAAAGGCAGTAACTGCCGAACACGCTCACAGACCACAAGAGAAGTTCCTGAAAACACCCCCTTCCCGAATTCCTTCCCAAATGCTCCACTGAGAAATCCTATTAACATTCAAAATCCTCGTCTTCAAAATGAGCACAATTACAAACTCACTCTTTCCTCTTAGAAATTTTTAGTGCCTTAAACAAAAAGGAAATCGCAAATATAATACGCAATCATTTTTAAAAATCTGAATAAAAAGTTAAGATGGCTAAAATGGTTTCAGATATTACTGATAGAAAGTTTACATAATTTACTTTATGATAGAAAATTATATACAAACATAATATCTAATATAAAAAAGTACTGTGGTTCTGTCCTTTTCCTGTTGGGAAACACGGTGCAAGGCCCCAAAACGAGCTGCTGAAATTAACATAAATATTTTCACCAGGAGACGCTGCATCTAAACAAAGCGGGAGCAGCACCAAGAGGTCCTCTTTCTCCTTGAGTGGCTGTTTCCTGGGGGCGTCCTGGGGGCAGGAAGGTGCCTGGTGCACAAAACAGGGAGAGGACAGCAAGAGTCACAATCCCCGTGCGGAGACCCCAGAGCTGAGACGACCTGGTGCGGGAGCCCAGGGCTCCCTGCAGACCCGCCATCTGAGCGGCTCTCGGAAACGCACGGAGGTCTCGCTGCCCGTGGGGGGGACACAGCCCAGGACCAGGTGCCACCCAGCCCCAGGTCCCCTGTCCCTCCACAGAAAGCTGTGCTGTGACTCAGCTGAGTCACGCCTGCCTCCTCCCTGCCTCCCCCAGAACACCCGTGGGCGCCTGTGACAGTGACACAGCAGCAGGGTGGCCTGCGGGGGTCCCAGCCCCTGCTCCAGCTGCTGCACGAGGAGCACTCCCGGCCTCTGCAGCCGGAGGGTGGCTCGGCCAGGGGAAGCCAGCGGCCACACACAGAGTCGGCACAAGTTTTCTTTGTTTTATGAGACCGTTTCCACTTCCGGAAAAGAAAAAAAAATGCATTGAAGCTGACAGCTGCTTCCCGGGATCAGTTTCCTTTCCTGGGGGGCTAGCACTCGTTTTTTTTTGCACAGGAAGTTGGTTTTCTGTGACGATGTCTCATCTGGTGATTTGAATTCTCCGTTCTGCGGTGTGTGCTTGTTTAGTCCTCACTTAGGTTGATAACGATACATTTTAAACCCCAGTTCCCCCGTTAGAAACTATGGAGTCAAAGCAGTGATTGACATGAACGTAAACACAAGGCTGGAACCTTCCGCAGCCATTTTAATCAATTCAGGTCACTGGCTGTTTTCTCCGATTTAATATGTAAATGTTGAATCTTATGTCAAATGACCAACACTATCTTTCCAAAGAGTTTTCACAGACACGGGAGACTACGTTGTCATAATGATTCAAAGGCAGGAGATTTAATACAGTTTTAAAACATCGTTTCAAATCATTTAATTAACTCTAACCACCCAGTTTTAGAACAGTAAACATCATTTAGCTCAATTTGTGTTTCAAAGTCAAGGAGAGAAATGCACAAATAAGAAAGCTCAGAGCAGATTAAAGGCTTAGTGTCAATATTCTTTTCTACGTATAAAAAGGAGACGCAATACCAGTCTTCAGCTGGTGGGAGGGCTCGGTCACACGTTTCTGTGAGTTTCATGAAACCAAAACCCAGTGTGGAAAAAACTATGTCTTTAATGGGTATCTCTTCTTAAATGTAAAGAAATCAAATAAATACAGAAACTGTTTCCAAAAACTGGCCTCTGTAATGCAACCAGCTGCTTCTATGACCTGAAACCGTGGCGTCTGGCTCTGGGCCAGGGGAAGCCCGCCCGCAGGTGCTTACAAAGGTAAGAACGAAATACTAATGTGAACATCCTAAGGGCACAGCGTGACGGCTCCTGTAAGATGTAAGTGTCAGTGTGTGGCTCAGAGCTACCGTTCTTGGGAAAACTAAGTATTTTTAATCCATCGTACAGCACTTCGCCCCGATGACGGTGAGCTGCAGAGTATCCGCTCAGTTGGCACAGAAACGTGGGCAGGACAGGGCAGTGTCCCCCGCATGGCCGCTGTCCCTGGAGGCATGGCCAGTACCCTCCCGGCTCTCAGGCAGGCGGGGGCGGGAACAGGCAGGGGTGGGGACAGGCAGGGGCGCCCCATGCTGGCTCCCTGGACCCTGTGAGCCGACGTGGAGAGCCCGGTGCTCCGGTCACCTCCTGTGCTCTCATCACTTGTGAGCGTCCTCATCGGCCCCAGAGACACCTGGGCCCCACTGTCCAAGCCTGTCCTGGCAGAACACGATGTCCCAGGCACGGCCACTGTGATGGGAGCCATGAGTGTCACCAGGCTGGGAGTGCAGGACAGACGCTGTGGTGGCGTCCACACCAGGCTCCATCCCAGGAAGCCCGGGCACTGGGCCACACAGGCTGGGTGGCTGGCTCTCAGCAGCCTGGTGACAAGGTCCTTCCCCCCCGACGGTCCCTGGGGAAGAGTCGACCAGACCTGTGTCCTGACAGGACGGCTTCACTGCATGGCCCAGCGTCCGGTTAGCCTCTGCGGCCTCCTCTCCATGGGAGTCCCAGCGGTCACGGCATGAGCAGAGGGTGAGGGTGTGGCATGAAGAGGTGTGACCTACAGAACACGTGCCGCGGGGCCTTCAGGCCATGTCTAAGGCGCTGACACCAGGGACCTGTGGGCCCACACAGCCCCAATGCCCTCCATCCGGACCTTTATAGAAAGGGTGAGGTGACCCTGCTGTAAATGTGTCCTGGACTGTTCCACCCCCTGCGACCGCACAGAAGACGCGTCTGAGGCCGGGTGAGGGTCCGCAGCCTGCAGGGGGTCACGCAGCGTGGACAGCGGGAGCCAGGGCTCGAGGCCACGTGATGCAGGCCGGACGCCGGCTCTGGGCTGGCCGTGAGTGTGACGTGGACGTGCACGGCCTGGGCTGCCGAGAGTGCGGCGGGTCCAGAGGTCGTGCCCTGTGCCTGCTGCCCTCCGTGCTCCCAGCACCCTCGCTTCTGGAGCCTTTACAGCCCACCTCCAACCTCTCAGCTCTGGGCCAAATGAGCCAGTGACAGAGCCATGGCTGTGGGGCTGTCGCCCTCCAGGCCTGGGACCCACCTGCCTGCCTGCAGGGCTGTGCACACATGTCCCGCCCCCACCTGCCCACGTGTCCCAGCCCACCCTTTACTTAAGCGTCTGGGCTTTCCTCGCCAGCAGCCACATGGCCTCGATTTGGGGCACCCGCCCCTGGAGCCGGGACCCCGAGCCAGCCCGCCTGCCCCCAACAGCCTCCACAGCACCTGGAGCAACTTCCCCTTCCAGGCTTGAAGCCCTGGCCGGGGTTTGCCCCACCGGGATGTGTCCTCACGGGGGCTGTCCCTGCCGGCATCTGCCCTCACCTGCTCTCCCTCAGGTGGGCTTGTCAACTTGCACCCTCTGCCCACCAGATGACCCCGTCCTCCCCAGGGCCGCCCATCTTCCAGGTCACCCTGGTGCCACTCAAGAACTGTCCTCAGTGTCACGACCCCCGCTCCCACCATGACTGGTGATAAGCCTTGTCATTGAACCAGGCTCCAAAGTCACGCAATCTGGGCTGGAATCCTAGCTCTGCCACTTACCAGCCATGTGACCCTGGGCCAGTCCAACCTGGAACTGTCACCTTCTTCATCTGTAAAATGGGGACTAACGTGGTTGTTGTGTGGCTGCAGTGACATCGGCCGTACAGCTCACAGCACGCCGGCTGGCACACAGTGACAGCTGTGACGGTGGGAGCAGCTAGTTTATGGCTCTTGTTTCCTCGTCAGCACTGTTCCCACCACCACCAAGTGCCCCTGTGACAGCGTCCAAGT
Organism: Rhinolophus sinicus; assembly: GCF_036562045.2. Taxonomy (NCBI): domain Eukaryota; kingdom Metazoa; phylum Chordata; class Mammalia; order Chiroptera; family Rhinolophidae; genus Rhinolophus; species Rhinolophus sinicus. The sequence continues at coordinate 237,518 of NC_133759.1, forward strand.
CACCTAAGTGTTAAGTCCTTAAGGTACCTGCATGTGCCACGCTGTGAACGCTGAGTGCGGGCCACAGACGACACTGTCCACCCAACTTAACAAACGTAAGCAAGTCACCTGACCCCTCTGGACCCGCAGTCCCTCATGTGACAACAGACAATCGGGGTGACCAGATGCGCTTCTGAACACTGTCCCCAACACGCAGGCTGATTCGACATCCCTGGCCCCACCCCTGGGAAGACTGGACAAATCCCACAGGCCTCCAGACACACACTGCTCGCTGAAGCTGTGCTTCCAATGAAAAACGTCCCTGTTCTCATAAAGCCAAGTTCGTGTTCATGCCTCAGTCACTTCCTGAAGTGTATCCTGTGACACAAGGATTTTTGCATCAAAGAAGTGACGTCAGAGGAAACCAGAAACAAGCTCGCCACCTTCTCTCAGCTTCGGAAAAGCCGAACATCTGGAAGCTGCAGCGTCACCGTGTTAACATAACTGGGGAAATGATGAGGGAGCCCAGACACCTCTGGTGACAATGTGACAATTCTAAGTTCACTTCAAATTTCTGCTGTCAGAGCAAAAAGGAGGGCGAGCTCGATGCCCCTCTTTGCAGTTACATGTACCCCAGCCAATGTCGTTTCCTGGTTTACACAACACGGCAGAAAAGCTGTGCTGGCAAACGGGCCTGTCGCCACATCTGCACTAAAACGTGATTGTGGAATTTATCGAAATATCCGCCCGACCTGTGAACACAGCGTTTGTCTCAAAAAAGCACTGAAGGCGTGGCTTTGTCCCAAAATTCCCAGGAGGAAACTCTGAGTCTATAGTGGAAACTCTCCACCAAAAGAACTGTCACTTGATCCTGACTGTAAAACGCTCGCTATCTGAGAGCAATGGACACACCCACGAAGGGGCTTCCAGGAGGCGAGGCCTGCGGTGGCAGGGCCCATGGAGCGCCCGCCCCTCTGTCACCGTCCCTCCGTCCCTCCGTCAGCACATCTCAGCAGCCCTCAGAGAAGGTGGGCGGGTCCCAGTGGTCCGAGCGGCCGTGATCACTTCTGTCGCGTGGCATCACGTCGCTGTGCGAGCCCTTCCGTCCAGCAAGCCTCTGCAGGCTGCCATGTCCACGTGTGAGGGCAGGGCCTGTGGCAGCAGCTTCTGACCATGAGGGGACCGAGCTGCCCTGCTGAGATGACCAGAAGAGCCTGGGTCCTTGACAAGGTGCCTGAGCTGGCAATCGCCCCCCAGCCCTCACCTTCCTTGACCCTAAGACAACGTGCTCTGATGTTCTGATGTGAAAGTTGTACAGCTTGTAGGTAAGAGCTGGGCCAGTGGGAGACATGCTGGCTCCGGAGAGCTGCCCCAGAGGGCGGGCGTCAGGCCCAGCTGTTCTGCGTCGTTCTAACGGCCCCAGTGAGGGACCGAGCTCTGAGACTCTGAGACTTGGGTGGTGGGAGCAGCATGGACGCCTGTCACCAAGGAGGTGGCTTGTCACCGCTCCTGTGACAGGTGCTTCCACATCCAGTGGATGCCGTCATCGTCCCCATGTGTGGGACTCTGCAACCGGTGAAATGGGGACGTAGGAACAAGCCTCCTAGACCACACGTGGAGGAGGAGGGATCAGAAAGTACCAGGAGCTACAAATCTGTAAACAAACGCCCGGCCGTCCTTGTTAGAAATGCAGGTTCAGTCACGGCCTGCGATCTCCAAACCTAAAACTTCCTCAGGGTTTAAAGGAAAACTGGCGATCTCAGATTTTATCAATTCTACTCAAGTAGAACAAGCACTGAAATTGCTTCTAATCCAAAGTCCACTGAATAATAAAAAAATCGCCAAGGTAAGTCTGATTTATCTGCCAGACATAATCCGGAAAACTACACACACTAACGCATAAGCCTGTAGGTTCATTTGCGAGACCTGTGTTTTTGTACCACTTTTCACCCGCAGCCGGCCTTCGTCCGGTCTGCTTTCTGCCTTCTGAACACACACATGCAACGGGCAGCTCGGGCTTTAGAACCCAGCTGCCACCGTCCTCACTTAAACATTAACAGGGGCCACAGGTGTTTCGGGTGGTAGAGCGGGGGCCTGGCCTTCCCAGGAGGGACACTCTCGTGGCAGGAACAGACTAATTAGTAACATTGGTAACAAGTACCACTAAAAACCTAACAGAAGTAAATTTTATTTTAAGAAATAACAGCACGTGACTCACCGAACACGGGAATGAGGAAGGGGCTACAGGGGACAACGGGGGGGAGGCCACTTCACTTCCACACGTGACACACACGCTGAGCTCCCAGGGACGCAGGGAGCCAACGCAGGGAAGAGCCACGTGAAGCCGGGAGCCCAGGGCCACCAGCCGCCTCGCTGATCCCACCTGCGGCCGGGGGGCCCGACTGGGAGCTGGGTGTGCCGAGCGGGGGTCCTTTGAAAATTCAGGGCTAAAGCCCGACCAAGGAAGGGTGTCGTGCAGGGCGGCCTGCGGGGTCTCTGCTCTCGCTCCCCACACAAGAACACAGGATATGGTGAGGCCACGGAGCCATAGGCAGGGGAGTCATACCACTGTGGTCTCACTGGAGGCTGGATCCACACTGTCCGCAAACCGCCATCCGTGCTTGCCAGCCCAGCCACCACCTTCTTGCTGGCCCCCATTCTTTCTCGCTTCTCTCTCTCCTCAGCTCTCCTTCGTAGCCGCAGCAGTTATATTAGTGGCCAATGGCTCAATGGCTACAGCTGACGGCCATCTACTACCCGAGCCAGCACCCCTCCACGTGAGGCCGAGAGCCTGTAAACTACTTTCTGGGGCTCTGCCCCCACACAGGGCCTGTCAGTCAGCTTCCCCAGGGAGCATGTGAGGCTTTGGTTGCCCCGAACCAGGGTTGAGTGGCTGCCCTCCCTCTTGGGTCAATGCACATCGTGGCCATAATGACCAACGAGTCACACGGAAAACCCCACCCACCCACGCTGCCAGCAGCATGGGGCCCAGGAGGAAGGCCAGGCCCAAACCCACTGGACTGACACCCCCACCTGCACGGAAAGCCCCCTACGGAACTTGCTTTGTTCCCGCCCTTCACATCCTGTAAACGACTTTGCTCCTGGTTTTTCTGATTCCCTGGGCTGTGGGCAGAGGTGAGGACACCTGTGCAGAATATCAAGGCCCTGAGTGACCGGCTTGACTTGCATGAACCCCTAAAGGAGGAAGCACCGTTAAACCTACCCAGTGTGACCCTGAGGCTTTAAGATTCTGTCTCATAAAAGTTAAATCTTAACTATAACTTTCCTCACCATGAGGTGACATTTGATTCACACACACACAGAGCTCACCCGACGGCCACATTCCACACTGTGTCGCCTCTGAACCCCAAAGCTCTGGGCTACCTTCACTGTCCACATCGCAGCAAGTGCCCCAGTGACGGCCACCCAGCCCAGCTGCGTTCCCAGGCGAACACCCTCAGGGCCCAGGATGGTTTGCCAAGGCCACTGACTGGAATCATCCCCGGAGGCCACACGCCTGCCCATCAAAGCCACTGCAGCCAAGGCAGCACAGGCCCTGAGAAGCCACTGGGTCGGGCAGGGGGCCCTGGTCAGCGGATTGTTCTCAGAGCCGAGGGCTGGGGTGGCCTGAGTGCGTCCGTTCCACTGGAAGGCCAGAACTGTGGCCGAACCCTGCTCTCACCTCCATCCCAGGCGGGCACAGAGGACGGGGCAGCTTTGAGCAAACGTCTCCGGCAATCTCATACTTGAGTGATGGACAACATGACAGTTTTCCAAAGATGAATGGCATTTGTGTCAATAGAATTTTGACTCATACAAAAAACAGTGTTAAAAGTAACTTCATTTAGCATTTTCCTTTTGCAGATAAGCAAGCTGCGTGGACAGCTAGAATTCGGGTCCCCAAAGCGAGTCTCTTCAAACCTAATGTAAGAAAAATAGAAATAAGACAGCCAATCTGTTTGCTCGCAGATGTTTGCCTTCTGTTTTGACCCATTTAATGCAGGGTCACACGGCTGACCGTCTTCCGCAATCTCTGACCCATCTTTGAGCCCAAAGCCTCGAGTTCACGTGGTCAACGTGCCTGTCGTCACTTGGTCGGGCGGAAATGGGACGCTGCGTCCTGCTCTTGTCAAGGAGTCCTGGACGCACTCACCCAGACGCTTACAAACACCATTCTGCCTCTCGGGGTCTGTCCCCTTCCAGGGCCTCCTGGCCTTGCAGGGACCCGAGCGCCCTGGTGACCTGTATGGACAGCCCCCTATGTCACATTGCACTGCCCGTTCTCCTGTCCCTGCGCTGGGAACTCAGCCTCAGCTGGCAGCACCCCCGCCAGGCTCACCGGAGTCACTGGGGGAGGGTCCCCGACAGCAGCTAACTGGTGCTCGCAGAAACACCCATCAGGCTAAGAGGAGACAGGGGCTTTTCAAGACCTGCCCCCCCAACTATCTGATAAGATCCACAGAATCCTCCCTGCGTCTGGGAAGCTGCTCGTGCATATACACCACGAGGATTTCAGCACGTAACTGGAGGCATGGAAACCTTCTGCAGCTTTGAAAAGACAGTTCCCGAGTTCCCATGCTGGGGACCGCAGGTAAGCTGAGGAAATGCCACACGCTCTGTAGTAAGGCAGGCTGCCAGCTACTCGTGTGTCCCACGGTGAGCCCCTGCGGCCGGGGCCACGGCACAGCTGGCAGCAAGGTTGCCGGGGGTCAGCATGCAGACGTCCCCCAGGCCCCTCTGAGGTCCCCAGGTGACCATCCACTGCAGTCCAGGCCCCAGAGCAGACAGCTGGGCACCGTCTCCAGGGGTGCAAGTGCCAGGGAAGGGCAGCGTGTGCAGTGCACCCAGGACTGGCCGTTCTTATGACATGGAGCAGCAAGCGACAACCTGGAATGTGGGTGCTGGAGACAGCGTGGCCTCCAGGATGGATTTGGCCACCACACTGGAGCTGGAGCCAGAGCAGGAGCAGGAGCAGAAGCTGAGCTGAGCGGAGCAGAGCCTACAAGCCCATCACGCCACGGACACAGCTGGTTCACTTGCCGACCACTGGGGGCTGGTTTCAGGCAGGAGCCAGAGAGCCCAGATGCTGCGACGGAGGCCACGTGGACCCCACGCCAGGAGCATTTTCTGTCCAGCCCTTCACAGGCAGCAGACCCGTTAACAGTAGACGCAGGTGTCACAGGCCATTTTCACTCTCCGAAACCCACACAGCCCTCCAGAGATGCCTCACAACGCTTTAGAAGTAGCTGAAAATATGGCCGACCCCGTTACCACACTGGGCCCTAAAATTACATCATGCTGTGACTATTTAGAAGATCACAGCGGATACTGAGGGGTGTTTGCACCCAGTCAGGACAAGCTGTTCGCTTCTGTCTCGCTCCCTGCAAACTTCTGGCTGCGGGGAGCCTGTCGGCACCTCCTCCGGGCAGCAGAGACATGCGTGGGGCCAGAAGGCCTGAAATCAGAAGGGCAAATCCCTTTATTCTAACATCCCAGAGAAGTAACAGCTGTCGGAACTAAGAAGCGGGCTCGAGCCCTCTGATATTTGACATCCCGCCCCTGAACGGACAATGTCCAGCACCAACTCCCTGCTAGGCAAACACTGCCCACCAAGTCTTAGCTGCGAGCAAACTAGGCTGGCCCTGCCGGGGAGGCCGCCGGAGCCCAGCCGTCTCCAGACACACAGAGACACCAACGAGTTCAATCCAGCCAGCACCCCCTACACCCGATACGTAGCCAAAGGCAGCGGCCATCACTGACCCAACACAGGAGACCCAAGGGTGACTTTTACTCCTCATCTCTCCCGTTTGTGTCCCAGTGCTGTGCTAACGTGCGTCACCGTGGCGTGCTGTCAGCTACAACCAGTGATGAGGCTGCAGCTCCCGAGAGAACCAGCGAGAAGGTGTCACTGCTCCCATGTGTGGTGCCACGGAGCCAGCCGTGGTCCTGGGGCTGGTGAGCTGACATGCAGAAACTTCCGGGCTCTGCAGGCTGTCACCTTTATCACAAACTCAGCACCTTTGTGATTCAACATGGTCGCCCTAAACGTAAACACAAACAGCACTGCACACAAAAGCACCACACAGCTGATTCTGGGGAGTGCTCACTGACAGCACACATGCTGCTCACAGGTCACAGAGGTGCCGGGACCTTCTGGAAGAGCCAGCCCTGCAGCACGGACTCCAGGGCAATGCCCCACACCTGTCACACTGCTTAGAGACCCACTCCCCGGTCTCCCTTCCACACGGACAGCTCCACACAACAACACATGGCTTCTCGGACACTCGTCCCATCCTTCTGTCCCAGAACCTGACATTGGCTTTCTCTACTAGAAACCTGAAAATGGCAGCCTCGTTGAATAGAAACCTACAGACTAATGACCAAACTGGATGATGTTTGCGGTTGGGTCACAGGGCGTGGGGGGGGGGGGCGTTGAAAACACACAACGCTCGCAGAAGAGGACACAGTGCAGGTGAAAAGCAAAAGCCTGTGACGGGAACACATGCTCACTTGTCACGTCCGGTTTTATATCCCACATGTGAGTGAAGTCACATGGTTCTCGACTTTCTCTGACTTATTTCTCTTAGCATGATGAGTAAGACAAATAAAGAAACAAAAACACACAGACACAGACACAGTTTAGTGGTTACCAGAGGGTAAGGGGGGTGGGGGGTGGGAGATGAGGGTAAAGGGGATCGAATATACGGTGATGGAAGGAGAACTGACTCTGGGTGGTGAGCACACAGTGTGATGTACACATGATGTATTACAGACTTGTACTCTTGAAACCTATATAATTTTACTATCCATTGTCACCCCAATGCATTTAATAAAGTGTGTGCCCACAAGCAAATCCCGTTGCCGTCCCAGCTGCTCCGCCACCCCCGGGGGTGGGACGTTTGGCGGGATTCCCGCCCCCGGAGCCGCAGGCCTGTTCTCACTGCAGAAAGAGGAGGCTGAGTGACCGGGTCTCCAAGGCTCGTCCGTGTTTCCACGGTTATTTCTGTTGATCAGAATCACTTTTTGTACAGAGCTCAGCAATGAGCCTCTTCACACATGTAGCCTGGACGTCAGAACGAGACGTCTACCACACGGGAGAACAGGGGCAGCAGGATGAAGGGAGGGAGGAAGGAAAAGGAGAGAAAACCCACCTACGTCAGCTGTAGTCACGTTGCTGTCATTGTAAATGAACAGCCACATGTCCTTCAGAAGTCACACGTGTTTGTACACGCGTGTGCACACGCACACATACCCTGGGCTAGGGAGCAGTTGACTGTCCCCCACCCCAAAATGGGGAGTCAAGCTCTGCCAGGTGTGAAGGACGACGGAAGAACAACATGTAAACCGAGACGGATGAAAATAATGCAATTGACACCTGACGGACTAGTCACCCTTTCAAAGCACAGCTGACACAAAACAAGTCACCTGCCAGATGTGGCAGAGGCTGAGCCCTGACGTCAGGGCCTGAGGTGCACTCAGCTGTCATCACCAATCACCCTCATGCGAGGGTGACCTCTGCAGGCCGCAGAGCCCCAGACAACGTTGTCTGGGCCCCCACCTCTCAGTGGGACTTTTCACACGCCTTCCTCTGAACGTAAAGTGAGGGAGTGACCCTAACTACAAAAATACCAGGAGACCCGTCTCCCGAGGTAGTTTGCTTGTCAGAGCCCAGTGCCAACACCAAACACAGCTTCCCTGAGGCTCCTGTTGAAACCATCAATTGCAGCCTTTTTATTCTGCTTGATTAAACTCGCCGGCTAAATACACTTGTCGATAAAAACCAGGACCAGTGTGTCCTCGGTCCTGCAGGCCGGACGTCACAGAACGGACACCGGGCTGGTGTGGGTCGCTGTGCATTCAGAGTAACAGCTTTGAGAGCTGAAAGAAAGAAGCCAAATCCTAGAGAAAGAACCACAAAACCGACAGAACAGTAAAACAAATTCAGAGCAAACAAGCACAAGACATTTGAGACACTTCAGAGAGTCCCTAGTGTAACTGTGGGCGGATCGGACACTCGTGCAGGCCCTGCTGTGACCCGCCGTGTGATGGGACGTGACGCTTGGGGACTAAGCACTGCTTCCCCTCAGTGGGCTCACCTGCTCACACCTGGGGGACACTTCCGTTCACCCTGTCACCGAGGCGTCCCTGTGTGCAGCTGTCCCTACTGTTTCCCACAGCGCCCAGCACACACGTCCGCAGGGAGCGGCCCAGGGCCTGTGGGAAGCTCGGGTCACGCTCCCCTCACTCACAGTCCAGCCCGGAAATGGAGAGAACGCACGTGAAGCCCCCACAGAGGCAGAGGTGCAGGCCTCCTGCTGACGTGGGCTCACCCACAGGGACGGAGGTCCGGGTGTCATTACCTCCGCCTGCCCCTGTCCCTCCTGCCCACAGCTCACCACAGCCCGCGTGCTCCTGGCCCTGCTGGCTTCCAGCTGGCCGTCAAGGGCGTAGCAGAGCCAGACGGAGGAGAAATGGGGCCTGGGCTTGTCCCCCGCTCCCCACTTGCAACCGGCCGCTGGACAGCAGTGACCCTCCACAGCACAGCTCCTGTGGGGCAGCCCCCACACTGGGTTCTGGGGACCCCTTCCTGCCTGCCCTCAGGCCAGACTGGACCCAGCACCGCGCCCGGCCAGGCCACTGCCCACGGTCTTGGCGTCCCCACACCAGGGGCCGCACAGCCTGGCCGGAAGCCAGATACGGCCCAAAGCCAGTTTTTCTTAAGGAGGCTTTCTGGGAGCCATACTCGTTCCTTTTAATTGGGCCGTTAAGTCCTGACACAGAGCCATGGACAGAAGCGGAAGGTGTTTACTGTTGGGCCTTCACAGAAAAGCTCTGGCAACCCCTGCCCTGCACTCCCCCCCCCCCCCCGAATCCTTGAAAAGAGTCCTTTTACTCAGTTTGCTGATGCATCGGCCACAGAGGTGCCCTGTGCGTCTTCGGGGACCCTGGACGGGGCAACCTCCCTGCTCGTGTGGGTTCCATCGGCTCCTGCATCGTTCCCATTAGGAGGAAATATTTACGTGCAAGAATGAGAATGATTACAACAAACCTGGGCTTATGGGGGAGGGAGGGAAAGATGGGGGGGCGGTCGATTAGGGTGAAGTGCTCAGAATCTGTCCCTACGGTAAGGGTCCAGAGCCCCCAGGAGGCAGTGCCACCCGGCCGGCCACCTCTCGCTCCTGCTGGGACACGAGTCCCTCACACGTCAGGGACCGATCTGCAGACTTTGCTGCAGAGTTTCGTCCTCACTCACAGTGGGGAAAACCGTCACATGGGGTCTTGGTTGGTGGGCAGAGTGTGATTCCCAGTTCCCAGCAGCCGGCCCCGATGCCCCAGGGTCTGGAGCCCGACGCAGGGACACCTGAGTCACATCTGAAGACGAATCTCAAAGCACGCTGAACGGGCTGAGACCAGACACAGCGGCGCTGGACGACAGCCATCCTTTCAGGATCCCAGTTACTCAGCACGTGTCACGGGTTATCCCGTCCCTTTACCGATTCCAAAAAGCTCACTTTTAGAAGTACCACTCTTACTGGTTTTCAATGGGAAAACGAAGGTGAGCAGGTCCTGGAAGTGGCCACCTGTAAGTGGCAAAGCCTCAACTTGCAGCTGCCTTGGGAATGAGGGACAGTGAAAAGTGTCCCAGCGTGAGAACGGCTGTCACTGCAAGAGAAAAACCTGCCCCTGACAACCTGACCATGTGACAGTGTGACTCACAGGTCACATAATGTTGGAAAGTGCTAACGAGGCACCAAGCCCGGACGTCAGGTAGAGCAGGTGCCCGTGGGACATATGCCACCAGGTGTGGGACATGTAAGGGGCGATGTCTGCATCGAGAGGTACACTAAGCTCTTTCAGACCATAAAGTTACAGGTGTCAGACCCCACTGTGGAAGTGGTGATTGCAGACGAAGGTGTCCCACGAAAGAAAGGTCCTGTCCCTCTCCCTAAGTCACATCTGTCAGCTTCCATGTCGAAAGCTACACTCTGTGACGTGCTCTGTGGGGTCTGCTTCCCATTAGGGAAATGCAAGCCCTTCCGAATGGAGCTGAGCTTGGCTGGGGGTCAACAACCCTCCGAGCTCTGTCCAGGACGCTGCTGTCCTCACAGGGGGCTGCTGGGTGGGATCCGAGGAGCCGACATGTACCATGGAACTGAGCGTGCACACACGTGGGCAGGGACGAAGGGACGTAAGCACAAGGGCAGCAGAAGCCTTGCCAGGTGCCCACAGGGGTCTGTATCCCCCAAGCACACGGGCTGGCGGAGCCGAGTGCTGACCTGCCCTCTCCTCTCAGCACCGTCGCTTGGGCAGCACGGTGGCTCGGGAACGGATGTGGAGGCCTGGGCTCGCTCGGCACTGAGCGCTGCAGCCTGCCCTTCTCTCTCTGCCACGGCCAGGTGCTTAGTGACCGTGATGTGGCCCTTCCCTCCGAGTGGGGTCGACGCCAGCAGGGGACAGCTCTGCTGGCCCCACGGAGGGCTCGTCCTAGCGAGGGCGCTCGCCCCCGTGCCCCCACCGGAGACGTCAGTACAGCCCCTCCCCACCGTCCACGGCTGTGGCCGCTCAGCCTCCTTAAGCGAGGACGCGTGCATGTTATCTTTGCAGAGACGAGTTTGAATTACACTTGCCTCACAGCAATAAAATCTACCTCAAACTAATTCTGAAACAATACAGTCGCCTCTCTCGCATCCAGACAACAACCCCTACGGAACGTAACAGAAGCAGCTGGCAGCAGCTTGTATTTCAGCAAAGTACCTTTCGGGGGGATGAATTCTGGGGTTTGAGGTTCACATAGCAGGAACGTTCAAGGCTCAAACATACTACTACATATAAAACAGTCCCACGCAGACGCATAAACATCGGCTCTGGGTTTCTTCTACATAGAGTCGTGTGCACGCGTGCGTGAGCATGTGCGTGTGCGTGTGCGGCTCTCTGCCAGTCAGCTGAGGTGGCCAAGGGCACTGACAGTCTGCTCAGTGTGCTCGCCGGTCTCCCCCACGTGTTGAGGCCGACACACCCTGTGCCGCGGCCGTAGCCGTGACCCTGCCCCGGGCCTTCACCACGGCCCACGGGCTTCATTCACGAACCCCTGCGACCTCAGTCTTGAATCAATGTGACTCTGCTTTTGGAAGCTACGTCTTCCAACATGGGCACTGAGTGTGTGTGATGTGTGAGTGGGAGTGAATGTGGGATCTACTACACAGTTTATTTAAAATTTCATCTCTAATTGTAAAGAAATAACTGCTCAGCGAGGAAAATAAAATTTCAGAGGTTATGTGACTATGTAGTATACAGACCTCCTGGGGGCCGAACCACAGGACCCAAGGGACAACATACAGGGACAGTATCACAGCAGCGTTTGCAGGTCCCCAAACGCAGGATGACTGAAGGCCGTACCGATACCTGCGTCGGAGTCACCTGGGGCCACGTCCATGAGAAGCGGGCTGTGTTTATTAAGACCACTGAGTCACCCTGCATCTGTTGGTGGCATGTGCATGACACATGGTTAAAAGGCCGCAAGTCGGAAAACGACTGCAGTTGTATAAAGACCACGAGCCAGGAAAGACGAGAAAAACCAGGTATCCCACGCGTGTGCACGTGCGTCTAGCTCCGTGTGACAAGGAGAAGGCCGTGCCAGGCTGGACGCCGCTCACGCGAGACACGAGGGGCAGCCGGGAGGGCGGTCAGACACTCGTCCCTCCTGTTTTACATTACCTATCGCTTCAATGGTTGTAGAAACTACATGTAAGTTTATAATCTGGGCAGTTGTATTTTCAATGAAAGGTGTTTTTAAAAACAGAGACAACGTTATGAGAATGAAGCTCTCAGAACCTCCCCCTTCCAGCCCCCAAGTTACGCCACTGCTGGCACCATGCTGTGCACCGGGTCCCATAACTGTCCAAAGCTCCACAGACTGCAGTAACGTCTTAAAACAAAATATAAATATTTTACGCAGAGATATGTGTATCTGTATATAAATAAAAACACACGCATAGCCGTGTGATACCTCTTTCCACTGGCTGGGCAGACGTGTGGCAGAAGGAGACAGCGCCAGAGTAGATTCGGACCCCGTCGTCTGCATCTGCTGGCTGAGACCTCCCACAAGGCAACACCCTGAGTCCCCTGGAGTCCCTTGTGGGATGGGGACAGGACACCTGCTGCTGCAGGGCCGCGGGAAAGTCCCAGGAGCTAAGACACCGGGGCCGAGTTTCCCACTGGACGTCGGCAGGAGCCCGCCGGGGAGTAACCCCCGCTAAGCACGTGACAATAAGGCCAGGGAGAACTTCTTGCTGAGCTGTCTCCCACGAGCTTCTAAAACCCAGAGACGCATTAATTCATTCAATCTGCACAGCAAGTTTCCAAGGCAGGTGCTGCCACCCTCATTTTCAGACAAGAAGCTGAGTAGCTCGCCCAGGGCTGCACAGCTAACAGCCAGCTCTGGATTCACACCGTGGCTGATGTGGCCTCGTCCACGCAGCCACTCGGTCCTCCAACTGTCCCGGGACCGTGCAGCAACACGCCACCGCCCGAGCGACCCAGCCCCATGCAGCAGGCAGCCCTCTCGGCACCAGTGCCCAGACCTCCACGCGGGGACGTGTGTGCACTCACCGGGACACCCCGCACTGCCCCCTGTGACGTCCACACGCTCTGCCCCAGCCCCGTGTGCCCAGCCCATCACTCTGCAGACGACACTCATCAGCCAGGAGCTTCTCTTGCCCCGTGAGACCTCCAGCACCAGAGCAGAGTTTAACGGAAGGAGAGGAGAAGGTGCCACCAGTGAAAGGGACAGGGGCCTCAGGTGTGACCATTGCCCCACACGGGTCAGCACTGGAGACAGTGACTCTCAACGCGACAGGATGAAGGGTCCGCGGAGACTGGACCATGGGAATCCATGACCAGTTGGTGGGACATGCAGATGACGCTGACATCACTAAAGTAACATATCCAATCTCCAGAAAGCAGGGACACGCAGCAAGGCGCCCACCACCCCCAGGGCTCCCTGCCCTGACCACAAGTGCCAAGTCTGTCCCAATAGGTCTCCGGCCCCGAGCTCAAGCTGTCCCGCAGGAGGGCTGTGGCCTAAACCGCCAACAGCCAGCGGCTCTCACATCCGGAGACACCAAGGCCAGGGCGTCCCTCTGTCTGCAGTGCTGAGGAGGGACAGACAGCAGGAAGGAAAGGGCAGGCGGTTCCTAACCCAAGGTTCTGCCTCACTGCCCTGCACACACGGAACCCACCATCCCGTCTCAGTAGCGCCTGCCGTGACCGCCTTTGGAAGTCAGCTGCCCCTGGTGAAGTCAGAAGGAAAGGGGAGGGAGGGAGACAGACAAGGCCAGTTCCAAGCAGGAGGCGGGAAGCAGGAAGCAGGACCCGCAGGCAGACCGCGTCCACCTCGGCCTTCACCTGGGCGGTCACCACAAGTTTTGCTCAGGTAAAGACAACGGCCACATTTCCAGAAGTGACCAACTCTGATGCCTTATTCATTCCCCCATTTAACGGTGCCCGTATGTATATAAGAACCTACATGGAAAATGACTTAGAAAAACATAGATTGTTACTAAGAAACAACCAAATTTTTGTGCTTGTTTTGTTAAACTTCCTTGAAACATTTATTTGGGTTTCTCTACAGTTATCCTGGTTTCGAGTCCAGTGTTACCTATGGGGCATCACGAAACAGCTCTTAATGGCTGTTTCAAGAAAGGAAATACAAAACACGGCACCACATTCTCTTATTAATATTGTGCATTCTTGTTTGGGTATCAAGCTAAGCAAAATGTGTTCAGTGCACTCAAAGTCACGGACGTGAGCTAACAGAAGTATCTGATGCACAGAGCTTACCACTGCCTCAGCTTCTGTAACAGATATTACTCACTATAAAAACGTCCATTTGGATGAACTCTGCCATCCACATCCCGAAAAGAGAAACTGCACTGGTTTAGATTTATCTCCTCTTTTTGAAATACTTAACAAAAAAAATTACTGTTGTAAAATGAACTCTTTTTCCGTGAGCCCAGGCCGCCTCCACCTCGGAGCGACAACCTTTCAGCTTGCAGCTGGCTGGCGTGTGAACACACACGCAAACGCCCAACTCCAGACCATTTTAGTTTCCTTTCTTGGCTCAGGTGCTTAAGGGAAAGACGAAGAGAGCTGCTGCGTGCGAGTCTTAGCATTCCAAGCTCAGGAATCGCGTTTCACACCTTCTGTGAGCAAGTGTCGCTAGAAAACAATCAGGCAACGTCGCTAAGCAATGTCTCCCGGACATTTTCATTTACGTGAATTAGCGCTCACACTGATTTCAGCTGGGCAGTAATGCTATTTCAGCTTGTCCCGTTCTCACTAGTTCAGCACAGAACCCAGATCTCAAACATTTTGGCAGAAAGATAACAGTAAGAAGGTGAAATGCATCTGTTTGCTACAACAGGCTTCAAACACACCATCCTGCCTGTCAGATTGTTCTGGGTGTGTCGGGTGAGAGGCAGCGAGGGCCTGTGTGAGGCCGCACTCACGCTCCCACCACAGGGGCCCACAAGGTTCCACCGGGTCAGCACCACCCTGGCGACTTGGCAAAGGATCTACTTCTGGGAAGACGTGTGACAATCCCACAGAAGACAACCGCTCACTCCAACAGAAGCGAGTGCAGACCTGTTACTGTGCGTGGCAGTCACTGACCTGACGTCACTAAAACTGGGTCCTGCAGCAAGGCCAGGCCCAAGCCACTGAAACGGAAGGGGACAGGGTGACCAGTGTCAAGTGCTTCCCAGGTCTGCCGGCACAGCCTCGGCTGCACAAGCAAAAGGCACACGTGCTGGAGGAAATCCCCACTGGCTGTCACGGGAGCCAGGCAACCAGAGAGCACCCCTCCAGCATCTCCCACTAAACAAGACCAGGGACAGTCTCTGCTTGAAATACAGAAAGACAGCAGGTCATAAACGCAGCAGACTCCTAAGTCTGGTGAATCAAAAACCCAAGTCCTGATTTTCTTATGATCCCATTAAACGTATCTGTTTTCTAAAAAAGCAAAGCAGGGCGCCCTCACGCCATGTTGGGGGGGACGGAGGCCATTGACTCCCCGCTCCCAACAGAGCAGGTCTAAGGCTGGATACTGCTCTGGGACACGCATCTATTTTAAGCCATTGCTATTCCTATGTGGACAGCTGGCAGACCCCACCTGTCTGCTGTCAAAGTGTCCAATGTCACCCAGACCTCGGGACACACTGTCACCTGCCTTTGTGCCCTAATGTCAGCCCCCCTGCAGTTTTACCCACAGAAGTTAGCCACGTGACCTGAAACTCTATTTCCAAGGCAGGCGACACGCACTGAGCCACTCCCCACACGGGGCGCAATGCGGGGGCCTGGGAACCCAGCACACACAGCTCGGTCCACACGGCCTGCGTGCAGGACCTTCTCCTGAGCACGACCCTCCGTGCCCCCCCCCAAGGACCTGCAAGCCTCATAGGACACCTCCTCCCAGCAGCTGCACAGAGGCTGGGAGCAGACGCCGGAGTCAATTCTAATGTCAGTGACTCCACTGTTTGCAGGAGGCTGGGACACAGACGTGCCGTCAGCCGGTCTGCCGGACTCCAGAGGAGAATGTGAGAAAAGGCTCTGCTGTCAACACAGAGGCGCAGCTCTGCCTCTGAAGCAGAATGTTTTCACACTGCTGACCACTGTCCTTCAGTCAGCCACTAACTGGGTGGGGCACGAACAACATTAAAAAATGGGACAGAAATAGAAACAGCAGAGAGCTCTGTACGCGGTGAGGACAAACATCTCGTGACCTTTTCCAATGTTCACGCACACGTCCCAGGACCCACTCACACCTGTGAGGGCAGCTCGGGCTTGCACGTAAAACGTGGTCTCGACAGCTGTAGCAGCATTTTGGAAATGAACTTTATCTACGTGTAATGCACAGACAGGAAGTTACGCACAGACAGGAAGCGAGCAGACCTTATGCCTCGCTGCTTCTCTCAGCACACGCACACTTAACCATCACCTGGCCAGGACCAGCCCGGGCGACACTGCAAAGCTCTCAGTCCCACCAACTTCCAGTCCCACAGGGTGAGTTTGCTCTTAAACAAAGAGGAAGCAAGTCAGGATCTGAAATTGACCAACTACACGCTTTCATCGTATTCAGTTTACTGCTGTCTTCTATTTACAGCACAAGAAAATGACTTTCACGTACAACCACGACATACCGTTTCCTTCTAAAGGAAATGCAGGATAACACTGGCACGTTGCTTTAAGAACAATGCGAAGTTTTAGCAAAGCAGGTGGTGTATACGTGCAACTCAGCAGGAGGCAAAGGACCCAGTTTGGGAAACACTGGGCTGAGCTTGCCGACAGCCCCACGAGGACTTCCCAGGATGGGTCTCCCGCTCCTGTGACACGAGCTGCTGTCACTTCCTGTCCTGCCTGATCCCGAAACAGCCTAGGGTCCTGCTGAGAACAAGTATCCTCATCCCCTCTGGCTGTTGTTTCCCGTGCACACGTAAGACGGAACAAGCTGATTCCCGAGGAAGGGAGCCTATGGACTGCTTCTCTACTCAAATCTCCACTTTACATCTGAAAAAACCACTCAGAACTGGGATTGATGGTAACAAAAGGCCACAAACAAACAGCCTCACAGCTAATGTTCTAATTACGGCAACAACAACAATTGTGTGGACTCAACTTTCAAAACCACCACAGAGAACGGAAAACAACCTTTCAGCAGAAATAGCAACGACAGTCCTCTTCTCTTTGAATCAGTGGGTTTCCCTGAAGGTTTGTTAAGTCTGGAAACTTCAGCAGATGAAACTGAGATTTATTTGCATGATGTATCGAGCAACTTAACCTGAAGTCCCTATGAATGGGCCTCACAGGGAGCCAGGTCGCTTGTCAAACAGAGATCTCCCTGCCCCCACTTTCCAGAATGCCACCTGACCCAAGGAGCCGCCTCTCCTTTCTGTCAAAGTAGAAACAAAGGTTACTAAACATGGACTTATACGCAAAACAGCTGAAAACTCCACCCAGTTTCTCCTGGGTCTCCAATGAGTGACACATGAAATAAAGGTGCCATCTCACAAGTGACTAGTATGACATCAGCAAAGTGCTCGTGTGTCAGGCACAGATATCCATTCGGATTCCTGTACATGTCCAGACACAGTTAGGTACATTTGTACAAGTTCTTAACTAAACAATCGGAAAAAGTCGTATTTGTCAAAACACAGCTAATTCAAGGACCGTGGCTAATAAGAGGGGAAGTTTGGTGTAGACTGTGAATAAAACACAAACACCAAGGTTTCAACGTTTCTCTGAGATTGATTCTGCCAAACTCAGCGTTCGGTGTCCCAGCCGTGCCATCACGTTTGCCCGGCTGGTCCGTCCACCAGGATGGGTTCTCCAGGTACCAAGAAGCTGACGGGGAAATGGCAACTTCACTCTGTCCCCACTATCACTGGTCCTTTGGGAGGAAAGGGAAAAGCAGTCCTTTCTTCCAGTTTTCAAACTTAACCTTTTAATCACTGATGAAAATGAAGACGTCAGCCCACTGACCATACGAAGAAGTTTCAAGCTCTCGATAACAATATGGTGAGATATTTCTTTCTTGCTCAGTCCCTTTTCTCCAGTGATTCTACCCCACGTCCCCAACATGTGTAACCCAAGGTTCTTATAAACACCCTGTTTCGGATGTTTCAAAATGACAGAAACCGAACAACAGTGCTGCCACGGGATCACACATCATCCTACTTGCCTGGAGTTCTTCCCATGTCATTTGAGCTCGAGTTTAGAACCAGCAATGAAAATACTTTGTGTTTGACTCCACTGACATGTGGGATATAAAACTGAAAGCAACAAAGGAACAAGACAAACAAAGAAAGAAAAACTCATAGACACAGACAATAGTTTAGTGGTTACCAGAGGGTAAGGGGGTGGGGGGTGGATGAGGGTGAGGGGATCAAATATATGGCAATGGAAGGAGAACTGACTCTGGGTGGTGAACACACAATGTGAGATAATGTATACAGAGTTGTACACCTGAAATCTATGTAACTTGACTATTGTCACCCTAATAAATTTTAAAAAAAGAAGAAAGGAAATACTTTGTGTTCACACGCACCTTTCCAGCCCCCTCCAGCTCCAGCCTGTGGCCGCTGCGCACCTTCCCAGGGAGCAAACTGACAATCGGGCTGTGTCAACACAACGCTTACTGTCAGTAAGGGTTTCTGTTTCCACCTTCATAATTACTGTGTTTCCGATTTTTCTACACTGAGGTACTCCATTACTCTCAACAGGTAAAGGGGTTACCCGAAAAATAAACTAAACGGAACTTGCAACCTCAAGGGAAGACTTTGTTAAAGAAATATGAACTCTGCACAATTTTATGATATCCCAATATTCCTCTGAGTCAACATAAGAGCGGAGAATGTGATCTCTTCTGGCACTTTGAAGGTGGCTGACAAGGAACACGCCATCATTTCACCTATTCGTGGAACGCGAAGCCAGCACGTATGCAAAGAATTACCATGTCGGTCACATGAAGACCTATTAGGGCTTCTCACTCCTGCTGATCACTCGTTGTGACTTCTGTGACCCCGTTGTCCTAAGGATGCTGAGGAGGACACACGACAGTCGGGAACAAACACTGAACATGCAGAACTAGCTGTGACTCCATGAGACGTGGGGTCGATGGGCACGACGGGCTGCCCGTCCCCACCCGGGGCAGACGGGACACGAGGTGCCAATGGGGCGTGGGCTCCCGGGTCAGCAGGCCACAGCTGTGGCTGCATGTGCTGGGAGGCATGTGATCCAAGGGGGCTCAGGACTCCCGGCCACGGGAGCACCCAGGCAGGAGCCCCACTGTCCACGGCAGCTGTCACTTGGCAGTCAGGCGGAAAGGGGGGCGGTGACAACACTATCCTGAGGCGCTTGCCCTGCAGCAGCACGAGGCTTTCGCAGAAGACACGTCTCTGCCCAAGTGGCCGCCCCACCCCTCGCCAGGGATGCAGGGTCACTGTGACCATGACTGGGGTGGGGACCAGGGAGGCCACACACAGGCACACGTGCACACGTGCACACACATGTACACATGTACACTCACACACACATGTACACACATGCATACACATGCACACAACACGTACACATGTACACTCACACACATACACATGCACACTGACACGTACACATGCACACACATGCATACACATGCACACATGTACACATGTACACAACACGTACACACGCACACAACATGTACACATGTACACAACACGTACACATGTACACACACACACACTAAGAAGAATCCCATCCAGGCCTGTTAATAAACTCAGGCACAGACAGGGAAGTGGAGGGCACGCTTTCCAGCCATGGGAACGACGGCCTCACGTCAGAAGGGGTCAGAATGTAACTGGGAAGGGCGGTGTGTCACTGCCATTACACAGACGTCCTTTCTCTCCTGGATCAGCCTTCTTTCCACCTCAGCACTGGACGTGATTAATGCGTTACACACTGTCCAAACTGGGAATGTGACTTACCAGAAACCGTACTGAACGTTTCAAACACACGTCACCCTTTGCCAAGAGAAAATCCTGCCCAGCTGTGGATTCATTTGCAAAACATAAGAGCAATGAAATCCATTACTTAGAGAAACTGGCTGTTCCAACCAAACCCTTGGCAACGGAAGCTGTACTTATCTTTTTGAATAACAGTCTCAGAAAATGTATTCTCTCTCAGAAGAAAAGGACAGCGAGTCAGCATGTGTGCTGCTGGGAAAGCGCTGGCCGCACACCTTCCCACCGGGACCTGCTCCCGCCCACAAGGTACAAACACGGACCCTGAAGCACTCGGCAAAAAGGGCTCCAAGTTTAAAAATGCTCAAAAAGTCCAAGGGTGTAAACATTAACAATGACCCTAAAACCACACCAGGCCCCTCCCAGCAGCTCAGCGACCACAGCTGGTGTCCTGCGAGCCTTAACTGTCATTTCTCTGAGAATCAGGTCACCCTAAGTGTGGTGATTTGCACACGTGCACGCGTCCCAAGGAGATGGAGAAGCGAGACCCTGGCTGTCCCCACGGGAACGTCACCTTCTGCTCACCTTTTGGTCAGAACTCCCCACGTCCAAGCTTTTGAAATGGGCCAGGAAAGTGCTCAAGAAATACAGATACTGTGCAAATGTGTCTGGAAACATACCCAGTGGGGTCGGGGCCATTTCTCCGGTTTCCTAGTTAATTTGCTTTCTATGGCCATGGCCCCACGGGTCAACGCCTTGGGTTCAAATATTGAATTTATTTCTCATATGCGATCCAACCCGTTTAGCCGTACATTTACCCATTAGAAGACCAACCAGAATGGTCAAAAACACCAGCAAAAACTACATTTGAATCTAACTCAATGAGAGCCCATACAAGCCAGCAACACCAGGATGACGCCGCCACCGCGGTGCGGGTGGGGGCAGGGGCTCCATGGCCCTGTGAGCCCACACACCTGCCAGAGGTGAAGTCGGAAGTGAGCGTGAGGACCTGAGAACGCAGAGGGCAAGCTGGTATGAGCCGACGTCCCCAAGGTCAAGCTTTGCCTGAGCTTCCGGACAACTAGCCTGCACGCTGACCACAGACTGGGGCGGGAGCCCTGGGTGCTACAGCCTGAGGACCTCAGAGTGGCTCTGAAGCTGGCACGACCGGGCCCTGGGGACCGACGTGCATCACAGGTTCTAGCTTGCACGCAGCATGCACACCAGTGCTTTTCCCACAGAGTTATGACCCACGGCACCAGGGACACATGCCCGGCACGCGACGAGGGACAGAATGCAGCCACGCCACTCCTGGCCGTGACGTAATGCGCACACGCAGCTGCACGCCAGCCAGCATCCCCTGGTCCTACACGCAGGAATCCTGCAAAGAACTGTGAGGCCACATGACGCTGGGCGGTGGAAGCCCCCGGCCAGCGCTCACCTACCTCCACGATCCTGTCATGGACCTGCAGGCCCCCGTCCTTGGCTGCCGGCCCACTGTCCACGATTTTGGACACGAAGATCCCTTCGCTGGACGATCCATCTTGGCTGTCCTTTGAATAAAAAACACACGCCTGAGTGGGAGGCACTGAGCTGGTCATAAAAACCAAACCCACTCTCTTAAAACAGTCCCGGTGGCCATGCAGCAGGGACGTCTCTTCCCCAACTCCCACAAGCTAAGATGGACTCGTGCACGTGACAAAGGCGTTCACACTACACTGAAAGCCTGGCGTCCCAGCAGCAGCGTCTGTCTGTATCCGGCACCTCCCTGGCCCACAGCTGCCCCTTCCAGCACACAGACGGGCCGTGCCCTCTGCCCCGTGCACCCTGCCGCTCTCCTGAGCTCTGACAACCGTGAAGGTGTCTCACTGCCAGCCCACAGCCCACAGCCCACCCGAGCCCCTCAGCGCCCACAGGACCAGTGGGACACGCTCAGCATGGTCCCCGGTGTTGCTATGGTGACGGAGCCCTGCCAGTGCCTTCCTGCCTGCGTCCTGGAACACCTCTGTGAGACCTGATGGAGGGCACGCCCCCAGCCACGGATGGGCTCAGGGACACACCCGCTTGACTGATATCCCTGGTCAGCCCACGAGGCTTGCCCTGACGGCTCCTGGACTCAGCACTTCCCCACAGCCTCACCGGCTGGCTGGCAGCGTTCATAACACGTAACAGCTTTTCAACATCTAATCATCTGGTGGTGAAAACAGGTATTTTACTCTTGTTCTGATTTGCACCACAAAAGCCTACTGCCACCCTAAACCTGTACTTTCTATCTCCCATCTCCTCAAACCCCATTACGTCGTTCCAAGTCTGAACTGAAACATTGTGGGAAACAAGGCAGCTCACGCTCACGCCTGCCCTCCTGCAAAACCTGGGCTCCCACAAGCTGATAAAAAGTCCAGCTCATTCCTGAACTTCCTTCCAATGGACTGGGACGAACTGTCTCCAAGCGTGTGCACACATTCTAGCGACTGGCAGACAGATTTGTAAATTAAAAGGCGCAGCACGTGTTTTTCCTAAACAAAACCACTTGAAGAGTAAGTTCAGGACGTTCCACCAAAAGCCTAGACTCTACCCTCACGGGAAGCTCCTGACACTGAGCCACGAGGCCCATTTCAGTCGGAATCACTCTGACTGCAAACACAGAATTCCATTGTAAAACACTATGAAAAGACAACGCGCTCGTCCTTAACCAGCAATACAACGCCACACTGCACAGCGGACGGGCGACTCTGGATGTGGTCCTCCCTCAAGTGCCACAGCAGTAACTGCGGGCGGGAAACGCACGTGTCCTCCGCCCCGCCCCCCACAAGGACACAGCCACAGACAGGATTCGAGAGAAACGGAATTGACCTGAAATGAGCATTAAGTGCCTTTCCTCCCAGGACAAGGCCAACTGGGTTCCATCAGCATCCTTCCGAGAAGGCTCAGGGCAGCCGTGCCAGCTGTATTCCTCAGCTGTCCCCAGAGGCCCCGCTCACGCCCTGTCCCTGCCGGAATGTGTGTGCCCCTCCACACACGGCCACCTACCCTGCACTCGCCTGTGCGTTTGCATGGCCCCACGCACACCTCCAGTGTCCCCAGAACTGCGTGGCAGCCGCTTCTTGCACACGTACTAGGTACCTGGTCTGCAGTGAGGTGTACGGCTACCGTCAGGTTCTCGTAATACACACAGGCAGTAAGTATGAGCACAAGCACACCCATTTCATCAACGAAAAGCCTGAAGCAGAGAGGGCACGCTCGCCCAGGAGCACGGCCACACAGCTGGGATGCAGCACAGGCCCGTTTAAAGTGAGGGACAGGCCGGTCTCTTACACATGCTTGAATTCAAGGTTGTCTCCCCCTGAGAAAAATCTCAACACTACACACGCACGCAGGAGACTAACATTCCAGGCTCTGGAATATTCCACTGGAGAACCTGGAAGAGACTCAGGGGCCCCGGAAGGATTTATGGACCAGCCCGGATTCCGAGAGGTGATGTCAACATATCACCAGGCGAGGAGGCCTGTGTTTGGTTTGACTTAACTGCTCTGCATTTCTTGGCGGGAAAGAGGGCGCGGGGGTGGGGGCCTGGCTGCGGTCCCTTCTGCCAAATACTGCACCCGACTGCAGTACTTTTTCTGAAGGAGCATCGGGAAGTCCCAGCAGAAATCAGAGAAGAACAGGAACCACAAACACCACAATTTAGGTTAAATCAAGGCCGCGCAGGGGTGAGAACAGAAGGCAAGACACACAGAAGGTCAAAACCCAAGAACCCGAATCCAGCTCAGCCTCGATGGATTTTTCTCGTAAAAGGTATCTCTTCACTGTCCATTGGCTCCTCTCCTAACACATTCTGAGTCACAGCTATTTTCCAGGTGAGCTAACGTAGGTTGGGATTGGTTTGTTCTGCTGGCTTGAGCAAAGGGGGACTATCCTCACCCCGGGGGCCCTGACAGTGCCGTGCCCGGGCCAACGCAGAGGTGACAGGTGTGACCACCGACTGGCTGCTGCTTCACAGGGTTCTGCGAACTTGCGAGCAGATGGCGTGGCTTTGTTCAGCGTGTCCCATCCACACTGCATCATGTGAGGAAAGCGGCAGTGGCACAGCCCAGCCGGCGTCCCACTCAGGAGGCCCTAGTCCCCCCAGTGACTAACAACGCACATACGTGGCTACTCACGTCCACTTACTACATGTTCTCAGCAGACTGCCAGGCCTCCAGGCAACTGTGCAGAGTTCCTTCTGCCATTTCTGCTGATTGGGACAAGTTTAAAACCACGAAGGCAACACGTGCATACGGGATGAAACTTTCTTCCAAGGGACACGCACGGCATTCCCTCAAAAAGTCCACACAAACTGAGAACTTATGAACACCACAAAATCCAGTCTGGATTGTACATAAACCGTTTTATAAAGGAAAAAGAAAACACAGAACGTGCTCTTGGACAAACACAACAAGGGACCAAAGTGCCATATTCCAGCGAGGCCGATGTCCTTTCACCCGTAGGAGGTGCGGAAGCTGCACCCACGTTCCCTGGCTGTCCCAGGTCTCCCACCCAGCCCTGGGGGGCACGGCACCCCACTACATATGAAGCGTTTCCAGGTGTGGGTTCCCTTGCCACACAGGACACCTCGTGTCACTGTGCTTCACCTTATGGCTCTTTGCAAACACTGCAGCTCTCCCCGTGGAAGGGTCGCGGCGACCCTGCAACAGCAAGTCTGTCGGCACCCTGTTCCCGCAGCATCTGCTCAGTCTGTGTCTCTGCATCAATGGTGGTAATTCTCACAATATTCCAAACTGTTTCATTATTACTGTATTTGTTATGGTGATCTGGGATCAGTGGCCTCTGATGTCACTGTTACCATTGTTTTGGGGATAACATGATTGTGCCCATGTAAGACATAGGTGCTGACGGCTCCACGATGAACAGCCCTATATGGGAAGAAGGTGCCACCTGGACCTTCATAGCTGCAGACGAGAGTCAGTGCCTGGCTTCAGAGCTTCAGGGGACAGGCTGGCTCTCCAGTAAGGGGCTCATGCAGCTGCTGACTTTCAGTGGAGGCCAAGGCTGTTACCGTTCTGAAAACCCCAGGGCCCCTGGGAATCATGGTAAATCTCCTCTGCCTGGGCTCTGTAAGTGGAGCCACCACCCCTGGATGACAGCGCCTCTGCTTACACGCATCTGCTTACAACGTGGTTCACTGAGCATTTCAAGCCACTGTTGAGACCTACTGCTCAGGAAAAAAGGTTCCTTTAAACATGACCTCTCACTGACGATGCACCTGGTCACCCAAGCGCTCTGATGGGGACGGATGGCGATATTCATGTAGTTCTCACGCCTGCTAAGCACATCCATTGTGCAGCCCGTGGACCAAGGAGTCGTTTCAACTTTTGGTCCTCGTATTTAAGAAATACATTTCATAAGGCTCTCACTGCCATAGACAGTGATTCTTCTGGTGGAAGCGGGGAAAGTGAATTGAGAACCTTCTAGAAAGGATTCACCATTCTAGATGCCATTGTACATTTGTGATTCATGGGAATAGGTCAGAATATCAGTATTACAGGAGTTTGGAACAAGTTTCAACCCTCACGGGTGACTTTGAGGGACACGACTTCAGTGGTGGAAGTCGCTGCAGACGTGGTGGAAACAGCAGGAGAACTAGAACTGGAAGGGCAGCCTGAAGGGGACTGAACTGCTGCCGTCTTGTGACAAATCTTTAACAGATGAGGATTTGCTTGTGGATGAGCAGAGAGTGGTTTCTTGAGATGGACTCTACTCCTGGTGAAGATGCTGTGAAGACTTGAAATGACAACCTAGGACTTAGAACATCACATCAGTTTAGTTGATAACAAGCAGTGTCAGGGCTTGAGAGGTCGGACTCCAACTCTGACAGCTCCACTGTGGGTAAAATGCTGTCAAGCAGCACCGCACGCTGCAGAGAAATCACTTACGAAAGGAAGAGCCCGTCGATGTGCAAAGCCTTGTTGTTGCCTCGACAGACTACAGTTTAGTGTGAACGTCACTTTTACACCCACTGGGAAACCGAAAGTTCACGTAACTCGTGTCACTGTGGCATCGCATCACTGCGGTGGCCTGGCCAAGCCCGCCCTTGGGTGAGGCAGAGAGCAGGTCTTCCTAGGTCGGGCTCTGGGCTATGGAAGCTCCTGAACTGTCTGGCGGGAAGTGCGTCTGAGCTGAGAAGATGTTTCCTAACACTGCACAGTGGGTAAGGACCGGGGGAGGGGTGGGGATATAACCACGAAGGAAAACCAAGCACAGCCAATGCTGTTATTCACACTGAAAGACAAAACACATTCTGGAAGGTAAGTCGGAGAACCCGTCAGTCCCAGTCCTGTTGTCCCCTGGGGCCCACTGCTCAGACACTCCCCACTGAGAGCTGGGGAGCGCTGAACCCCGCACACGGCATGCCACCTGGGCCCTAGTCAACTGGTAAAAGTAAAAATGAGCCAAGCGGACAGAATCCTACAGTTTCTTACGAATTTCCCCAAGCCCAGGGGGCGGGGAGGCGTGTGCACACCCGGGGCTCAGCACAGTGCGGGTGGTACCCTAACTACCTTCATTCTCATCTGCAATCTCATCCTCTCAACTGCTCTGTGTGCATGTTTTATAAGGCAGAGAATGTGTTCGTTCAGCGTTTTAACGACTACATATCACCTATAACTAAGCTGTCATTTCTTATAAACCATGTGTGTTTGATTTTGCAACTGTGGCCAAAAGCAAAGGCAGCTTAGGCTTCTCCTGGGTCCCTCCCCGTCTCCGTCCCAGGCCTCCTGCCGGCCCTTCCTGCCCACCCTCGGCGCCTGGCAGTTGCCTCAGTGCCATTTCTGTCCCTGTTCCAGGCCTGGCATGGCCTCCCTGGGCCGCTGCACTTCCTTTCAGCTCAGTGGTGTCCAAAGGTGAGTACATGCAACGCAATGCATTGAAATGATGAAAGAACAAATTAGGTATCCGATCCAAACTCCTGTTTTAATTTCATGTGAAATGCTCCCTTTTGCGTGTAACTTTTATAAGTCAGGTAACATCAGCTCAGTAGTGAATATATAAAACTGATAGCTAACTACACCCACTCAATTTTCTTACAGTTAAGATGCTCCACTAAGTATACGTACTGCACACAGGCTTCTGGTCGACCAGACTGTTGTGCATCCTGCAGAACTCTGGCCCCGAGCCAGGAGGTGTCCTTCCACAGGGTTCACCGGCCCCCAAAGGCATCTGCAGCTGGACCCAGGCACAGGGAACTTTATGCCGCCCACCCCGACCTCCTCAGGGGCCCCCTGCAGGGGCAGGGCCCACTTAGCAGCCTGTGGACTGCTGACAGCTCCTGGCTGCAGGCTGTGCCGCTGGCCTCCTCTGCTGACCAGCCTGCCTGACGGTGCCTGTTCCCCGGGGCCCAGCACGGGCACCCCCTCCTGTCCTTCATCAGACCTCGCCCAAACTGTAACTGTTACATTTTCTTGTTTCTTGACTGATGTCCAGCTGGACAACTCGGTGTCCCCGGGCCCGTGGCCTCTGTCCAGTACTTAGCAGTTGAATGACTGACTTAGTTCTCCTTTGCCTATTTCCTTTTAAGCCAATAAATGAGAAAAGTCAAGAAAAGACAGGAGCAAGAGATGACACACACTCAGGTGATCCCGCCTGAAAGCTGGCCTGACACCGACCTTTGCCCCCTCCTCAAGCCCGTCACAGACCTGTCCCGGCGGTTAGGCTGACAGACCCCACCTGGGCCTCTGGTCTATGGAGGGGGGCCTGAGATGACCGCGTGAATCCTGAGCGTGGTGGGAGGCGGGAGAGCAAAGGGCGCGGACCCACAACTGAGGGTGCGTGGTCCCTGTCCCCGAGGGGACAGCAGGCTGCCACTCAGGTCCGCCTGCACGCACCGTGCCCCACGTCCCACAGCTCAGCTGCCACCCAGCAGACAGGACCCCAAAGCAGGACAGCCACTGTGTTGCTGCATCAGGAGACAGCAACTACACAGGTCCCTGCGTGGGGGTGCACGCGGAGCACAGGGAGAGCAAGGCCTCGGCCTCGGCGCTCGCAGCCCCGCCCCTGCCAGCCGCTCAGAGGAAACCCACCCGGCGAGTGACATACCACGCACGGCCGGCCACCGATAATATTGAAGCCCAGGGCGCCGGAGTCGCGGTGCAGGACGAGGGTCAGGCTTTTGGTTTCTTCGCCCTGGAGGAACAGACGAGGTCAGAATTTATTCACACACAGAAAACAGACGGCAGGGATTGTCCTTCTATCTAAGGGGCTCATGGGTTCCCCCGTGGCCATCGCACATTCCGGGGCTCGTGGGGACTCCGGGGCAGGGCTGACACTGCCCTGTGTCTGTGTTAGAAACACGTCCAGACGCCTTCCAGGCCTGGAGGGACCATGGACGACGGCTGGAGGTGTCCAGACCATCCCGTGCGCGCCCGCCACCACTGACTCTTGGTCTGTGCCGCCTGCCCTTGGGCGCGCCCGGTGTGCACGGCTGTCTGCACAGCTGCTCCGTGTGCCTCCCTGAACAGCAGCGTCCCCGTTACGTCACCCGCGGTTCAAGCAGCGATGCTCGGGGAAGTCCCAGCACACCCACTGCACGTCAGCATCACCTGTGCACGGGAGGCGGGGCAGTGCCTGGGATGTCAGGTGCACAGAGCGGACAGACATTCTGCATCTTAGGGAAGGGGGTGGCATTTTCACAGGGTGATGCTGCCATGGCCCCAGGAGACGCAGAGCTGTTTGAGGTGGGCGGCTCAACGTCAGCTGCTTTGTGTCACACAAGCAGAGTGGCCGGGCAGGTCCCACAGCACAAGGGTCAACTGTCCAAAGGGTGGAGGCGCCCGTGCTGCCGAGTGAGCCTCCTGGTCCAGACCCATGAGTTTGAGTGGATTCACCGCTGTGCAAACTGACACCGACGGGCCCGACCGAAACACAGAGCTTGGAACCATCTCCAGTTCCGATGGCACAATGTCACTGGTCTGACTGTTCGTAGTTGCTGCACTCACGTTTTCTGTTTAAACACAGTATTATTCAAATGCAGCTTTTTAAAAACTATGAAATATTTTATTATAAGCATCCTTAAAAACACAACAAAATGCTCATTTCTGCAGGGTCAGTTCCTCCATACCTAACAGAGCATTTTGATGGAAAAGAGAAGTCATGAGCCTCTGGCCGTCCCCGGGACAGCAAAGTCGGTTCCCCACCACACAGCAGCACCGCCCAAAGCGCCTGTGACTGGCGGTCCTTATAGTCCACCCGAGCTGCTACAAGTTACCAGGAGGGCAGCACCACCTTGGAACAGAATAAACAGTGTGGACCTACCGTTTTCTAATGTAAACATGAGGACTTGCAAACTGAAACAGTTTATCTCTGTGCCTCAGAGTCCACTTTGAGCTACGCTGTCTTAGGTGACAACACTGGAAATACTTGAAGAGTCATCGTACATATTCCGTCTCTGGCTTTCGTGACTAAAGAGTGCCAGAAGCTGCACAGTCACACAGCCACACAGTGACCCCGGAGACAGCTCCAGTCTGGCAAAGTCAAATGACGCACAAAGGAGAACACGCAATCGCATGGTTCAAAAGATCAGTTTAGAATCCACTTGATAACCACTTATTCTTTGAAAAAATGAAAGAAAATAAAGGAACCTATCACATTGCTTGAACAATGACAGCAGCTGACACTGGCTGCTGACCAGATGCCAGGAAGTACCGTGTCCCCGAAAATGAGACCTGGCCGGACCATCAGCTCTAATGTGTTTTTTGGAGCAAAAATTAATATAAGACCCGGTCTTATTTTACTATAACATAAGACCGAGTATAATGTAATATAATATAATACCCAGTCTTATCTTATTTTTTGCTCCAAAAAACGCATTAGAGCTGATTGTCCGGCTAGGTCTTGTTTTCAGGGAAACACGGTACATTGTGTATTTCAGGGCTTTACTATACTTAAAAATGCAACCAATCTTATCACTTGGCATGACTGCCATCCTCACAATACAGGCAGGGAGGCTGAGGGCCAGTGGCTGAAGACACTGCCCATCTGCATGGCCAGCAAGAGGTCGGGTGGGGCCTGGACGCTGCTCCTTAAGTGCCTGTGTGTATGGCTCCCATTCAGTGGGAAACATGGGAAAGAGTGCGACACAGGGAAAGAATGCCGCATGGGGCAAGGATGCCGCGTCCCCAGCCCTCCCGAGATGGGCCAATTGGTGCAGTTCCAAAAAGTTCCAGAAAGGAACTCATCGTAGGAGGTCTCACCAAGAAACCACGTCAGAACCAAACTCCAGACTGGTCACTGAACTATTTCGCCCCCAAACACCCAACCCGAGATCCCAGAGACACCTCACTCTGGCCTTAGCCTCGAAGAGCTCACCTCTCTCGGGGGACAAGTGACACAAGCCTGAACACACTTTGCTCAGCCCAACAGCAGTCTGTGAAGGAGCCTGCGGAACAACTGAGCTGCCGGCTGCGCTTCCTTCCAGATGCAGCCCCTGGGAAGCAGGGCTGTTCTCGTTTCCTGCAACTCCTGGAGTTCGTCTGCCGTGCAGGGGTGTTGGCTGGTGGCCGTAGGTGGCACTGCCTGTTTCACGACTCACTCCCAGCGGAGAGCCATCGCGTGACACTGGGAGCAGAGAAAACGTGGAGGAAGGGCCCTGTCAGGCCGGGCTCCTTCTCTCGTCCATCTAACTGGAACGTCATTTTCTTTGCTCTGACACCCGGGGCTGGACTCAGTTCCTCCCTGGCACTCCCTCCCCTGAAACAACCGTAACTGCTTGCGTTAGTTTCTAACTCTCTGGAAGAATTGTTCGAGTTTCAACACCACACTCCACACAATGTTTAACGTGTTAACATTAATTCCTGCTAATGGTTTAACCTGCTCCTGGGCTCCAAACGCTTCAGGACACAGGCTGTTTCAAGGATTCCCACTCAGTTACATCCACCAACGGAAGAGACACACACGCGGGATTCGGCAAACACTGCCACTGGGCTGCTTCTGGGCTGCCCAGACAGGATGGTATCACTGGCGTTTTCAGCTAAGGGGAAACTGAACCAATGCTGGTCGGTTTTGGTAGTTTCTCTAACCACTGCTTTGAAATTCTCTCAATGGGCTGACATAGCCCTAGACACCCACTTCTTTATTCCCAGTGAAAAGAGGGGAAGCAAAAATCAAATGTCCTTTGATTGTCAAACACACCTCATAGTGGCTGTTTTATCTTCTTAAGTGCCCAAGAATGCAAACCGTCTTCTATGGGCAAAGTCCCTTTTCTCTACTCTGTCACTGTTCTCTTCCAAACAGCCCAGCCTGGGAAGCTTGGACGTGTGCCAGCGCCAGCCCCTAATCGGCGGGGCAGTCCCCAGAGTCCGTCCACGCCACCGTCAGTGTGGATTCTTTCTAAAATCTCCTTTCCGCCGGATGACGGGTGTCCCGATGACTGCTGCTCTGTGACTCACAGCCCAGAAATGGCCAGACGGAAAGCTGCCCGGCGGGTTTTGGGACTGTAATCAACTGACCGCTAGTCTGTGCATCAGGGAGACAGGACACCTCTGAGCCCCAGATTATGCAAAGCTCCCAGGGACACACACAGCTGGGAAACAGCTCTGTCTGCTGACGAGAAAGCACAAAAATGTGCAGGGCTGGAGCTGGGGGCCAGAAGCAAAGCCGCTGCCAGACATTCAGTGCGAAAGAATGGGGACGTGTCCCTCCCAGCACTCAGATGTGTTGTCCTCTCTGTCCTCCAAGCTGTTTCTAATGGTAATGGGTCTTGGCCCAGCCCCTCCCTGTCACTCAACCTCGAGGTCTAAAGACAGAATTCTTGGAGGAAGAACAGAAGAGGAAACTGCCCAGGCCTCAGACAAGACAGCCAAGGGACGATGCCTGAAAATGAACTAAGTCAGCAGAAGTATCAGTGCCACATGTCTGTCACCAAGATAGGTGGGGCGAGGAGGCGGGACAAAGGTCATGAAACAGAGAAATAACTTTTCCGGAGACAAAATGCTCATCCACAAGCCAAACAGGTTTTTGAAATATAATGTGAGAGAAGTAAAGACTTTCAGTTCTTCTGCTGACCAAAAAAATTATACATTCATAAAACAGTCTGCTGCTCTATTTAAACAACCGGGGAAATCCCTAACATCTACCCTCTATTCCCAGGAGTTTGAGTTCAAGCTCGTATCTCTGATTTTGTGCTGAACTCATGTGCGTGTCTGGTGGACCCACACGAATGCGTCACTGAAGAACAAGCAGCAAGAAGCCTTGTTTCCACATTCCCACTCGGTGGGCAAGGTGGTTTCAGTTTCTGAAACCGAAGCCTCCAATTAGCCATCCTGACGCATTTTCTTCCCCAAATCAGAAGGAAAGCCAGGGCCACCCCGCTGTGCAGCCTAAGGCCTCCTTACAGGAAGTTGGGGGCTCTTCCTGGCTTGTTAATCCCAGAGGCACAAGTATAAATACACACAGTACCTTCCATCAGCCAGCAGCCTCCCCGGCTCCGTGTCTCAGCCCAGGGCGGCGAGGCTGGCCTGCTCTCCTCACAGTCAAAGAACAGAAACGCAGCACGTGCCAGCGAGGGGCAGCCCGAGGCTCAGATGACCCGAGCCTCAGTGTGACTGAGCCTTTGAGCAAAGATCCCGTCCCTTCTGCTCCGGGACAACCACTTCAACGCCTCAGGTGTCTTCAGCTGTTTATGAGGAGATCTAAAAAGCTCCAGGTAGCAGGTACTCAACCAGTTTCAGTCAATGCCAGGCGAGGCTTCCTGAGCACTTTCGTACACACCTCATTCCCCCCACGCCAACCCCACCAGCAGGCACATCCTCAGCCCAGATTCGAGATGAGGCAGTTAAGGCCCAGGGCCCTCAGCAGCGAGGCAGAGGAGCACGTGGTCCCCGTGTCACCAACTGCAGGGGCTGGGCCCTCAGCACACGCCAGCCCCTTCAGGTGCCCTGCAGCCGTCCCTGACCCACAGCCTGAAGGGACCACCTCTCCTGGTCCATTCACAGCACACACAGGGCACCTGAAAACAGCTTCTAGCAAAATGCCAGGGACCACCTCGGGGTCCAGAACTCATTTCTGCACAACCACAACCCACAGAGACAAAGGTCAGCCAGCCCTGCCGCAGGCCACTCACACATAGGCCACGCGGTGTCCCTAAGGGTCCCTGTAAATATACGAATGGCATGGGTAAGAGAGACGGACGCGCGGGTCCACCTGTCAGTTATTTTCTTTATAGGGTAATCATTATGTTACACCCCCTTCCCTTTCTATTGGAACAGGCTTATTAGAACACTAGTCGGGGGACGCGGGCTAACTCACCGCGGAAAAGCTTGGGTGAGCGAAAAACAGTAAGACTGTGGTTTTCAAAGACTCGGAGGCTGTCTGAGCCCACGGGTGAAGCCACTGCAGGGTGCCAGCGTGCCCCAAGGTGCCCGTCACAGCCTTGCACGCAGCGCCTGGGAACGTGAGGGGATAAACCCCAAGCACACATGGGCCGGACTTGACGTTCTTCCTCCCACCAACCCCTCTTTAAGTTGCTACCGTGTTTCCCAAAAATAAGATCTAGCCGGACCATCAGCTCCGATGCGTCTTTTGGAGCAAAAATTAATATAAGACCCGGTCTAATATAACATAATAGAATACAATATAATATAATATAATACAATATAATATAATTATACTGGGTCTTATATTATATTAAAATAAGACCAGGTCTTGTATTAATTTTTGCTCCAAAAGACGCGTTGGAGCTGATGGTCCGGCTAGGTCTTATTTCCGGGGAAACACATTAGAATAAAAATTAAAGAGACAAGCCGCTACTCCACCGGGACCCCAGCTCTCCATTTCATTTCCATTTACTTCGTCTAACTCTCCTTTGCTACCAGGACCTGTCTTGTTTGGCATGCCGTGTACTGTGTACCAGACCCAGGAAAGTGGGCACAGACGTCATCATCACGGACCAGAAGCCATCGACCAGCGACAACAAGCCAAACGGGCGCCGAGGGCCTTCTGGAGCCTGAGGTGGTTTCTCATGTGCAGTGGGGGGCCGAGGGCACCTACCCCCACGGTCTTTCTAAGCATGTGATGAAACACTGTCCCTGCACCGCCCATGACAGCATGTCAC
Source organism: Rhinolophus sinicus (assembly GCF_036562045.2). Taxonomy (NCBI): domain Eukaryota; kingdom Metazoa; phylum Chordata; class Mammalia; order Chiroptera; family Rhinolophidae; genus Rhinolophus; species Rhinolophus sinicus. The sequence goes on from NC_133759.1 coordinate 271,094, forward strand.
CATCCCAGAGCCCATGGGAGACCTCCGAGGGGACACTCCCTGCCTCCTGGGAAAGCGCTTTTCTTTGCTAAGTGTATGAGCTTGGAGCCAGGTGCTGGGTTCAAAGCCCAGCTCTGCGTTTGGACTCTTTGACTTCTGGCCTTTTTTATAACGTTTTATAAGCTGTCTTTCCTGCACACATGCACATACACACACGCACAGTCTGCCTGGAGAAGACGACGGGCAGCTCATGCAGCTTCCATAGTGCGCTCTACGCTCAGGGCACTCGGGGGCGTGACTCATGCCCTTCCCTCCCAAGCTGCTGGGTCCACAGTCCAGGCCTAACTGCCTTATAAGCAGACAGTTACTCGCTACATATTTTCACAAGGAGGCAAGCCTTGTGTCTGAACACAGGGAGAACCACTTACAGATAAACCCCAACAGAATCCCAGGTCACAGTCTCCGGTTCTGATCATTGAGTTCAGCGTATCTGGGTAACGTATGTGTAAACCTGAACCCAACGTTCCTGATAAGTCACTGAAATGAAATGGACGTGACAGCCTACAGTCCTTTTGCTGAACGGGCTGTTGGATGCTCTCTGGAAGGGCCACTTGCTAAAGCTTCTCAGAAAACACGGCTTTCTAGGCCGTGTCACCAACCGTGTCACTGCGAGGCAGCCGCAGTGCTGGAGCTGTGCCCTGGTCCCCGTAAGGCATTTAGCAAGAGCTGCTTAACATCAGTCCGTAAGGTAACCATTCTACAGGGGCCCAACCACCACATTTGTCCGTGTTGCTACTTGAGACTGAGCCCGTTGGTACTCAAACTGTGACAGGTGACCAGCAACAGCTGAATTTGTCACAAATGCAGGCCTGATGCTCAAGGGACCAGAAGCTCAGGGGGCAGAATCCAGAGCCATTTTAACAAGGTTCCCAGGTGACTCCGACGTGGGGCGGCCTGAGCGCCACTGCTGTGGGTCACATGTTAGAACAGTACAAACAAGGTCTGCCGCGTGGGAACAGCACCCACAAACCTGACTGCTCAGCTGGCGTCTAAAATCCGAACCCTAAAATAATTTAAATAACGCCGGCTCACTTTATGGGACATGCTCTAGGCCTTAACAAGCTAGTACTGAAAAATCTTCTGAGTGTTTCTTACCTACTTCAGCCCGAAACAGATACGTAACCACGATGACGTAGAGAAAAGTAAAACAGCTGTGCGTGAGCAGCCTGGCTCCCCTGCCTTTCGGGAGACAAGCAGTGCCCAGCGGAAGCAGTGCCCCTCTAGTGAAACAATCAGGGTCTGCAGAGGCCTCCAGGAGGAACAGCAAAGGCTTTCTGCAGGGCCGCTGAGGGTTAACCTAGGGGCAAGAGGAGGGAGTGTCCCACCCCGCAGAAAGCTCTGGAAGGCCTCTGACCAGGCTGCCAGAGTCTGAGGCCAGGGACACCCCCGGCACAGCTCGCAGGCCAGGAAACCCACTCTGGAGGCTCAGAAGGCAACAACATCTGGTCCCGAAGCCTAAAACCCAGATCATCTCACCATTTACCCAACAGACTTTCAAAACATCCAGTTTTGATTCAAGTATCGTAGTTTCTGATTCTGAGAGTTTACCCAAACACTACAGAAAGAAAACAGAAAGGCAAGAAGAAATAATAAACTAGCTTAACAATGAATGATGTATCTACGCTGGGGGTGAGTGGATTATTTATAAATAAGTGCCACTTAAAATGACGCAGGAAATCCAGATGACAGCATAAGGGGGAAAGTGGGGACCTCCTTCACCGGAACCGGCCTGCTTGAAGACCAGGCCCCGCCCTCTGTTTCGGTCACTTGGGCCACACCAGTCCTTTGTAGCCTGTGAGGTCCTGGGTGAGCCTCTGAGCTGTAAATATTTGCCCTCAGCCCAGAGCAGAGCAGCCAGCTGCCAAGGCTGCAGCTGACAGACAGGCGGGGCCAGGGTGGCTGGGGGAGGGGCGGGGAAACTTGAGGCCTGGCTACTCACTGGAAAGGGGCTGGGAGAGGGCAGGAGGGGGCAGGGCAGACACAGGCTCCCAGGGGCCCCTCAGGCAAATACTTCTCTTCTGGGGGCCATATGGACAGACAACCACAGAGGTCAGCAGCCCGTGTCCCTCCCCCACTCTTGAAACTGTGGCCTTTGCATCAGGGTGAGTCCCCTCACAATATCTGGAGACCTTTCTGGTTGTTGAACTTGGGGGAGGGGGTGCTACTGGGATCTAGAGGTTGGGGATCCAGGTGCTGCCAGACGCCCCACAACGAAGAATCACGGGGCCAAAAGAACGCGGTGGCCCAAAGTTGAGCGCTCTGAGGCAGACCCTGGGTGCCCGCCCGCCCTGAGCGACGTGGCAGGAGGTCCCAGGCCTCACTGAGACTGTTTCCTCATCTCAAAGGATGAAGAGCTCATGCAGGCAAAGGGCCGGCCACCGCTGCTGGCACATAACAAGCACTCAGTCAATGGCCTTGTGGTCACACACACAGGTAACACCAGAGTGATTGAGAACTTGGGCTGGAGAGGCAGGCGTGTGGGCGCAGAACCCCACCATGGCCCCTAAAAGCTGTGGCCAGAACCATGACTGCCCCTCACCGGGGCCTCCTTCCTTCAGAAGAGAAGCATCACACCTGCCTTACTTGACTGCGGAGGAAACAGCTAAAGCTGTTAGCCTGGGGCCTACTGCTGCTGGTGGTACCATCTCACCAACAGCCAAGGGGGCTCAGGGGTTTCAGGTATTTGCCGGCAACACCAGTGGGGCATTTGCCCCCAGGCACAGTGCCAGGCCCTTCTCCTACAGCATTGCCTCCCTGGAGGATGAAGGCAGCCATTGTGTATTTAGGGAAACGGGTGCACCTGGACTTGCAGCCACACGGTCACCCGATGGTCAGCAAACAGTCCAGATTCTCAAACTCCTAACTCGGAGGCCTCACTCTCAGTTTTCACTTTAGACTCGGTGTAGGTCCCTTTAATTATTTCTGGAATCCCCGGATGAACAGCACGGATGGTGCCTGGCTGTCTTTCATCCCATGTCACATCCTTAGGGACCACAGTTTCCAACTTTAGAGACGTTGAGCAGCTTGCTCAAGGTCAGCCAGCCAGCTGGCTGCAAAGCCTGCCTTTGAATCCAGCTCTCACTCCAGAGGCCCCTCTCTTGGCCGCCTCCTGCACTTTCTCTATCCTGGCTGTGGGTTCCGGAGGACACGTGGATATAGTTCACCCTGTGTGTCACGTGTCTAGGGACCAAGTCTTCCCACCTTAAAAGCAGCTGCGCGACTTCCCCAAGAGCCCTAGCTGGTCTGAGCAGCAAGGCCTGACCAGTCTGCCCCTGGAGCCTTCTCAGTCTTACTTCATCCCGGTCCTGGGCTCCGCCTGCTCTTCCCAGGCCCCCGGAAGCTGCTGCACCACACTTCACCCTGTGCGCCAGAAATCTGTAGGGACCACAGCTTCCAAGCCTGCCCTGCTCCTGCTGATACAGCTGGCACGCAGCATTGGAAGGGGGCGGCAGGGATACTCCTGGGAAGCTCCTGGCATCCCGGTGCCCCTCACCCACCCGGGGGCCCGGCAGGGGTCGGAGAGGGCGCCTACCTTGCCGCTCGGCGGCGCGGCCACGCAGCGGCTGAGCGAGTCTAGGCGCGCGCTGTACTCGGTGAACTTCTTTTGATAGCGCAGGGCGGTCATCTGCAGCTCCAGCTGCGCCGCGGCCAGCTGCGCCACCAGCGACTTCTCGCGCTTCCCGGCGCGCAGCGCCTCCTTCTTGAGCGCCTTGTGCAGCGCGGCCAGCCGGGCCTGCAGCGCGCCGTTGTGCGCCCGCAAGGCCCGAGCGCAGCAGTGGCCGCCGGCGCGCTGCTCGCCGCGCGTCAGGGGCAGCCCGCAGCTCTCCTGGCAGCGGCCCACGGGCCGCGCGTCGCACGCGTCGCGCATGTGTGCCTCCACGTCGCGCCGCAGCAGCACCTGGGCGCACCCAGCGTGGCGGCAGCGCGCGGGCGCGAAGTCGCAGCGCTCAAGGTGCTCGGGCAGCTCCTGCAGCTTGACCACCCGGCCACAGCCGCGCCCCGCGTGCGCGCACTTAATGTCCAGCTTGAGGATGAGACGCTTGAGTGGCAGCACGTGGTTCAGCTCCTTGGCCGACAGGCGGCCGCGGCAGCGCGCCGGGCAGCTGCCCTCCTGCACCACCCAGGGCAGCACGCAGCCGGCACAGAAGACGTGGCCACACGGCGTGGTCAGCGGGTCCTCCAGGACCTTGTGGCACAGGGCGCACTTCAGGTCCGGGTCCACGTCGCCGTCGAAGCGGTCCAGCTCGAAGCCCATGGTGGGGCCGGGCCGGGGTCGCCGCCGGGCGAGCGGCCCCCCGCCTCCCTCGCTCACTGCGAGGAACCCAGTCCTGCCCGCGCGCGCGCTCTCCCCGGACTGAGCCCAACCGCTCCAGACTTCCTCGGAAAAGGCCGGAGGAACTGGGCTCCTCCGCCGTATTTGCGCGAGCGCGTGCGCACGCACATCCTACCCCGGCCGCCGCCCTCCGGCTCGCCCCCGGCACAAGGGAGTAGGTGGGGAGGCCCAGGGGTGTGGGGAGACTCGGGGTCTCGCCGAGGGGCCTGGTCCGCCGGGACGCAAGCCTGTACCGTCCTCTCCTGGGACTCCTCTCGCTCTCGCGAAGTTTTCGCTACAGGAGGCTAACGCCAGCCGAGAGGAGCTGAGGGTGGAGCACAGGCTGCTGCTGCCGCTCAGCTGCGGTCTCCGGGAGCCCCTTCCGGGAGCGACCCCGACTTCGTACTCCGCTCTCCCGCCCCCTCTTCGCGGCTGGTTGAAGAGGACGAAAAACTTCTGGCGCCGCTATCCTGGCACTTAAGGTCGTTGTTGAATTCTTCCAGGGACAGTTGCGGGCCTGGCGGCCCTCCCGCAACTTCAGTCCCGACAGCAGGCTGTGCGTCCCAGGGTTGGCCGTAGGGGTCCCCAGGACTGGGGTGGAGTCTGCAGCGGGAGAAGCCGGCTTGGGCCCGTCCCCTCCCCTGACACTCCTCAAGTGTCTGCAGCGGAGTGGCCGGCGCTGTGCTGGCGCTTCATAGTCTTCAGTACGACGTGGTCACAGGGGCTCCCCTCAGAAATCCTCTCTGCTTACAAAGGGGAGCACCCACACAGAGCACAAACCTCCTGCCCCACCCCACGTTTCACCCCCACCCACCCCATCCCCCACCCCTATCTTCCACCACCCCACCTTGTCTCTACCCCTGCCCCAACCCCCACCCCACCCTTACCTCCTATCCCCCACCCTACCCCCCATCTTCCACCCCACCTCCTGCACAGTGGTGACAGTCTCATGTGTGCACGCTTTGTTTTATGTCTCTGTACCAACTCGGAAGCTCAGGCTGGGGGAGGCAAAGCAGGTCCTGCAGGGTTCTGCAGAGCAGTGACTGTGAGATTTTACTGTGAGTGCAGATGGGACCTGGTGTGAGGTCTGCAGCCCCACAGTGTCCAGGTGACCAGCTTTCAGGTGACACTGACTCGTGGATTCCTGCTGCTTGGAAGCAAACATCCCTGAATCTGCACCTTTTCAGGCAGGACAGTAAGCCTCAGGCAGTTTTCAGCCACACCTGAGTATTGAAGGAAGGCCCGGGGGTCCCCACCTAGATGGTGGATGCCCACACCCATCCATGTGGGTGGCTTTTTGTCCCAAGGCTGGGACCATGCTGAGAAGCTTGCAGTTGGGTGCTGCTCAGAAAGCAGTCAGTGGTGGAATGCCAGGTGGGCTGGGCTGCTCGGGGTGCCAGGCTCACAACAGCTATTCCTTCTGGCCACTTCTCTTCTTCGCGTGGCTGCTAAGCCCATGACCTTCACTCAGGAAAGAATGGCCTTGATGTCCATGAGGGTGACTTGTTTTGAAGTGACCTTTAAGAAGTTGTCGCTGACTACACCCCTGTGCATTGTTTTCCCTGGGCAGCATTCGTTAATTGGTGGCATTTGTTGTCTACTTGTGGTGGAGACTTGCTTTAATTGCTTGAATCAAGGAATGCATCTCGTTGGGAGTCCATGGGGTGGAGCACCGTTGGCCATTTTTCAGAGGAGCACGTGCCAGGAGTCCTCCCTCCACATTTATTAAGCTGCTGACAGCTTCTCAGTGGGCAAGAAACATGCTCTTTCCACAAGGGTGTGTAGGCTTGTCACACCAGCTTTGTGGGGTGGGCTAGTATCAACAGGATGATGATTTCAAACCAAACTGATTTGGAGACACAGGGACACCTCGCCACGCACCCCTACGCGGGAGGGTAGTGCTGCTTACGCCGGGTGTCCTTCTCTGGAGCTCTGCCCCCATCTCCGCGGGGCGGCAGATGAACTGCTCCAGCCGAGGCTGCACAGAGCTGGCGTGTGTGGGAGCTGGGCCTCTGCAGGCCAAAGGGAAGCCTGTCTGAGCCAATGCATGTTGGTTAATTTTAACATCAAAATTCTTAGAGGTCAAGAAAAACAAAGTCCCTCCCAGCACGTTGGTCGGAGGCACTAGTGACATTTTCAGTAGACGATTCTCGGTTGTGGGGCTTGACCTGTGTGTGTATCGTGGGGTGTTTAGTGGCATCTCTGCTAACTGCTCACTAGGTGCCAGTGGCCACCTCCATGCCCTGGCCGTCACAAGCTAACACCGCCAGTGTCCCGTGGTGCACAATTGCCCTAGATGGAGAACCAGCAGTTTGGGGCATCCTTCCTTCATTGCTGCAGTCAGGCAGCCACCTGCTGCCAGGTGTGGAATGACCTGGGGATGCAGCACGGTGAGGGGGTGTTGTCTGGAGCAGTGGGGGCGCCACACTAATACAAACTGTCGGGGGGCGAGAGTTTGGTCCACAGAGCGTCTGGAAACGGCGCTGGTTTCCTGACGGGTCAAATACTTAACCCAGGCGTCTGAGAGGCACCCAGTGTTATTAACAGGTCACTTTGCAAGTGATTCTTGCAACACCACCACCTCTGCCATCACTCTTCCTTCTATAGTCAGGTCTGTACTTTCTAACCGAAAGGTGGTCCCCAGACGAACAGAAAAGCCATCCTCACCATCTCTCTGATGTTGCAGTCTGTTCCCAGTGACCTTTCCCTCACCGTGCTCCCTGAGAAGGTGATGCTGTGTGGGCTGGTGCCCCGGGCCGAGCCCGGTGCTGCACTGACCTTTGTCACTCCAGCAGCGTGCACAGCACCTCAGCAGACAGACTGTTGCTGCCACACTGCAGCTGAGGAGACGGACGTTTGCACAGGCTGTGTGACTCCCAGAGCCCAGCTCTACCCCCTCTGAGCGGGAAACATGAAGGTAGTGAGGCATCCAGTGCTGGTTCTAGCGCAGGTCCTCACAGCGGCTTTGGCAGCAAGAGCCCCTCCCTTCGGGGAGTGACACGAAGGTTCAGCTTCTAAAGTCGATTTTAAACTTTTATGTTTGGAAGGTGCCTGTCACATTGGTTGCTGCAGGGTCCCCAGGACCCAGGATGCTGCCTGACTCACTGTGGACATAATTTACCCAAATAGTCCCTGACCCAAATGCACTTTTCAGGTTTCCACAGCACAGCAAGTTTTCCTAAGAAGGAAAAAAACCCGCAATGCGATTTGAGGCCTGACGGCCTGTAACATGGAGTCCCCATCACAAGCGACGCGTGGTCGTCACAGATGAACGGGAAGGTGTAAAATTACAAACACCAGTGATTTAATTCCTAAGTGAAAATCAGAGTCCCAGCACTGGTTTCATTAATAAATCGAACATTTTTAATTCGGAAAATCTGCTTTTGCAATATTGAAGTTTCACTTTACAGCATGTTTTTTGAAATAAGTACCGTCTTTAACGTCCGTGCAGCTCAGGCCTGTGATCTAGGAACTCATTAATTTTAATTTTTCTCCTGGCACCTTCTCGTCACTCTCATTTACTCTGAAAATTATGATAATAACCTGTGTTTACCTAACATACGGTAATAATTGCTAATTAACTAATTTTTATGTGTAGAAACCCCGGAGGACTTTACAGAGGTGCTACTATTATTATCTTAGGCTGGTGGAGATGAGCCAACTCCTTTCTCACACTCTCATGTTGCCCCTCCACAGGGTGGGACATTATAAACGGCTTGCATGTGTCATCGTGCTGGCTGATGTGACAAGCAATACCAAATTGGGTCCTCTTGTCACTCGGGCCTCAAGTAGCCAGAGTTGTGCTCAGGGTTTTATCAGTGGGGCCTCTTTACAGCAAAATGTGGGCCGTGTCATCACTGATGGGCTTGCAGCTCTCAAACTAGTGATTTCTAGAGCGCCGCTCCCCTGAACTGGAGTTGTTTTCATTTAAATACCATTTGATTGTATTAAAGAAGAGCCTCACCCATTGTATCTTTTTTGTTTTTTTGTTTTCTTGTCTTTCCTTTTTATCACTTTTATGATCAAAGAATCAGTTCTTTTCTTCCGGAGAGGACTTCAGGCAAAACATTTCTGAGATGTCAGCTAACCCAGAGAAATGTGACAGTCACCAATGTTCCTTGAAATCTTGTCCTGAAACTGTGGTTTTGGGACCAGATCAAGCGGGCGCTCAGCAATGAAAAAGCTAAAACAAAACACTGATGAAAGTAGCCTTCCCAGGGCCTGGTGTTTCTAGGACAATCGTTTGTTGTACTTCAACAAATGAAAGTCACTTTACCCATCATTCTCGTTTCATCACTGTGCAGGAACAGACACGAAACATTTCACAAAGCTGGCCACAGGCTTCTTTCTACAGGCGCGAGAAGCAGAGAAGCAATCGGAAAAAACTTCGGCATTGGTAACATTTTTCTGTGCAGGTAAAGTGGAAACTATGCCCACACGCTGGCAGCCGGTCTGCAGCTCTGGCAGCAGCACCACATCCTGACGAGGGAGACCAGGGCCTCAGAAGTGCCCCCCCCCCCCCAGGAAAGGAGCTGGAGGCCGAGTGCCAGCCGTCACGGGCAAGGGTCTGTGCGGTGACCTGTAATTATCTGTGGGTTGTGCAAGCCTAAGGGTGAAGAGAGCTGGAGTCAGGGCACTCACCCTCCTCTCATTCTGCCCCAGAACTCACTTTCTGATGGTCTGGAAACAGCAGGAGATAAGTGAACATCTGTGCCTGGCTTCCTACTTTGTTCTGCTTCTGTTTTCCAGACTGGCCAGGGCTGGGGGGCGAGGGGTGCTGCCCAGTTTGTAAAAGGAACCTGGGTGATACCTAAGGAGTGTACACACCCCAGACAGTGGCAGAAACTCAGCAGAGCCTTTTGGAAAAAGTGAAAACGGGTCCCACACTTCACACTTTAGTGGGGGATGAAGCATTTTCTTTTCCGCAGAGAAATCCCTACAGATGGACTTCTGGCCGTGCGTATGTGTATATGTGTGTCTGCGTGTGGGTCTGTGTATGGGTCTGTGTGTGTGTGTCTGTGTGTCTGTCTGTGTGAGGCATTTGATAAAAGTCTATGGAACTGAACCAATAAGACACACATACAAATTTAACAGTGAAAATGCAAATTGACCCTAAGCCATTGACTACCACCAGTCTGTTCGCTACAAAGAAACAACATGCTAGGTTTGGTGAATGTGTGTTTACAGGAAGCAGATGGCAACTGTTTCTGGCTTGGAGGGCCATGTCGTCCCTGTCACAACTGCTCAGCACAAATGCGGCACAGACAACGTGCAAACAAATGGCTGAGGCTGTTTTCAGAAGGGCTGCGCGGCCCGGGGTCTGGGCTCGCTGAACCCCTCTATGTGAAATCACCGCCTTTCTGGCAAAACACAAGCAGCTAAACAGCGAGCTGAGTGCCATGTACCTTTTCATCACAGGTGCTCAGCGAGTGACAGTGCCCAGCGCAGAGCGGACGGGCGTGGCGTGAACGTGGGGGTCAGAAGCCCAGTGCAAACCCCGCGCCTGTGGGCGCCCACGCGGCCTCTGCACCGCGTCCTCGTCTGTGAAAGGCGGTATCACTGCGCCCGGCTCACGGCGTTGACGTGGGTGGCGTGGGTAACACTCGCGCGGGGAGGCCGTGTGCTCTGCGGGCACCAGCTGCGCTGTGACGCGCAGGCGGAATTCAGGCCGTCAGGGGCGAGCCTCCCGGTGCCCCCACTTCCTGTACGTCCTCAGGTTGTCACCTGCGGCTGAGGCCCCAGTATGTGTGGGCTCAGGTGGGTGGGACAGAGGGCGAGGCGCTGGTGAGCCTCCCGAAGGCATCAGGCACATGGGCCACCTCACAGCCACGGCCAGAGACTGAAGCAGCTGTTGGGGGAGGGGATTTCATGGTTCCGAGCGTCGGCCAGCCGGTCACTGTAACTGCTCCGACACCCACAAAACATGTAGCCACGCAGACTGGTGTCGTCTGGCCTCAGAATCAGTGGGGCCGGCAGTCATGCAGGCAGGCCCCCGACAGTGCACTTGTGGCAGCAGGTGCTGTGTGGGGCCAGAGGCTGGGGCCAAGCTGAGTGAGTGCCTTGCTGCGTCTCGCTGGTTCAGCTGCCCCCACAGGGGCGCCTTCCCCAGGAGGTGAGGGCACCTGCTCAACCTGCGTTTACAGGGACTGCAGACCTGTGATTTCAGCCACAGGTCACGGCCTGTTCACCTCTGTGTCCCCAAGACGAGCATCCAGGGGCTGCTCATTGGATGCCCGCGGACTTGCTGACCGACAGGACAGGCGGCCGCGGTGTCCTTGGGTCCGGCTGGCAGAGGCCCAGGTCTGGCCTGTCCCTGCACTGGAGATGTGCAGAGACAGTCACACACTGTGCCACATACGGTGGCAGATCCACACTGTGGCTTTTGTGTCTGAGCTCAGGCTCTTTGCTCACTTGCTCTTATCACGCACCTGGTCACTGGCTGGTCACACTGGGACTGGGGCCTGTGTCCCTAGGTAGTTCCTTCCTGAGTCATTGCAGCCCAGAGCCGGGGCCTGAGACACTGAGCAGAGGACATGACAGGTGCAGAGGGGGGCCCGCTGGGGCTCATCTGACACCCCATGCAGACAACCAAGGCCAGGTTTCCTTTTTGTTTTCCAAAAATCATTACTAAAGAACAAAGCTGCTTTTTCTCAGTTCCTAAAAAGGGAGTTGAATCTGTAGGGTCTGTGTGTCCTCTCACATCCATGGACGTCCCGTCTGGCCAGCATCGTCATCTGGGCTCCCTCGGTCCCACCTGGACGCGGCAATGCCCCCCACCCTGCGCACCCCTCCGTTCCCTGCATGGCCCGAGCTGTCTTTCTAAAATGGAAAAATGGTCTGAAGCTGCTTCAGGCCCCTCAACAGCTTCCCTTTTGTGTTAGGAGAACGGCAGCCACACGCTTCACCTGCAGGGCTCGGTGCCCCTCCCCTCATCCCCCCTCCGCCAGCCTCTGCCCCACTTCTGCAGTCCAGCATCTCGGGGCACAGCCCGTTGGCCTCCAGACTCCATTCCCTGTGTTTACAAAAGACAAAAACGCTGAGTGTTCCTGGGTCGTCACTGCCCAGCCAAGGATGTTTCCAGCCTTTCCGAGTTCTGGACAGCAGGACCCAGGGAGGAGTGAGGTGCCCTCGGAAGGAAGTGAGCCCGCCTTCCACACCCCACCGGGTGGCAGGAGCCCAGCACGTGCGACCAGCCAGGCATCCCCAGGCATTGATGTGGGGCTGGAGCACAGCCACACCCTCTCACGCAGGCACTGGCTGGCCCTGGTCCCTGTCACGCTGCAGGTCGGAGCTGAAACGTGTGGCAGACCCTGTGGCCTGCACAGCCAGTGTCTGCAGGCTGACCCCTCACAGAGACGTGTGCCAGCCCTGCCAGGGGACCAGGGCATTGTGGCCAAGTCTGGTCTGTGGGGCCTCGGCCGGTCACAGCAGCCCAGCCAGTCCAGGATGTGAGGTGAGAAGGACCAGTCCATCTTGTTGGGGCCCCTGAGGGCGTCTGGGGCTGGCAGTTCTCTCTCCGGCTTGAGGTGGGTGCACAGTTGTGTCAGGCTGTGGCCACGCCTGTAGCCACCAGGAGCCACAGGCGCCCCCCCACTGTCACGTGGGTCCTCCCACTGAGGACCGCCCTGACCGCCTGCAGCTTCCTCACAGCAATGTCATCATTACTGGGTCACGGCTCCCTGTCCCCACATGCATACAGGCCACTCGGTAAGTGGCTGTTGGCTCATTTGTGGAGGTGGCATCATAATACAGGACACTAGTGATGGGTGGGGGGTGGCAAGCGTGAGTCTTCCCATGACCAAGGGTGGGACCCACTCTAGCCATTAGGCTAGAGACACAAGGGGCCAGGGGGAAGCGGGAACCGCCCAGCCCAGCGTCCCCGCAGGCACCGGCCGGCCTTCCCTCCACAGATGCCAGGTGCTTTCAGAGCAACACATGGCTTTACACTTGACCTCTGGTTTGGACATGGCTGCTTTCTAACCCTGCACCTTTCGGGCTCAGCTACACTGATGTGATTTATTAACCCTGCACTGCCCTCTTTTCAGTACAGTTAAAAATAATCCTTCAGTCCCATTTCACATTCACAGGCTGGGGACTCATGTCCCTGCCCTGTGCAGCCCCAGGGTCTGAGCTCAGAGGCCGGAGGCTCCCCCGGTCTGGATCTCCCCTCAGGCCGTGAGATCCACCTGGTACCTTTGTGTCCCTCTCTGTCCAGTCACACTGTCTCCTCTGTCACTTCCACCTTCTGCGTCTTCCAAGCCTAAACCTTTCTCAAGGTCCTCTGTGCTCTGCAAGGGAGCACACAGATCTCAGGCCTTGCAGACACGCAAGCGTCAGCCTGAACGTGCACTGTCATCAAGCCACCGTGGATGTCCAGCCTCTGTCACAGCCGCCAGATGACCCTGAGCTGAGCAAGCCCGCTCCTGGCTTTGAGGAACGATTGCCCCTTACCTGTCGGACCACTACAATGAGGCCGGGGGACGCAGAGTCAGTGGGAGGAGTCATGTGACATAAACGTCTCCACGGTTGGGAGACAACATTAATTCAAATGCGCTAGTATTTCCAACTCTATTCCCAGTCCCTCCCATTCACACAAAGCAAGACGGCTGTTAATGAAATGTGAAGACAGCAGACGATGCCACGCTGATTGTCTAATGGGATGGTGGCAATTTCAGACGCAGATATGCAGTCGGTGTGTTTCTGAGACAGAAGTGATGGCTAAACCTGAACCCTGCTCCCCGGGGCCGGAGCGGACACCCCCCCTCTGGAAGTGGCGCTCTGACTCTCCTTGGAGGCAGCACGCACCCCTGCCAGAGGCTGAGCACTTGTCCACGTCTCTGCGACCTAAGGATGGGAGGCCCCAGTCCTGGCCAACCAGCGTACGCCAGGCACAGTGCTCAGTGTCTTTCCAGTCCTATAGTCTGAATGCTCGTGTCCCCACCCAATTCATACCCCAAGGTGGTGTTAGCAGGTGGGGCTGTGGGAGGCGGTCAGGTTGTGAGGGCACAGCCTGCGTGAAAGGGATCAGGGCCTCGTGAAAGAGACCCCAGAGCTCCTGGACCCTTCTGCCCTGGAAGTCACAGCGAAAAGATGGCCATTTAGGAAGCAGGCCATCATCAGCCCCTGAACAGACTGGCGCCACGGCCACAGGCCTCCAGCCTGCAGAGCTGCAAGCGACAAACGCTGTTCATAGGCCACCCACATGCGCTGAGACACAAAAACAGTGCAATCAGAGGGAACCCACGGGTCTTCCTACAACTGCTGGGGTGACGAAGCTCCTAACTTTGGGTTTGCTAATAGGTGACACCGAGCAGAGAGCTGGCCTGGAACGAAGCCAACACATAGGAAAAGGGAGTGAGACGTGACGAGTGATGGAGCCCTGCTGACACAGGCGGTGTCCTGGGCCCATCTGTGCCTGGAGGCCTGCGGACTCTCACCTTCACAGTCTGGCAACAATTTCCTCTTTTGCTTAATATAACTCGATGGGGGTTCCACCAAAACAGCTGGTTAAAGTAAGGCCAATGTCCTGTATTCGCCGGCTTTCAGCACGTGGGCACGGAGCGGAGACTCACCAGGCACATGGCTTCAGATTCTCTGTGTCCCTCACCCATTGCTGTCACTTTAAATTTCTCTTGTCTTGCAGTGACTGCAGAATCTATATGTGCTGCCCCGATTTCTCCCTCCTGGCCCAGTTCATCAAAAGTGTTTCCTAATGTGTTTGCCAGGATTCTCGGAAACAACTCAAACACTTCATTCCCAAAATTGAACTCTTGCTCTCTCCTCCCAAACCCACTCTTTCCTTGGTCACTGCCCTGCCGGTAAGGGTCCCTGCCATCTATTCAGTGGAATAAGCCAGAAAGTGGAGCGAGCGTGGACGGCTCCCTTCCCACCGCCCACACCCCAGAGCTCAGGCCGTTCTGCCCCCAGGATACGCCCAAGTACCGTCACGGCCACCCCTGTGGTTCAAGGTCAGCACTGAGCACTGAGGCAGCCGAGGTCTCTGTCCTGACTTTTCAGTCACTGCGAATCCATCTCCACACTCCAGCCTCAAGAACAGACTGGACAGCGTCACATGGCCCTGCCTAAAACACCCTGTTCCACACTTGCCACTGTGGCCTGAGGGGGCTGTTTGCTGGGACCCCAACCCCATCTCCTCGTCCTCGTGGACCAGCTCTTTCACCACCTGCCCAGCCCTGAAGGCTTCTGACTTCCCAGGACAGGTGCACCCACCTCGGTGTCCACACCGGGCCCTGCCTCCCCTCTAGCCCTCCTCGCCCTCGGGCCGAGAAGGAGGAGGACGCCGGTCCCTGTCCACGTCATCCGTTGCCTTTGTGTGCGCCCACACTTTGAGACTACGTGTCTGTCGGCCTCCCTGTTTGCTATCTGTCTGCCACGAGCCCCTCGAGGGGACGTGGTGGCCCTGGTCACACTCCCAGATGGAACTCTGTGACTCCTCGTGCAGACGAGTGAGTGACACGCACGCAGCTCCATGTCAAGTGCTTGCAGAGCACAGGTTCACTTATAACACAGCAGGACGCGCACTGGCTGCTGTCCCCAGGTGGCTCCTTCCCACCAGGGCATCTTCACGTGAGCCGGCCCCGCTCCACCTCCTGACCACCCGGCCCGGGTGGTTTGTGCAGCCCGGACCCCAACCCTCTGTTAACGGTAGAAGTCGGTCTTTGTTAGGCTGAGGGCTCTGGTTAGGGGTTTGACAAAACGAAGCGGATGTGTCCTCAGGAAACAAAATATAGATTTGATGAGAAAATACCATAGACCATAAAGCTCAGCGGAGGTTACATTGTTTCAACGGTAGTTCACGTGTATGGCGCCCTGTCCTTCAGCAGGTCACGTGACTTGTTCAAAGGTGACAATGAGAAGAGGATCGATATTGAGCTTTTGCATAAAAACTGGAAAATTAAAATAATATAAGCAAGAAAAATGGCATATATATATATATATCTAAAGGTAAGAAATGCACAAAACATGACAGAAATAATCGGAAAAGGATTATATACAATATAATCTCACTAAGAAAATATTTCAAATAAGAGATAGAAAGATTTGAAGAGGCTCTAAGACCATAGAAAATGATAAATGAGTTGCAAAGTTTGGGAAAGAAATGAAAGAGACAAAAAGCGCAGTGAAATTCATAATAGATGGAACAACAAAAAAAGCCATAATTCCAAACCAGGGATACGCTTGAAGAAATCCTGCAAAGTGAGATGAAAAATGGTGACAATACAGACGGTTGTAGGAAAGACGCTGGGTGTGCAAGAGCCCAAAGGGGACACGGCTCGTGCATGAAGAGGAGAAGCAAAGGCAGAGGGAAGAGCACCCAGAGACAGGACAGAGGAAGCTTCTAGAAACACGCAGCGTGTGTAACGCAAAGCCTCAAGGCCACAGCACATCCTTGGAAAAAGCGACATGGCCGTGACAGCAGGTAACGCCCAGGACATGTCCACCTGAGTATAGTTTTTAAAAATAAGAAGAAAGTTTTGAATGTTTTTCACAAGCACATTCTTGTTTTCTTAAACAGAAATAAGGGGGCCCGGGGGTGTCAGGTAGCCTGTGAGCTGGGAAGATGTTTTGGGGGGGCCGTAAGGGACAGAACCCCAACTCACGTAGCTGAGACTGGGTGGTCACGGGCTAACGGAGGGTGTTGGGCTCTGACCACTGCTCTGCTTTATGCTCCACATTCCGGGGAGTTTCTGCTGTGATGCTGGGTGGGGGTCACTCAGGAGAGCTGCGTATGGCGCTGGGTTTCGAGGTCAGTGTCCTACACCTCAGGGACAGGCTTTCAGGGGACCCCATGCCATGGGTGGGTCCCCAGAACAGAGCCTTAGATGAGGATTTGCGTGAAAGCGACTTATAAGAAGAGTTTCCAAGAAAACGGGTGGAGAGGCACGTGAAACGGAGGAGAGAAGGCGGCCGGTTGGGACGCCCCACGCAGGTGACTCAGCGCACGGGAGGTCTGCACCCAGCGACGTTCATCCTCTGAGTGTCCCTGTCGGGCGTTGGTGGCCCCACACCCACCAGCCAATGCCCCGGTGGGCCCCAGGCCCAGACACTTGCACTTGGGGTGGGTGAGCAGCCGCCAGGCGTCACTGAGCTCCAGGAGGACAGCACGGACTGGAGGCGAGCTCGGCAGGTCCTGTCACAGCCGCAGACCAGCACTCGGGCCAGGCTGGGCTCTGAGTGCGGACTGAGCGGTCACCTCCTTCCCTCTGAGCCGCGTCTCTCTCTCTGATGTGTCTCCCGCAGCAGCACAGAGGGCAGCGGGGAGCAGGCTGGGCTGGCTCACGTGCCGGCCATAAAAGGTGCGTTTTCAAGGGCAGAAGGTTAAGTAAAGGAAAGAGGTCACCGGGTTTACAGCCATGAGCAGCGTCGCCTGTTGGAGGACACGGCCGAATGGGCAAGGAGCCCCCGGGGAAACTCGTGCGTTCACAGTTGAGTTTCTTTGGGGAAAAGGGGAAATACAAGGCCTAGTTCAAAACTAGTCATTTCATTGTGATACTGAAAAAAAAATAAAACAATGGCAGAGATGATTTTTGTGACAGAGGATGTTTTATACAACACACTCAGAGGTAGGGCTTTCGCGGTTTCAGTCCTGCTTTTCATAGTCAGTCCCACCCAGCGGGAAACACACAGGCTCTGTGCACTAGTGGATGGTTTGTCTCTTTCCTTCCATCCCCCAGCATCTCCGTGTTACTTCCTGTCCACAGGGGACCCACAGGGAGGCCACAGGCCCGGAGGGAAAAGAGCAGGGCTCCCCACGGCACACCGGGAACAAACCGCGGCTGATACAGGGACAGGCTTGGTTCAGAGGCAGACAGGATTCGGTCATGTGACCTAGGCCAGGGGTTGGACACGTCCTGCCTGCCACCTGCGTTTGGATGGCCTGTGAGCTGAGAGTAAAATTTAATAGGTTTCAATGGTTGAAAAGGAGTTAAAAGAAGGATTGCAAACTGTGTCCTACGTAAATTACATGGAATCACATTTGGTGTCCACACAGCCACACCCATGCTGGTGGCTCGTGGCTGGTCCCAGAGTTCCGAGCGGCAGCGGGGACCAGAGGCCACAGGCCGGGAGCACTTGCTTCTGCTGCTCACAGTCTGTGGGCCCTGACCACAGCTCGCTGGTGGGGACACGTGTCCCTCCTGTGCGAGGTGGGACGGGACCACCACCCAGAGGCAGCTCTGTGAGGCACAGACCTCGGGGACAGACAGCCCGGGAAGGCAACCGTCTTCTAGTGCCTCAGCTCCTGCTGCTGTGCAGAGGGGACGAGGGTGTCGGTCTTGTGCTTAAGAGCTTGTCATACGTGCCCCTGGGACGTCAGCTCCTGCAGTGTGTCCTGTGTTGTGGCTACTTCACAGCCATGCTTGTGCATTTTCAAAAGGAGGAAAGTGAAGTTATGGCCAGTGTTCAAATGCCCCTAAGCTGCTGGCCTCACAGTAGGGCCGTCACCACGGCGGGCAGAGCGAGGGCTGGGCCAGGCTGCGGGGGCAGATCTGGGCTCCACACGCAGCAGCCGGGCAACCTGGAGCCTGGTCCCACACCTGCCTGAACCTAGCTTACCGTCTGTGAGGTGACGGTGACACCTCCTGGGGTCTCTGTGTGGACTATGTGAGTCTGAAAGGGCTCGGCAGTGCCCAGCACAGCGTGAGTCAATGCACTTTGCAACCCACATTTCTGAACACGGTTAGAACAAATGCACAATCACACAGAAGTTGATTACTCAATGGCCACTTAAAAGTCACCGCACTTATGACACACACGCCACAATTTGGGGACACTCACATGCTGACGGATGGGTGGCAGGAGGTTTTGGCAGGTGAGGGGGGCAGACAACAGCTCATCTCTGCCCTTTTAACCACCAGCCCCCCCAACACCCCATTGGCACAGAAGCACCTGCGTGAGCCCTGCTCACCGGTCTCCAGAACAGCCTCACCTGCACCCACCCTCCCCGGTGACCACTAAGCCCTGGTCCTGTCTCTCCTGATGACTTGGCCAGACTGCGAGCCACTGCGGCCACCACCTGTCAGCATTCATCCTCTCCTGGGCCTGCTGGTCCGAGTGGACTATTCAGGCCTCTGAAGGGACAGAGCGGGGACACGTCCAAGTTTAACAACAACAAAACGTGTGTTGAAGGTCTGACCTCTATCAACAAGGAGGCCACTTCCTGCAAAGCTGGGGACGTTCACGGAGCCACGCTGCCAAGAGCAGAGTTTGGCGCAGACGCCGACAGACGTGGGGCCTGGAGTCTAACCAAGGAGCTCGCAGCACGAGGCCTGGCCGGGCCGGTTCCTGGCTGCGCAAGGTCATTAGGCGCAGACCTCGCGACGGGGTCAGAGGAAGAGGCTCTCGGGCAGCTCTGGCCCGAAGCTGCCAGGGACAGCAATCCTCGATGGCTGCCCTTTGTCCTGACTCGGTGGCAGGCTGAGGAAAATGAGCACGAGCAGAAAGAAGATGCCACCTGTGGATGCGTGAGGACAAGCGTGTGGAGAGAACGCGGCAGCAGGAAGCCGCCCCGCACACCAGCGACGCGGGGGCCAGCGAGGCCGGCAAGCAGGGCGCACAGGGCCCGTGGGTCACACCCATGTGGTTTGGCCATTGGAAACTGTTACAAAGAAGAATTTCATGGCTGCTACTAATGATTACGTTCCACAATTAATTTTAAACTCAGCGTGGCCCAGTGCTGTTTCTCTAATCTGACTAATGAAACTCCTTGAACTTTATTTCAGCCAATTAGTCGGCGTGACTGTGGGAAAGGTGCTGGGGCTGTGGTTCTCGTGCCACCAGGTGCCCAGTCCATTCAGACAGGGGCCCGGCCACGCCTGTGCCCCCGCACTGTACAAAGTGCATCGCGCTGCCCTCGTTTTCCTTTACTTTCTTAGTTCACTCTGGAGTGGAGGATGTCACAGGCTCTTGAGATAAACAGCTGCTTTGAAGTGACTCCGCAGGCTTTGTGCCGGAACCGGGAAAAGAAAGCTGGGTGGGCTGTTCTCTCAAACAAGAAGCGATCCCCAAACTTGTGCGGACACTCGGGTTAACGACCCTCCAAACCTGTGTGGAAGCGAGAAGACGACCCTAAAAAATGCTCACTGTCCTCGCACCCATTTTCCTTCAAAAAGCACTAAAATACGTGTTCAGGTTTTCAGTGGCGTCTGCCTCGCACCTTGCTTGTTGCGTGGGTTCTGCTCATGCAGGGTCACCTCAGATGAAACGGGTGGAAGCCAGGGAGGAGCATAAATTCCTTCCAACGTGGGGCCACACAATCAAATGAATTAAACCTTTTAGCCTGTTTTCATGTGTGGAGCCAAACTGGGGCCTCACAATGGCATTGGCCAGGAGGCAAATGTATTTATTTTCATTTGTGTATTCAATCGGTCTGAGAATCCACTTTAAAAATACACAAATATTTTCCTTGGAAATGCAGATAGATACTTCCTGAGTTTATGAAGGAAAAAAATAAATGAAAGCTCTGTTTGTTTTGCTTGAGCAGATGTGGGCTAGATACAATGTGGGATGAAGCAAAAAGCACTGCCCTGGCTGGGGCCCCAGGCCGTCCCCAGCTGTGACCCTGGGCCAGTCACGCACACCACCCCCAGCCTCAGTGTCAACTGTAAACTATCAATCAATCGGTGACCCAAGTGCCAGCACTTCTTCTGGCTCCGTAATTTGTCACTGCAATTTGTCACTGCCCAGAGCCACTTCCCCTTCTCTCATTTCTCATTTTCAATCATTTAATGGGATTTTTGGCACTAATTTGAAACTCGGCTCAGTATTTTCCCCATATTATCCCTGCCCACCCTGCAGTGATACTAGATACTGTGATTTATAAGAAATACATGTCACCATTCAGTGACAAAACACATCTCTGATGGGCCTGTCCTTCCTCCACCTGCATTTCTGGGTTCACAGCTCCCCAGCTCCTTGGGGTTTGCTCAGTGTTCACAGCAACAAAGGTGTCTCTTGTTAACGAGGTGACTTTTGCACCCCACCCAAGGTGGGGGGGCCTGGTGGCCATTGGAAGCCAACCCTGTGGTTAGAGAACTGACTGTGCCTTTCAGTCCCTTCCTGATCTGGGGGCTGTGGGGGGGCTTGAGGTTGACCCAGTCTCCAGGGACCAATGGTCAGTCGGAGCCGGTAATGACGCCTCCACGAAAGCCCAGGGGGACAGCTGGTCAGCTGGTCATTGCTTTTCGAGGGCTTCTGTGTCGGGGAGCCAGAGGCTTGAGGGGCCACGGGCGGGCACCCAGCTCCCTGAGGACAGAAGCTGATGGGTTCAAGGTGCTGGCCTCCGCGTCTTCACCAGACTGCTGACCCATAGCCTGAAATGTCCTTGGGAACCAACAGGTGACCCAATGAGTCCGTGGGTGCTCTAACGTATTAGTCGCACACCGGGATGGGGTCGTGGGGACCAGATTTGTAGCTGGTTGGTCAGAATCCTGGGTGACGACGTGAGCTGGTGACTGGCCTCTGAAGTGCAGGGCGGGTTGTCTTGTGAGACTGAGCCTGTGGGATGGGAGGGTCCCCAGGCAGACACGTCACAGTCGAGCGGACTTCGCACTCTGCCGGCGCCCGAGAATCGCCCGTTGGTTGGGGAAGCTTCCACACGTTGGTGGGTCTGAGGGCTCCTTCGATCATTTTCGAAAAGTTTCTGTTACCCTCTGGTGACCCTCCAAGGAAGGCAAGATGTCTGCCCAGAGGGATTTAATTAAGGGTTTATTGATTTTCCTCGCATTGGTCCATTGTCCTTTCGTTTTTGGTTGTTTATAAACACACAAACGTGTATTTAAGTGTTTATAGGCAGAGATTATGTAAACAATTATTGTAGAGTTAAGAAAACATATAATCACAGAATGAGTCGGTTGTTGATACATTTTAAAATGTTTGACTTTTCTCTTGGAATGAAAAAGGGTGAACACATGTGAACAGCCCACAGCCCACATGTGCTCTACGTGCACTTAGACGGAGCCCGTCCACCTTGGTGCCTTTCTCCCGCGCAGAAGGCTCAGGTGTGTGGACCAAGGTGACGTCTGCTCACTTGGGAAGCCTTGAACTTCAGAGCCACACCTGTGACAGCTGCCACATGACTCGCTGAGTGACGCTTCTGCCCTCGAGCCAGCACGTCTACCCCGAGCTAAGCAGTGTGGGAAGCTCGACGAGGTTGGCACTAGGGTTTGCGCAGCTCGAAGGAACAAGCTCCTCATTCTAACAGCTCCCTCGGAGTAGCTGGTAGGGCTGCTACATCTTTTCTGACTGAAAGTTAATTTTCCCTCAGGAAAGAGAAGCACGGCAGGAACTGACCACAGCCAAGTGCTCACCGAAGTTTGTTTTCCTTTTTTCTGAGCAATGTCCTTTTGGAAATGGGATCAAACTTTGAGGTGTAGTTCTGAAGGTACAGTCGAAACTTTCACAGACACAGACAAATATTATTTGACTCCACGTGTATGAGGCCCCAGGTCAGCAAACTCATGGACCCAGAAAGCAGAGTGGTGGCTGCCAGAGGCTGGGAGGGGGCTGGGGACCTAGGGTGCAGCGGGCACAGGGTGTCAGTTTCAGAAGACAGAAAGTTCTGGAGATGATGGTGGTGATGGTTGCACAATGGCGTGCATGATCTCAAAGCCCCTGAACTGGGCACTTAAAATGGTACAAATGGAAAATGTTATGCATATTTAGTCAAAATTTAAACAACAAACAAACAAAAACTTTCAAAATAATTCTAGTCCCTCATTTATTTTTTCAGCTATCGAATATTACCCTAGGATGCTGGTTTCCTTGGCCAGGTTGGAAAATAGCTCATACTTCAGATGTTCAAGTTGAATTCAGGATTATTAGCATCAAATCCAAAAGGGTGCAGCATAAATTGAAAAGCAACTCTAAATTTTTTAACAGCAACAAAATATTCCTCAGTTTTTTCTTGTAGTTTATGTGAGGCTACGAATTATAACCAATACCGTCTGCATACAACTCACGTTAGAAAAGGCGTCAAATCGTTATCACTGGTATGTGTGAGGAGAAGATTCTATTTTAACAAATTCTCATACTTGTTTAGCTTGTCACAATCTTTTTTTTTTAATATAAAGACTATTTTTTTTACAGCAATTTTAGTGTCCCAACAACATTGAGAGGGAGACACTGACACATCTTACAAACCTTCTGCTCTCCCCACAGCACAGCCACCCTCTCCAGAGGGCATGCTTTTCACCAAGGATGAGTCTACATGGGACAGTGTAGTCACCCAGAGTTGCTAGTTGACCTTGGGGTCCCCTCTGGGTGTGAGTTCAAGGGCTTTGGGCAATGTGTGATGCCACATACCCATCAATATAAAACCCTACGGGGTAGTCCCTGCGCCCTCAGAGTCTGAGCTCTGCTGGCTCATCCGTCCCCTGTAACCCTTGGCAACCTCTGACCCTGTTACCGTCTCCACAGTTTTGCCTTTTCCAGGATGTCATAAAGCTGGAATCACACAGTGTGCAGCCTCTTCAGACCGGCTTCTACTCAGTCACGTGCACCCAGGGTCCCTCCAGGTTGCTTCATGGCTTGATATGTACCTCGTTACTTTTTAGCTGAATAACATCCCACTGTCCGGATAGACACATTTGTTTATCCATCACCTGCTGGAGGACACCCTGGTTGCCTCCATGTTTTGGCACCAGGAATAAAGCTGCTGTAAACATCCACGTGCAGGTTTTGAGCGGACATGGATTTCCAGCTCCTCTGGGTAAACACCAAGGAGCAGGTAGGAGTGTGTTGGGTTTTGTAAGAAACCTCCAAGCTCTCCTCCATGACGATGCGCCATTCGGCATGGCCACCAGCATGGCCACACTTCCTGCGGCCCCACGTCCCCACCGGCACTGGGTGCCATCGGCGGCCAGATTTTCACCATTCTAATTATAGGTGTGTGGTGTATCTCATTGTCCTGTTAATTTGGCTTTCCCTGATGATATGGGATATGGGGCCTCTTTTCACATGTGTGTCTGCCATCTGTGTATCTTCTTTGGTGAGAGGTCTGTTAAGGTCTGTGGCCCATTTTTTGTTTTGTTTTTAATCAGGTTGTTTGTTTTCTTATTGTTGAGTTCTAAGAGTGCTTGTACATTTTGGGTCATAGTCCTTTACCAGATGAGTCTTAAAATATATATTCTCCTCTAGGGCTTGTCTCCTAATTCTCTTGACGTTGTCTTTGGTAGAGCATAAGTTTTAAATTTTAATGAACTCCAGCTTACCAATTGTTTCTTGTCAAGTCTTTGGTGTTGTGTCTACAAAGTCATCACCAAACCCAAGGTCAACCAGGTTTCCTTCTGTGATGTCTTCTAGGAGTTTTGCCTTTTACACTTAGGTCTGTGATCCATCCTGACTTAATTTTTGTGAAGGGTTTAAGGACTGTGTGTGGATTCTTGTTATTTCACGTGGGTGTCCAGTTGTTTCAGCACCATTAGTTGAAGAGACTGTCTTTACTCCATTAAATTGTCTCTGCTCCTTTGTCAAAGAGCAGTTGAATATGCAGATATGGGTCTATTTCTGGGATTTTCATTTTGTTGGATCTTTCATCAATACCAGATTGTCTTAAGCCAGAGCAATAGGCGAGACAAAGAAATGAAAGGCAGCCAAATTGGAAAGGAAAAAGCAAAACTGTCACTATTTTCAGATGAAATGATCTTATAAATAGAAAACCCTAAAGACACCACCAAAAACTATTAGAACTAGTAAACAAATTCAGTAAAGTTGCAGGATGCAAAATCTATCTACAAAACTCAGTTGTGTTTCTGTAAACTAACAACAACTATCAGAAAGAGAAAGTAAGAAAACAATTCCATTTGCAATTGCATTAAAAAGAATGAAATATCCAGAAATAAATTAAAACAAAGAGGTGAAAGAACTGTACACTAAAAACTAAGACATTGGTGAAAGAAAGTGAAAAAAGATACAAATAAATGAAAAGACATCCCGTGTTTGCGGATAGGAAGAATTAATACTGTTAAAATGCCTATACGACCAAAGGAATCTACAGATTCAATGCAGTCCATATAAAATTTCAATGGCATTTTTCACAGAAACAGAACACACAATTCTGAAATTTACACAGCAGACCTCAAATAGCCAAAGGGATCTAGAGAAAGAAGAACAAAGCTGGAGGCATCACACGTCCCGATTTCAGACTATATTACAAAGATAAAATCACTAAAACAGCATGGTACTGGCATAAAAACAGACAAATAGACCAATGGAACAGAATAGAGAGCCCAAAAATAAACTCATGCACATATGGTCAATTAATTTACAACAAAGGAGGCAAGACTATCCAATGGGGAAGGACAGTCTATTCAATGATTTGGAAAAACTGACAGCCACATGCAAAATAATGAAACACAGAAAATTTCCCAAAGAAGGTATACACATGGCCATGAGTCACATGAAAAAATGTTCAATACCACTAATCGTCAGGAAAATGCAAATGAAAAGCACAGTGAAATGCACCTCACACCTGCTGTAATGGCTACTATCAAGAAGACAAGATAACAAATGCTGGCGAGGACATGGAGAAAAGGGGACCCTCGTGCACTGTTGGTGGGAATGTAAGTTGGTGTAGCCACTATGGAAAACAATGCGGAGGGTCCTCAAAGAACTAAGAATAGAACCATATGTTGCAGCAATTCCACTTTCTGGGTATTTATCAAAGAAAACAAAAAGACGAGCTCAAAAAGACATAGCCACCCTCATGCTCATTTCAGCATATTATTCACTACAGTCAAGACAAGGAAACAGCCTAAGTGTCAAATAACCAAAGCATACATAAAATAGGCGCGTGTGTGCGTGTGTGTGTGTGTGTGTGTACTATTCAGCCTTAAAAAAATGAAATCTTACCATTTGAAACAACATGGATGGACCTTGAGGGTATTACGTTAAGTGAAGTAAGACAGAGAAAGAATCTAAAAAAACACCCAAACAAACAGAAGAACAAGCTCACAGATTTAGAGCACAGGCTGGTGTTGCCAGAGGAAGGGTCTTAGGGGTGGGTGACATGGGTGCAGTGGGTCAAAGGTACAAACGCCGAGCTATAAAATAAATGACTTACAGAGAAGTAATGTACAGCAAGTGGCTATAGTTCATCATACTTTTCTGCATATTTAAAAATTGCAAAGAGAGTAGATCTTAAAAGTCCTCATCACAAGAAAAAACAATTTCTGTAACTACGTATAATGACGGGTGTTAACTAGACTATAGTAGAAACTCAGAATAATGGATTTTAGAACTTTCTTCTTTTCTAACACATGCAGTTAAGGCTATAAATTTCCCTCTGTACACTGCTTTTGCTGTATCCCACACATTTTGACAAGCTGTGTTTTTATTCTCATTTACTTCAAAATGTTTTGAAGTTTCTCTTGAGATTTGTTTTTTGACCTTAATGTTATTTAGAAGTGTGTGTTTAATCTTCACACATTTGGGGATCTTTCAGTTATCTTTGTGTCACTGATTCTAGTTCAGGTCCTCATATGATTTCCATTCTTTCCAATTTGTTACAATGTGATTCATGGCCCAGAATGTGGTTTCTTTTGGTGAATGTTCCATGTGAGCTTGAAAAAAATGTGTATTTTCTGCTGCTGTTGAATGAAGGAGTCTAGACATACTAGTTAGATCCACTCGATACAAATAAGCTTCAGAGGCTTTAAATTTAGCTTGTTCATATGTAGTGTGATAGTGGTGAAAAATATAAATCATTTGGCCTTTTTTGTTTTTGATAATTGAGTATTTGACAAGCGTTGATTCAGCTTCAAAGAAATCTTAGGTTGGAATTAAAGCTTTGTAAAACTCTTCATGACACAAACAACGTACACCGGCGAAGTACACACATCGTTAAAATAACCGTCTGCTATTTTTATCCACCGTTGTACAAACTGGTGAGGAGTCCAAGTGTTTGCACATACACTGGACGACCACACAACTGGACCCACACCACGCTTACCGTCTGCTGTGAGACTGGGCACGGTTTGTGTGCCTCTCACCACGCTTACCGTCTGCTGTGAGACTGGGCACGGTTTGTGTGCCTCTCACGCTGGAGCAAAGCAGGAAAGACATCATCTGCCTTTGGTTTTGAAGTCCCATTAAAGTTGGGCTTTAAACCAACACCCCTGGAATACTGTCCATCACCATAGAAACTAATAGTTTTATGTCGAGCTGAAATTCCTCTTGGGCAGATAAAAAGTTGGAAAATCTCAAATTTGATTTGACATTTTTTAGTGAATTTGGAAGACCTTTAAAACCAAGCACATGCAGAGGATTAGCTGGGCTGTGTGTCATCTCAGGGGTCACCGAGGGCCGAGCTTGGCCATGGCGCCTGCATCGTCACCGGACCTTCGCACTGTCGGGAAGTGTTCCCATCTATGGTCATCCTTGAAGATCTTTCCTTTTTTCCTATGGGTTTTTATCTTGTCCTCAAGATTTCCTAGTACAATTTTCATAATGGGATTAATTTCTTTGACCATGTCTCTGTCTTTAAAATCGTTTTCTTTGTGTGTGTGTGTGTGTGTGTGTGTGTGTGTGTGTGTGCAGGCATTCAAAATGTTTATAACTGGCCCAAATGACAAGACCATATCCTGTTAAAAATAAACATTTTAAATGTGTTTGCTGAACATTTAATTTGCATTTCAGATGACTGACTTCACTGGTTCCATTTTGACTTTTGGGGGGAGACTTATTCCCAGCATCACTGACTAGTGTCTTGTAATGGACTTTGGCACAATGCACACACGTGTCAGACTCAGTCGTCTTAACTCGGAATGATGGATGGATGGCTGCTCGGGGCTGACGCGGTGTGAGGAGAGCTCAGAAGCTCAATGCAGGCTTCCTCGTGGATGTTCCGGCTGATCAGCCTCATCCGTTTTGGGCGAGCAGTGGCAGTTGTAGTAAAGTCACCACCCACCTGTTTTGGGGAAAAACCACCTGTCTGAGCCTGAGGAGACTAACCGCTTACTGTCGCGACCTTGGGTAAACGTTGCCCACATTTTGTGTGCCTATCGCTGAGGACTAAGACGGCCAGAGAAGGAACTAATTAGCAACACGACTGGGCACAATCACGGCCTCTCTCTCAGTCTCTGTCTTTCTCTCTTAGCTGCACATTCCTTACTCACCAAGTGCCTTTGCAGGCTTTTTCAGAAGTTGTGCTGCATTGCAGCCTGGTTTCTGCCTGCTGTGGTGCCATCTATACCCGGTGGCACCTTGGTGGTCCTGTTTCAGGTCTTTCTACCAACTTTAGCTGGCGTTAGCCCTCCCGGTTCCTGGTGGAGTTCCCATGAGCAACGACGGGACTCGCCAGCCCAGCTCCTCACAGGAGCGTGAGCATGTCCCCGGCCACCTACCGGGCACACAGCCAACCCCCAGCCAGTCTCTGTGGAGGCCAGGACCCTCCAGGGAGGGGCAGGCGGCTGTGCGCCGGGCAGAGCCTTAGCAAGTGGCGCAGGCAGCAGGAAAGAGTAAGCTGGCATCGGAAACACTCAGGTTGGCAAAGACAGTTGCTCTCGCTCCTGTTCTGATGTCATGTAGACCAAGTCACTTGAAAGGCTGAGAAGAACGCTCTGAGGCAGCAGAGATTTGTGCAGGAGCATTCTGCATCGCAGCATCGCAGAAGAAGAAACAGATGCTGACGTTCCAGCGCCCTCAGACCCATCGTGTGTCCACCTGGCCTCCACCTGTGCCCTCTTCCCTCACGGGCCCCCTGACCTCCCTGCCCTGTGCAGCCAGCCCTTGTCGGGCACAGAGCTCTGAGTCCTGCTGTGGTCCATGTGCCAGGAGACTGGTATTTTATTAAAGTTGTGCTTGAGTTCTACTCTGCAGAACTGAGCTGTGACTTCTAAATAACTGCGTGTGAGAAAAACTGAGCACACACTGTGCCGGCAGCTCTGGAGAACCGAATCCCAAGCAGGGTTTCCGCCCGGCCCTCAAGGAGTGTGTGGCGGGAGCTTTAGACGTGCAGCCACGACCTGTATGCAGAGGGGCCCGGCTGTCCTAAGAGAACCGTGGATTTAAAATCGTTACAAGCATTCAGAAGAAAGCTAAGAGCAGCTCTGAGCTGGGAAACACGTACCAGCTGACGGGGAACGAGCCTGGAGGAAACCCCGTTTGCAGAGACCGCCGATTTCCGTGGTGTAAGTGTCCCCACTGTGGCCCGTTTCAGGCTACAATCTGAAGTCACTAACGTGTGCTGGGACAGACGTGTGCCAGCCCACCGTCACCCAGGGTTCCCACCATCCACGGGAGAAGACAGAGAGTGACAGAACGCACTGAAGTAGGAGGTGTGTATCTTCATCTGTCCTATGGCTCACTGAATTCCAAATGTAAATAATTTGATTTTTAATAATGGCCGTGTCTCATAACTGGCTTACAAATTCCTGAAAACTTAACAGCTGCCACTGCCAAGTGGCCCAAGCCTGGGGACCCACTGCTGGACAGGGGCTCTGGGGACGGAGTCCAGCTGGGGGGCTGGGGAGTGGGGCAGGTGGGTCACAGGCGGCTCTGCGTGGAGCCCAGAAGCACAGGCGGGGTTTGGATGAGGACC